>NC_090437.1:658140652-658472604 GCF_031143425.1 Pleurodeles waltl
TCTGACTTTTTACAGATTTATGAATCATCTCTCTTCATACACAAGTCTTAATAGTCTTTATTTTGGCTTTTTTGTGCACCTCTTTTTGAGACCTATTTACAGCATTCTCATCCAGCCATCTGACATCAAGTCTCTCTAGCTGTTAAGGTAATTTGAAGGGGAAAGCTTTGTCTTCTAATACCTATGTGGTAGCTAAACCTCTAGAATCGCAAAAAGAAAATTAATCAGTCTGGCTGTTTTTCATGGGCTAGCGTTAGTGTGGTGCTAGATGAGCAATGGGTTGATCTCTGCCTTGAATTTGATACTCATGTTCAATAACAACATACATTTACCTTTAACCCAGGAAAGTGTACGTAACATTGGCAGTCCAGAACTGCTGTGCTCCAGTACTCCCTGAACTGCCACCTTCAGCTTTGTCTCAGTCAGTGTCTCAGGAACTTAAGAATAGATGAAGTGGCTTCCCCTTTTAGAAGCCAGGGAGCCTTGTTGCTCTCTGAGGAGACAGGGCTACGTGTTTCACTGCTTCTCATTGAAAAGGATGGGTGTAGGGGACTCCATAAACACAGAAGGAAGCAGATCCATTGTATCCCTCCATATGCCCTCCTAGTTCAAGCGTAGTTTTAACACTTTTTCTCTCAGATATTAATTGAGCATGGGGAACTGGTCATTCTGCAGGTGCAGATGACTCATACACAGTACACGTGTGCAGAGCTTACTTGCAGAACTTTGCTTTTTGCTGTATAATAGATGTTCCAAATCCATGGCTTACAATCAGGATATAATACAAATGTCAAGAAAATGCTATAAGCATTACAAATGCAAGAATCACTGTGGTCTGTAGCATGTTCCAAATATTCTAAAGTTTACAGGCACGTTTGATTTAGATTTATGATATAAATAGGTGCTAGCAAACTTAGAGCACATATTTGTGAGTTTTTTAATGGAACATTTGATGTTGTGTTTCTTGAGAAGCAGAAGACTGATTTCTGGAAATTATCACCCTCTGCTCACGTATGTACCCTTTTAGTTTTAGGAGGCATGTGTTGTCTTTGAATCTGAATGGCTGCAATTCATTAATGAAGAAATTACAGCAGCTGTTTGCCTTTTTGGCACACACTCAGGTATGGCCCTTTATTTTAAGAAGCAAGTGTATTTGTGCTCACCCAAGTCAGTTGTTGCGACCAAGAACAGAAATATGAAGCAGTTTTGCAACATGATAAAAGTGTGCTTTTCTCTGAGGTTTATTTTTTTCATCTTTTAATAGGCACACCACATGAAGTCGTTCTAACATGAATTAAGATGTATTGATGCTTTTATTAAAAAAAATATATATATATGAAAGTCAAAATATTTTTGTTGTAGTGTGTTTTAATTTTAAACAGTGCTGGTAAAGAGAAAGTCAAACAGTAGGTTAGTCAGTCAGTAGTTGCTTACAACATTATTGAGCTTCAGTTTCCATTCCTTCAAGGTGTGTTCTGTCAAGTATGTTCAGTAAATATACTTGTTTTTATAAACTAGGGAGAGGACTGTCACTCCTGTCCAACGTTCCTCTCTTTCTCTCCCTCCTCTAGTGCCATAGATTGCCCAGTCCATGATGCAGTATTAACAGTGGCTTCAAGGTATGCTGCGGGTTCAGCCAGCCCACCCACAAAAAGAGCATGAGGGAGGGTGGAAGTAACAGAATAGCTTTTCTTTGTTAATTGAAGAAGTGCAAAAGTAAACAGAGAAATAGAAACATTCTGATGAAAGGTGCTTCCTTTCTCTCTTGGATCATTGCAGTTCAGATTTTTTTCAGAAGTATGAAGACCAACCCTGAGGTTACCTTAAGGGTAGCGCACATCCTTTTTCATAGCTTCCAAGTGGGTTATGGTGGCTTAGAGAGGGAGGCTATCAAAACTCTACTGACCTCCATATACAGCTGCTGCCACTTTAAACCCTTGCTGCCCTAACTTAAATACTTACTCAGTTAAGTTTTTTTTGGTTTTGTTTTTTTAGCTCAGTGGATTTTTGTTAATTAAGAGTATAAATCACAAAATACTTGGTGGCTATAGTCTCCCAAAAGCCAGTTTTTATGATAGGTTTTATTCAAAATCTCACCCTTTCTCTTTGTAAAGAATTCAGCAAATTACTTATAACGTTGACAAAGCATTCTTAACTTGGTTGTAAAAACTGTTAATATATGTAGTAAAGTGATTTCTGTCGTTTCTAATATACCCATGTTAAGATATTTCTTTTGTGTATCAGAAGTGGCTGATGTTATTAATGTGAATCCTAATGCATTTTCCTTTTCCTGTTTTTGCTTACTGTGAATGTGGTGCCACCTCTTCCTCTCTTGTAAAGCACATTTGGAAGACAGCGTCCTATGAAACATCTGTCGTAGGCAATTTCAATAGTCTTTTTTTTCATTCTAATTTAGAGAGAGGCATATGCACCTCATGTTTTCTTTGAGGCTTCCAGACCACCCTGGTTTACACCTAGATCCCAGCAAGACTGTTCAGAATACCTCCGGTTTCTGCTTGACAGGTATTTCTGGGTAATGCTTTCTTTGAGTGTATTGATGTTTTTTCAGAGTGCAGTACATGCCTAACATGCTGTCTTGACACTAAGGAGTTAACGTAAATCACATATGGCTGTCAGATTTCATGTTGCTCTATACTAATTTGCAGTCCGGAAGAGTCTCACCACTTCATGTAATGGAATGATCCTCACATGATCTTGGTCAGATTTGGGTGTTCATTCCAAACCATTGCCACTCCTGTGAAGGACTTGACTAAAACATGAAAGCTTTCACCAGAAAGCATTCAGAATAGCATAGTTATCCCTTAGGCTTATACTATTAGAATGTGTTGCACTTAAAGAAATCACAATGGTTTTGAACATCACTGTAGATCTTGCAGACCCTTTTGCGTCTCTAAGAGACTGTTTAAGGAAACAGGCCAGAAAAAATTATCTGTAAGGAAACATTTGTTAACACTTAGGAAAACAATTACCACACTATGCAGCATCATGCATGCTGCAGATGTTCTGATGCCATAATTAAGTTGACGAATTTGCAACATGCTAACGTTTGTCTTACTTAGGGATGGTCAGATCACCTATTTTAAACCTTCACATTTCTTCCATATATGTTCATGGGAACTTAAATATTCTGGCTTACTAATGCTAAATTCTAATAACATAAGTCTGTTGTATTGTGTGTGTGTATTTTAAGCATTTGCTTTTTATTGTGGTCATATGATGGTATTGAGGAAGCTGACTATCTATGTAGTGAACCAATGTAGGGATTCACTATGCAAATAGTACAGGCAACCCTTACCGGTAGATAGAAGCTTAAAGTAATAACCCTAAAATCTACTCTCTTGAGGTAGTTTGAATGAGCAGTTTAGGCTTATTACGCAGTCAATAAATGACACACACTCAAGAAGAGACTCAAGACCAATTTTAGAAAAATAGAACACTTTTATTTTCTGTTTCGACACCACAAAATCTTAGTAAAGTACTGTTGCAGAGATACTGTTCACAGTGGGGTAAGTAAAATACACCAATGCAATTTTACGCTGTAATGGCCTTCAATTGGTAAAGTACATGTACTGCATACGAGTAGTTGCAGGAGTATCTCGGGGTTCCCATTTAGGTCGTAGGGTGCTAGGGGGGCAAGGTCACAAGAAACACCAGAGGTTAAGTTTTACTTGCCCAGGGGAGTCCAGATGCAGCAATGCTTGAGGGGTCAGGTGCCTTGCGCACTGCACATTTGGCAAAGAGGGGGGACACCTAGGAAAAAATTCTACAGAGGGGGACTTGGGGGACAAGTCCGGGAGCCTCCAACAGGGGCTCACTCTGTGGGGATTCTGGGAGTACTGTCTGTTGCCATGGGCCTGGGCTGGGGAGCTCGGGTGCAGTGGGTTTTGGTCAGCAGGTGCTCCTGCATCAAAGGCGGCCACTGCTCTCGGGCAGACCTGCAAGAGGGAGACAAAACAGGACAGCTGGGTCACTCTCTATGCTGGCCTCTGCGATGCTGATGTCCCTCGATGGCTGGTCAGTCTTTGCGGCGTTGAAGTCCGGATTGGACTCAAACAAGCTTTGGTTGCTGCAAGAGGTCCTGCATCGGTGCAGGAGAGCTCAGGTGGGCCCTGGCATCTTCTCACATAGTGTGGCGATGGATCTGACCTCCCGGAGCACAGTGACCTCCTGGGCAGCTTCTGCGTCGGTGGACCCGGTGGCCAGCAGAACAGTGAGCTGGACGTTGCGTTGCTGCCTGCATACTGTAGGGAAGCTGCTCCTCCACTTTAAGGGAGATGCTGAAGGCTTGGTGAAGTGCTGGATGCCCTCATAGGCTTTAGGAGGATGCTTAGCTCTAGGACGAGTTGATTTGTCAGGACAGTTGTAGGTGGACAGGCCCCAAAAGTCCGCCAGCAGTCTGCAGTTCTCACTTCTTCTGACCTTTTTTGTCTTCTTCTTTCTTTAGTCAGTCATATATAAAGTTCTAGTTTCAGAGGGGCACCTAAATACTGAATTCAGGGGTGTTAGGAGGAATGTAGAGTAGTAGCAAATGGGCTATTTACTCTTGTGGTGATTACACCCTTTATATGACTAATTCTCGTGGGGCGTGGGCATAACCCTGTCCCAGAATTCCTAATTCCACCAAAGATGGTAGCACCCTTTCTTTGTTGAGCACATCAGGCAGCCCACCTTAGGGGAGTGTCTAGCCTAGTAGTGCAACACGCCTACTGCATAACTAATTTCCCAACTGTTCTGGTGCCAAATGGGGCTCAGAGCAAGGGTGGTGGCATCTCCCAGGTTTGGGGGAAGCTCGGGTCGTGTATCAAGGGCAGCAGGGACTTTGAAGTCCATGGCCTTGGTATGCAGGTTCACTAGTCGTACAGCTGGAGGAGGTGATAACACCATCCCCCTGAGCAAGCATTGTTTTTGGCTTCTGATAGCGCAAGCTGTTACCTCCATGTGGTCAGAAACTCGTGTCTTATGCCAGGCTGGTCGATACCCATCAACCAACACACAAGAGGAGTAGTAGGTTTTATGGGGCACCTCTGAGGTACCCTTTGGGTGCATGTCATAATAAATCCACTACTTGCATCAGTATACATTTATTAAGAGAAGGTGTTTGACTACCAAACACCATAGGTTTAAGTGAAGCCATTATGGAACTGGGTAACTTGTTTTGACCAGTGCCCAGTGCATACCTTACAATGGCTTACCTGTTTACTTGTAGTATCTAGGAATTAAACTAGATAATGTAGGAAAGTACCATCTTTCTACCATGGTTATCCCCACGTTTTGCCTGATGTCAGTGTGTTTAGGCTGTAGTTCACTGGGATCCTGCTAACCAGGACCCCACTGTCTGTGCTCTCTTCTTTAAATGTGTGTGCTGGTAAACTTTTTACACCCACGTTTGGCACACTGGTGCACCTATATAAGTACCTAGTATATGGTACTTAAGTACCCAGGCCATTGGTACACTGAGTCCCTCACGGGCTGCAGTATGTATTGTGTCACCCATGGGAATCCATGCAAACTCTGTCTGCCATTGCACCCTGTTGAAATGTTGCATACACTACTTTACCACAAATATAAGGCTTGCCTTATATCCTGGTTGCTACGCTTAGACACTATAAGTCGCCCTTCTGGTAGGCCCTTCAGCCCAAAGGCAGGGATCATGTCCCTAAGTCTGAGGAAACCCTTGCATGAGCAGGGTACTCCTACAAACCCCAGACTCGATTCCCTGGGCTTTGTAAGTGTGGCGAAACCATCTTAAGGCATGTTGTCAACCCGAGTGGTCCAACAAAGTAATGGCTTCTCCGAACCTAGGCATGCTTGGTATCAAACATGTTGAAATCATGCAGCTACACTGATTTCAGTGCTAGATGCATGATCCCCTTTACTATGAGGGTTACTTAGAGGATACCCCAGTTCTGCCTGTGTAGCTTCATGGGGTCTGGCTGCCAGCCTTTACTGCCGCCAACCCCAGACACTGTTCTGCCCTCCTGCTGGTGAGCCTCGCTCAGGCAGAGGAAGGCAGAACAAAGAATTTTCTGCAAGGGAGAGGTGTGACCACCTTCCCCCTGTGTGTTAGGTGTCTAAGGGATGGGGTGGGGTGGCCTCTAAGCACCACCAGACTGCTTCAAAGGGCACATTTGATGCCCTCCTTGCATAATCCAGTTTGCACCAGTTCAGGAACCCCCAGTACCCGCACTGGCGCGGAACTGCACAAAGGACAGGTAAGCGACCGCCCTCCGGTCCAGCTGCTCCCCTAGGGAGGTGCACAGAGCTCTGCCAGGTGGCCACCTGATTCTGACATCTTGGAAACAAGATGGCCAGATGCCCCTGAAAGCATCTGACTGGTTAGGGCAGGTAGAAGACTTCCCAGACCCCCTCTGATAGGTGGGTCACTTCAGAGAGTGACCCAACCCCCTTTTAGGGTTACTTAATGGCTCCCCCGAGGGTGGGTCCTCAGATTCGTTGAGCAAGACTCTACAAGGAACTCTCTGCAAGACATATCAAGACATCTGCTCCTGGCCTCTGGAACTGCTGCTGGTCTGCTTTGGAACCGAAACACGGCTGCTTCTGGTGGGAAGGCTCCCACTGCAAAATTGTTTCTTTGGATCCTGCAAGAATTCTGGAACGACCAAGGCTTTGCAACTTCCAGAGTCACAAGGACTCTGTTTGCACCTGGAAGCACTCCCTTGGAGTGAAGAAGTTGCTCCCCTGCATCCGCAGGCACCTCAAGACGTCGACTGCCTGGGGGGGTCGGCTGTCCCTTCGACATCGAAAGACTTCATCACAGCTGGGGTGGGTCTTCGGCCTCCTCTGGGTCCTGCTGGTCTTCGGCCTCCTCTGGGTCCTGCTGGTCTTCTGTCTAACTTGGTAGACTGTGGGTCCCTGCTCCTGCTACTGGACCGGAACCTCTGTGCACTGTGATTTTTGCTTTTGCTAAGGCTTGTTGACTCTTCCTTCAGGAGATCTTCAGGCACCAAGAAGTCCCAGCACTCTGCAACTCGAAGATCAACCCCTGTCCTGTAATTCATGCGACGTGGTACTTAGGTTTTGTTGTGCTGCATAGGCCTCCTTGTGACTCCCTGTGTCCATCGCCTCTGGGTCACTTGTGGGGTCTCCAATGACTTCTGCCTGCCTTCCTGCGTGCTGAGGATTAGCTCTGAACCCCCACCCCCCCCCCTCCAAGGCAGAGTCTCCTGGACCTTGCTGGTCTTCAGAACTCTGCAAATACATCCTCAGCTCCTGCTTGCATTCATTTGCCAGTGCTTATTGGTGACCTGGCTGGTCACTGACCCTCCTGAAATCTGGCGACTGTCGAGGGGCAGCTCATAGGCGACTCCTAAGATCTTATGCAGCTGCTAGACCGCGCAGCTGGACTTCTTCCATCTCCAACTTGCAGGAACTTCCCTTCTAGGAGGGTGGCCCTTGCCACCTGGACACCTCCGACGGTGCTGGACTCTGTCCCCTTCCTTTTCAGGTCGTCCACGTCTGAAATCCGTCCCTGGGTTCCACTAGCTTGGTTCACAGGTTATGACAGCAGCTGGGCAATCTAAGGCTTCCACTGACTTCAGAGAGAGTCCCTTCTCCCCTCTGCATCAAGTCCCCTGGTGTGTAGGTACTCCTGTCTTCTGAGATCCTCCGGCAGGGTCACCCTCCAACCTTTCTCTTGTCTCTTGGTTTCCTCTGGGGCACTGGGAAGGGTCCCGAAACACACAAATTCCAACCACTGCTTCCCTGTGTTAATCAATGGAATGACTGGGTGGGTAACCGCGCTGCATCTGGTCGCTGGGGACACTTACCGTACTTACCTCTGGTGTTTTCATCAACACCCAGCCCCTTGCTAACTACCACACTTACCTTGGTTGGGGTCACTATTTCGCATTCCACTTATTAAGTATATGGTTTGCCCTCTCCCCCCATAGGGCCCTGTATATTTTATGCTATTTCTGCTGGTTATTTTGTGTGTGCATTGTGTGTAGATATCTCCAAAGGGAGATAAACCAATGCTAGTCTAGTAGTAGTGCTGTAATAAAGAATACTTAATTTGTGCAACACTTGAGTGGTTCATTCTTGTGAGTAAGTTACAGTCTGACTACTGTGGCATTGCAAGTGCTTTACATTCCTCCTGGATAAGATTCAGCCACTCACCTCAGCTACCTCTAGAGAGCTTTTGCTATCTGGACACCTATTCACTATCACTAAGAGTTGCCTGGACTCAGTATAGGGTGCCACACCTAGGTGTACACCATAAACTGAGAAAGCCTCCTACAGATATCACAGGGGTGTATCTGCTCATGCAGATAAGCCCTAACATCAGATATAATACTCCCTGCCATAGAGCTCTAAGGCCTTCTGTAGGAGTGACTTACATATATTAAATGCAGTGACTTGGGCATAGCATACAGTGTGCCATGTCACGTTTTCTCTCATGGTTTGCTCCATCACATGCAGTCTTCAATAGGAGGCTGCATGCAATTTGTAGGGGGATCCCAGAGGATGGCACCATACATGCTGTAGGCCTTAGGGACCCTCTTTAGGACCCAGGCCCTAGGTATCAGGATTAACATTTACTAAGGACTTCTAGGGGTACTAAAATGTGTTCTAATTGTACACAATTAGATCTTTTACCTTGTTTTAGGGAAAGACCACTGGTACTGGGGACCTGATTAGCAGAAACCTAGTGCACCTTCAGTCAAAATCCACACAGGCTACAGGGGGATGTCTCCGTTCCCACCCCGGGTCAAGAGCTAACATACAGAGACCAGGGTAAGGAGCGAACCTATGGCCTCAATTCTGACGTTCAACTCCACCATTATATTTAAAAAGGTGTCAAAGTGCCTTACGATTTTGTGGTGTTTTGCACATTGATGTATAGGAATGCATTGCAGGAGTTATTTTACGAATATCAGATCACAGATTGCACGTTTGAATGTGTAGAAGGCAGTACATTTACTTTCTCTATACATATGGTTGACAAAGTTGCGAGAGAAAAACTCCTGATTTCAGAAATATAGGTGGCAGGTATGGTCACTGCATGGTATTATCTTTTTACTGGTCACTAAGGAGAACAACTGATTGATGGTGGCAGTGACTTTAGAGACCTCCGTGCTGAAGAAGGCCACCGTCCCTGAGTGGCGTCTGAGGATTGGACAAAAATGTTGACAGATTTACAGAGATGGTAGGATGATAATATCCAAGACCGTCTTATGTTGTTTTTAGCCCTACCTATGGGACCCAGAATTAATTTGACTAACACTGAGTGGATAACCTTAAGGTACTTTTAATTGCACTTTGAATTGTGAATCCCTTAAAAAAAAAATTGTGATTGATGTAAAAATTGCTTTACCCTCTACCGATGGTGTCACAGGGTGTGTAGTAGCAGCCTTATGATGAAGCATGTCACTAATAAGGGGTGAGGGCACTTTTATCCCATAAAAAGGGACCCCAGAGAGAGTAATAATTTCCAATCTATGTCTCTCCAACCTCTAGGTGTGGGATAGATGTTTAATTAAACACTAGTGCCACTGCTCTTTCCAACACACAAGCCCTTTTTCACTAACTAAATGAACATTTCTAATGCATGTGATTACTCAGTAGAAGGCTGTTTTAGGAAAAGGCATCATTAGACAAAAAATACAGTAGTAATTTAGCACAGTGAGCAATGAACTGCCAACATAGTGCGGCATTCAAACTGCATGGTACAGGTTAGAAAGTTTTTTTTCTAGTCTTTGATTATCCTAATTTTGCTAAAGAGTTTGTTTGGATAGAAGTAAATTGTTACTACTAAAGTCAACTCTAACCACTTTGTTACGTTCTGAGTTTGCGTCCCCAGACCAAGGACTCTTAAAATATGCCAACCAGTATAAATGACATGTGACTCCTACACCTTGTAGTCGTATTTGTCTTGGGTAACATTTTCTATACACTAATTTATGCTTGTATGATTCACTATCTGTGTGTGTGTGTGTCTGTGATGGAAAGACCTCCAGTACCCTGTGCTGGTAAGAGAGGCACTATAAAACTAATTAAAAACTTGTGGGAGAAGGGCTATGGAGAGAGATGAGAGGCACTGTTAAAGGGTGATGGTACGGGATTCATTGAAAAGCCCCAATAAAGATTGCTGAATCCTGGCGACCTATAAAGTCCTCATTTACTAGGCTTAAAAAGCTAATACAGTGGACTATATCATGAAAAGTGTATTGTAAAATGCACTGCTTTTGCAATTTTTTCCCAAAATATTCTTGGCGAGGGGTTAGAGCCCCCCCCCAAGCCCCATTGTAGTGGTCAGGCTCTTTCACTAGGCACCCTCTGTGGCTTGGTCTAAAAAAAATGGCCAGAGCTACTTTGGGTTCCCACTCCGGCCCTGTCCCTACCATGCCCCCTTATGTTGTGGGTTTTGTTTTTATTGATTTAACAGGGGACTAAGTTCCTGAGCCCTGTAATGAATGGCAGCAACATTTTTCTTTTCTCATGTTACTGGCAGGCAGGCCCAGGCGGAGTGCTCACTCCGGAGGGAGCAAACCGGCCCAAGGGGAAAAAAGCTCCCTGGGCTAATTAGAATGCTCTGTCTTTTAAAATTGGGTTAGAGGGACTCTTGCAAGAGTTCCTTGAACCCAGCTGTCCAGCTATCCCTTTTTGTAACCTTAATTTCTCAAAAACTACTGAGTGGGTTTACACTGAATCACAAATAGCACTGTTTGTACCAAGATCTAGCTTTCAGCCAAATGTTGGTGTAAATTGATTCAGTAGTTTCTACTGTAGCCATGTCTAAAGAAGTGTAAGGAAATGCCTCCTTGGCATGGTTACCCCCTGACTTTTTGCCTTTGCTGATGCTATGTTTACAATTGAAAGTGTGCTGAGGCCTGCTAACCAGGCCCCAGCACCAGTGTTCTTTCCCTAACCTGTACTTTTGTATCCACAATTGGCAGACCCTGGCATCCAGATAAGTCCCTTGTAACTGGTACTTCTAGTACCAAGGGCCCTGATGCCAGGGAAGGTCTCTAAGGGCTGCAGCATGTATTATGCCACCCTAGAGACCCCTCACCCAGCACAGACCCACTGCTTACCAGCTTGTGTGTACTGGTGAGAACAAAATGAGTAAGTCGACATGGCACTCCCCTCAGGGTGCCATGCCAGCCTCTCACTGCCTATGCAGTATAGGTAAGACACCCCTCTAGCAGGCCTTACAGCCCTAAGGCAGGGTGCACTATACCATAGGTGAGGGTACCAGTGCATGAGCACTGTGCCCCTACAGTGTCTAAGCAAAACCTTAGACATTGTAAGTGCAGGGTAGCCATAAGAGTATATGGTCTGGGAGTCTGTTTTGCACGAACTCCACAGCACCATAATGGCTACACTGAAAACTGGGAAGTTTGGTATCAAACTTCTCAACACAATAAATGCACACTGATGCCAGTGTACATTTTATTGCAAAATACACCCCAGAGGGCACCTTAGAGGTGCCCCCTGAAACTTAACCGACTGTCTGTGTAGGCTGACTAGTTCCAGCAGCCTGCCACACTAGAGACATGTTGCTGGCCCCATGGGGAGAGTGCCTTTGTCACTCTGAGGCCAGTAACAAAGCCTGCACTGGGTGGAGATGCTAACACCTCCCCCAGGCAGGAGCTGTAACACCTGGCGGTGAGCCTCAAAGGCTCACCCCTTTGTCACAGCACCGCAGGACACTCCAGGCCCCGGCCCCCACTTTTGGCGGCAAGGCCGGAGGAAATAATGAGAATAACAAGGGGGAGTCACTGGCCAGTCAGGACAGCCCCTAAGGTGTCCTGAGCTGAGGTGACTCTAACTTTTAGAAATCCTCCATCTTGCAGATAGAGGATTCCCCCAATAGGGTTAGGATTGTGACCCCCTCCCCTTGGGAGGAGGCACAAAGAGGGTGTACCCACCCTCAGGGCTAGTAGCCATTGGCTACTAACCCCCCAGACCTAAACACGCCCTTAAATTTAGTATTTAAGGGCTACCCTGAACCCTAGAAAATTAGATTCCTGCAACAAGAAGAAGAAGGACTGCCTAGCTGAAAACCCCTGCAGAGGAAGACCAGAAGACAACAACTGCCTTGGCTCCAGAAACTCACCGGCCTGTCTCCTGCCTTCCAAAGAACTCTGCTCCAGCGACGCCTTCCAAAGGGACCAGCGACCTCTGAATCCTCTGAGGACTGCCCTGCTTCGACGACGACAAGAAACTCCCGAGGACAGCGGACCTGCTCCAAAAAGACTGCAACTTTATCCAAAGGAGCAGCTTTAAAGAACCCTGCAATCTCCCCGCAAGAAGCGTGAGACTTGCAACACTGCACCCGGCGACCCCGACTCAGCTGGTGGAGAACCAACACCTCAGGGAGGACCCCCGGACTACTCTACGACTGTGAGTACCAAAACCTGTCCCCCCTGAGCCCCCACAGCGCCGCCTGCAGAGGGAATCCCGAGGCTTCCCCTGACCGCGACTCTCTGAAACCTAAGTCCCGACGCCTGGAAAAGACCCTGCACCCGCAGCCCCCAGGACCTGAAGGACCGGACTTTCACTGCAGAAGTGACCCCCAGGAGTCCCTCTCCCTTGCCCAAGTGGAGGTTTCCCAGAGGAAGCCCCCCCTTGCCTGCCTGCAGCGCTGAAGAGATCCCTTGATCTCTCATTGACTTCCATTGCGAACCCGACGCTTGTTCTAACACTGCACCCGGCCGCCCCCGCGCCGCTGAGGGTGAAATTTCTGTGTGGGCTTGTGTCCCCCCCGGTGCCCTACAAAACCCCCCTGGTCTGCCCTCCGAAGACGCGGGTACTTACCTGCTGGCAGACTGGAACCGGGGCACCCCCTTCTCTCCATTGGAGCCTATGCGTTTTTGGGCACCACTTTGAACTCTGCACCTGACCGGCCCTGAGCTGCTGGTGTGGTAACTTTGGGGTTGCTCTGAACCCCCAACGGTGGGCTACCTTGGACCAAGAACTGAACCCTGTAAGTGTCTTACTTACCTGGTAAAACTAACAAAAACTTACCTCCCCCAGGAACTGTGAAAATTGTCCACTTTTAAAATAGCTATTTGTGAATAACTTGAAAAGTATACATGCAATTGAAATGATTCAAAGTTCCTAATGTACTTACCTGCAATACCTTTCAAACAAGATATTACATGTTAAATTTGAACCTGTGGTTCTTAAAATAAACTAAGAAAAGATATTTTTCTATACAAAACCTATTGGCTGGATTTGTCTCTGAGTGTGTGTACCTCATTTATTGTCTATGTGTATGTACAACAAATGCTTAACACTACTCCTTGGATAAGCCTACTGCTCGACCACACTACCACAAAATAGAGCATTAGTATTATCTATTTTTACCACTATTTTACCTCTAAGGGGAACCCTTGGACTCTGTGCATGCTATTCCTTACTTTGAAATAGCACATACAGAGCCAACTTCCTACAAGAAGTCTGTGGAAAATGCGAGGGAATTTAGCATTTTGTTACCCCCCCTATTTCTCTGCCCCATCTTGATGGATCGCCCCAAAACTTTCCATGAACAAATTAGTCAAAAAGTGGCACCTTTTTAGACCGCTTCATGGAGATTCGTTAAGAGGTGCCCAACTTATTAGCAACATAAATATGGAACCGCGGACATAAATATATCTAACCAGTATATATATATGTGTGTGTGTGTGTGTGTGTGTGTGTGTGTGTGTGTGTGTGTGTGTATATATATATATATATATGTATGTATGTATGTTCGATGGCATGTGTAGCTGCAGATACACATGCTTTGCACATCCCGCCATCTAGTGTTGGGCTCGGAGTGTTACAAGTTGTTTTTCTTCGAAGAAGTCTTCAAGTCACAAGATCGAGGGACTCCTCCCCTTTCGGCTCCATTGCGCATGGGCGTCGACTCCATCTTACATTTTTTTTTTTTCCGCCATCGGGTTCGGACGTGTTCCTTTTCGCTCCGTGTTTCGGTTCGGAAAGATAGTTAGAATCTCGGAAAATTAGACGGTATTGTTTGCCTTCGGTGTCTGGTTTAACTAACCAGACACCGAACGCAAACAATACCGTCTAATTTTCCGATTTTCCGATCGACACCGACTTTGGAGGAGCTCTGGTGGCCCTTCGGGGTTTTTTCAATCCCCCGTCGGGGCCTGGTCGGCCCGACCACGTGTCTCTTCAAGGCTGATGGAACGGACCCCATTCCGTTTCTGCCCCAAATGTCACAACAAGTATCCTTATACAGATCAGCACCTGGTCTGTAACTTGTGTTTGTCTCCAGAACACAGAGAAGATACTTGTGAAGCCTGTCGAGCGTTTCGGTCGAGGAAGACACTAAGAGACCGAAGAGCAAGAAGACTGCAAATGCCGACAGGACAAAGACACTTGGAGGAGGAAGAAGAAACCTTCTCCATCCAGGAGTCGGACTCGGAAGAGCTCGATCCCGAAGAGACGCCTAAAACCGTGAGTAAGACGTCGACACACACAAAACTCACGAGAAGACCACAAAAGCCCAGGGGACGCCACCGCCAGCAGGCCATGGCTTAACCCGAAAAATAGGTGACCTACCATCGGCACCGAAAAAGGGCACACATGTGTCGAAGTCATCCGACTCTGGTCAAGATACCAGCACTGAAAAAACTCGGCCTGAGACACCGGGTCAGAACAATCTCGACATCGAGAGACCGGCACCGAGATGAGTCGGCACCGAGAGATCGGAACACCGAAACTCCAAGTGGCTTCGGAGCCGAAAAAGACGGTGGAAAAGGTTTCGATACCGAAAAAGACGGTGGAAAAGCCGGAAACAAGTTCCTACACCGAGGAGCAAGGGCTTTCCACACAAATGCAAAGCCATAAATTCAGGCAAGAGCTAGAAGCAGGGGAGCCAGATTATACACAGAGAAGGCTCCATATCCAAACGGAGACAGGGAAGATAAGAACTCTCCCTCCTATAAGGATGAAAAGGAAACAGGCTTTCCAAGAGAAGGATAAACAACCACAAGCAAAGGTGGCAAAACAAGTAACTCCGCCACCATCACCTCAACGCTCATCGCAATCATCACCAATTGCTAGCCCACCTATGGTGCAGTCTCAAACACACACCAGCATGAGCCAAGATGACCCAGATGCATGGGATCTTTATGATGCGCCTGTGTCAGATAACAGTCCCGACTGTTACCCAGCAAGACCATCACCACCTGAAGACAGTACTGCTTACACGCAGGTGGTGTCCAGAGCAGCTGCCTTTCACAACGTGACACTGCACGCTGAACCTATCGAAGATGACTTTTTATTTAATACTCTGTCGTCCACACATAGTCAGTACCAGAGTCTTCCGATGCTGCCGGGAAAGTTGAAACGTGCAAAGCAAATGTTTCAAGAACCCGTTAAAGGCAGGGCCGTCACTCCTAGGGTGGAGAAAAAGTAAAAGCCTCCACCAACAGACCCTATGTACATTACGCAGCAACTGACACCGGACTCAGTAGTAGTTGGCGCAGCACGTAAAAGGGCGAATTCATACACCTCCGGAGATGCACCACCACCCGACAAAGAAAATCGCAAGTTCGACACAGCAGGAAAAAGAGTTGCAGCACAAGCAGCCTATCAATGGCGCATTGCAAATTCACAGGCTTTGCTGTCAAGATATGACAGAGCCCACTGGGATGAAATGCAACTCTTTATTGAACATCTGCCCAAAGAATTCCCAAAACGTGCACAACAAGTGGTAGAAGAGGGCCAAAGTATCTCAAATAACCAGATACGTTCAGCAATGGACGCAGCAGACACAGCTGCAAGAACTGTAAATACAGCGGTGACAATTCGGAGACACGCATGGTTGCGCACCTGAGGATTCAAGCCCGAAATCCAACAGGCTGTGCTTAATATGCCTTTTAATGGACAGCAGTTGTTTGGGCCGGAAGTGGACACAGCTATCGAGAAGCTGAAAAAAGATACAGATACGGCCAAGGCCATGGGCGCGCTCTACTCCCCACAGAGCAGAGGCACTTTTAGGAAGACACAATTTAGATGGGGGTTTCGGGGCCAAACCACAGAACCCTCAACTTCACAAACAAGGCCCACATACCAGAGCCAGTATCAGATAGGAGGCTTTCGGGGACAATACAGAGGTGGACAGTTCCCTGAGACTAGAGAGAAGTTCCAAAGTCCCAAGACCCCTCAAAACAAACAGTGACTTCAGAGTCACAAATCCCCAACACGTAACACCAGTGGGGGGGAGACTAACAGATTTTTACCAAAATTGGGAGGAAATAACAACGGACTCGTGGGTCCTAGCCATCATCCAACATGGCTATTGCATAGAATTCCTACAATTACCACCAAATGTGCCTCCAAAAACACACAACATGTCCAAACAACACATGGATCTATTACAGATAGTCCAAGCTTTGTTACAAAAAGATGCAATAGAACTAGTACCCAATCATCACAAAGGAACAGGGGTTTACTCCCTGTACTTTCTCATACCCAAAAAGGACAAAACTCTAAGACCCATAATAGATCTCAGAACACAAAATCTTTATATCAAATCAGATGACTTTCACATAGTAACACTTCAAGACGTAATCCCCTTGCTCAAACAACAAGACTACATGACCACATTAGATCTCAAAGATGCGTACTTCCATATACCCATACATCCTTCACACAGGAAATACTTAAGGTTTGTAATCCAAGGAGTACATTACCAGTTCAAAGTGTTACCATTCGGAATAACAACAGCACCAAGGGTATTTACTAAATGCCTGGCAGTAGTAGCGGCACAGATCAGAAGGCAGCACATACACGTGTTCCCGTATCTAGACGATTGGCTAATCAAAGTCAACACACAAGATCAGTGTTTTCAACACACAAAAAACGTCATAGAAACCCTTCACAAACTAGGTTTCTCATTAAACTACCAAAAATCACACCTACAGCTGTGTCAAATACAACAATACTTAGGAGCAACAATCAACACAAAAAAAGGGATTGCCACTCCAAGTCCACAAAGGGTACAAGCATTTCAAAACGTTACACAAAGCATATACCTAAACCAGAAATATCAGGTAAAATTAGTAATGAAACTACTAGGCATGATGTCCTCATGCATAGCCATTGTCCCAAACGCAAGATTACACATGCGGCCCTTACAACAGTGCCTAGCAACACAATGGACACAAGCACAGGGTCAACTACAAGATCTAGTGTTGATAGACCGCCAAACACACACCTCGCTACAATGGTGGAATCATATACATTTAAATCAAGGGCGGCTTTTCAAGGACCCACTGCCTCAATACGTGATCACAACAGATGCTTCTATGGTAGGGTGGGGAGCACACCTCAACCAACACAGCATCCAGGGACAATGGGACACTCAGCAGAAACAACTTCACATAAACCAGCTAGAACTACTAGCAGTGTTTCTAGCGTTGAAAGCATTTCAACAGCTAATAGCCCACAAATACATTCTTGTCAAAACAGACAACATGACAACAATGTATTACTTAAACAAACAGGGAGGCACACACTCCTCACAACTGTGTCTCTTAGCACAAAAAAATTGGCATTGGGCGAATCACAATCACATTCACCTAATAGCGCAATACATCCCAGGAATTCAGAACCAGTAAGCAGACAATCTCAGTCGAGATCACAAACAGATCCACGAATGGGAGATTCATCCCCAGATACCACAAACCTACTTCAAAAACTGGGGAACACCGCAAATGGACCTATTCGCAACAAAAGAAAACGCAAAATGACAAAACTTCGCATTCCAGGTACCCACAGCCTCACTCCAAGGGCAATGCGTTATGGATGAGTTGGTCAGGGATATTTGCTTACGCTTTTCCCCCCTCTCCCACTCATTCCGTATCTAGTAAACAAACTGAGTCAAAACAAACTCAAACTAATACTAATAGCACCAACTTGGGCATGACAACCTTGGTACACAACACTACTAGACCTGTCAGCAGTGCCTCATATCAAACTACCAAACAGACCAGATCTGTTAACTCAACACAAACAACAGATCAGACACCCGAATCCAGCATCGCTCAATCTAGCAATCTGGCTCCTGAAGTCTTAGAATTCAGACATTTAAACCTCACACAGAAATGTATGGAGGTCATCAAACAGGCTAGAAAACCTACTACAAGACATTGCTACGCAAATAAATGGAAACGATTTGTTTATTACTGTCATAATAATCAAATTCAACCATTACACGCGTCCGCAACACACATTGTAAGCTACTTACTACACTTACAAAAATCTAAGTTAGCTTTTTCATCCATTAAAATACATCTCACAGCAAATTCAGCTTATCTGCAAATTACACATTCAACTTCACTATTTAGGATCCCAGTCATAAAAGCTTTTATGGAGGGCCTAAAAAGGATCATACCACCGAGAACACCACCAGTTCCTTAGTGGAACCTCAATATTGTATTAACAAGACTCATGGGTCCACCATTCGAACCCATGCTCTCTTGTGAAATGCAATACTTAACTTGGAAAGTAGCCTTCCTAATAGCTATCACATCACTCAGAAGAGTAAGTGAAATACAAGCCTTTACCATACAGGAACCCTTTATACAAATACATAAACATAAAGTGGTTCTACGTACAAATCCCAAATTTCTGCCAAAAGTGATATCACCGTACCACTTAAACCAAACTGTGGAACTCCCCGTGTTTTTTCCACAACCAGACTCTGTAGCTGAAAGAGCATTACATACATTAGACATTAAAAGAGCTCTACTGTACTACATTGATAGAACAAAACAGTTTCGCAAAACAAAACAATTGTTTGTAGCTTACCAAAAACCTCATACAGGAAATCCAATATCCAAACAAGGCATTGCCAGATGGATAGTGAAATGTATTCAAACCTGTTATGCTAAAGCTAAAAGAGAACTGCCTATTAGACCAAAGGCACACTCCACTAGAAAGAAAGGCGCCACAATGGTCTTTCTAGGAAATATACCAATGACAGAAATCTGTAAGGCAGCCACATGGTCTACGCCTCATACATTCACTAAACATTACTGCGTGGATGTGTTACCAACACAACAAGCCACAGTAGGACAAGCAGTACTAAAAACTTTATTTCAAACAACTTCAACTCCTATAGGCTAAACCACCGCTTTTGGGGAGATAACTGCTTACTAGTCTATGCACAACATGTGTATCTGCAGCTACACATGCCATCGAACGGAAAATGTCACTCACTCCATTGCATGGGCATTATTATTATTATTACTATATACACAACTCCTACCTCACACTGCGGGGAAAACAATCTAAGATGGAGTTGACGCCCATGTGCCGAAATGGGAGGAGTCCCTCGATCTCGTGACTCGAAAAGACTTATTCGAAGAAAAACAACTTGTAACACTCCGAGCCCAACACTAGATGGCGGGATATGCACAGCATGTGAATCTGCAGCGTTTCATGCCACAAACAGATGTACACTGGGTAAGTGACATTTTCCATTTATGTGTGTATGTATATATATATGTTCGATACTAGTTCACCACTCACATCAGGTGCTGTCTTGAAAGTTTCTGGGTGAGCCGTCAAGTGTGGGCCTAGAATAAGGGAGGTCTCAACACATTTTCCCATGCAATCTTCCATAGGGAATTCAAACACGAATACAGCCCAAACCTCTGGACGGAATAACGCAAAATTTGGCAGAAAGCTAGCTCTCAGGATGTGTTGTCAGCCATTTTGGGACTCTGACTCAGTCCCCCCAAAAAAAAAAAGTAAAAAAAAAAAAATACAAAGGGGGCAAGGTAGGAATACCCTGACTGCCTAACCCTGGTGCTGGCGTCACCCAGGGACTCCATCAGGGCAAAAAAGCATTTTTTAATTTTTTTTGCCACAAATTTGCAGTGGATCCACAGCAAAAAAAAAGAAAATGCATTCTCCCGATCTTGTTCTTTTTTCCGTCCCCGGGTGGGCTAAGTCCCAGGGGCATGGTTTAATTAAAGAAAAGGGGAGGGGGCGCATGCGGCCCCCCTCCCTAACGGCAGCTTAACAGCCCTGGGACCACCTTCTTTCCTGGGCTTGTGAATTAAAAAAGGGGGGGGGGGGGGGCGTGGACCTTCTTCCTAGTTCCTAATTGCATGAGGGCCTGCACGTACAAATTGAAAGGGCCAGCAATTTGAAAGGGCCGACATGTACAAATTGAAAGGAGGGAGGGGGGCAGGCAGTCTCCTCCTGGAGCACCTAATGGCCCTGGGGACTGACACCCCTGACTGCCTGCTTCCCTGGCTCCCAGGGTGCCCACCCTTAAAAACTTCAGGTGCTGTCTTCAAAGTTTCTGGGTGGGCCATCAAGTGGGGGCTGTGGGGGCTGAGAAAAGGGGGTGGGGGCCTCAATACACATTTTTCCCAATGCAGTTTCCCATATGGATTTTAAACAGCCCAAACCTCTGGACGGAATTAGACAAAAGTTTGCAGAAAGCTGGCTCTTGTGGGGCGAGCGCAAAACGCTCCATTCCGTGTTTTAATCTCTCTTTGGGCTTCAAACCACGCCCATGGCACAACAGTCTCTTTCATTGGCTCTTGGGTTTGCCTTATAAAATCTGCTTGCTTTCATTAGTGAAAGGCATGCATAAGTCATGCCTTTTCCAGTGTTTAGCCCTCCTCGAGTGCAGCGACCAAGTACTGAAAATATACGAGGCTCTACGTTTTCCAGCCAGTTTCTGGACTACTTTTTCTCTTTGTTCGCAGAGCGATCTCGCTGGGCAGAAGTCAAGCACTTTGCATAGCATCGACCCTGTTACGTAGTTAGCTGCACTTTTGCCGGTTACATAGATAATTGCACTTTTGCCGATAGACTTCACTATGAGTGAACTTTTATTTACCTGTGTGTGTCTGCTTTGCACTGATGGTGGCCATCAGCTCACTTATGTGAAACTTTTGCTTTTCAGTTTATATGGCATGAAAAGTCCAGTTAGTTATGTGAAGCTGTTTTATTTTCATTTTCAATTTGTGTGTCAAGAAACGTCCGGTTAGGAGTTTACAGTTCTATTTGCTCTAGCAAACACGAGACCCATTGCATTGCAAATGCTTGTTGTGATTTGATGTTAATCTGTTCAGTAGTTTCTGAAATGTTAAATGAAAAAGAAATTTGTATATCTAGGAATGCAACTCCTCAGTGGATCTGACTGTCCCTGTGCTCAAATCTGATTGGCTGCCAACACTTCAACGAGGAAGTGTTGTCAGCCATTTTTGGCCTCTGGCTCAAAAATAAAGTTTTAAAAAAAGACAAAAAAAAGGGGCAAGGTAGGAATACCCTGACTGCCTAACCCTGGTGCTGGGGTGCCCCGGGAACCCTGCCTGGGCAAAAATTAATTTTTTAACATTTTTCGCAACAAATTTGCTGCGGATCCATGGCAATTTTCTTTAGTGCTTGTTCTTTATTCCATCTCTGGATGGGCCAGGTCTCCGGGGCATTGTTTAATAAAAGAAAAGGGGAGGGGACGCATGTGGTCCCCCCTTCCTAAGGACAATTTAACAGCCACTGGGACCACCACCACCTTCCCTGGGCTGGTGAATTAAAAAAGAGGGGGGCCTGCGCGGACCTTCTTCCAAGTTCCTAATTGCACGAGGGGCTGCCACCTCCCCAGGACACAAAAGTACTCAAAAAGGGGCTGAGCCCTCCTGGGCCATATTTAGCCCTGGGGACCACCACATCTCTGGGGCTTGCCCAAATGCATAGTGGGAGGTGGGCCCAGGGACCACCACATCCCCGGGGCCGGCACTTGCAAATTGAAAGGAGGGTGTGTCACGCAGCTTCCTCCTGGAGCCACTATTGGCCCTGGGGACTGCCACCCCAAGGGCCTGCTCCCGACCAAACTAAGTCTGCTCCCAGCCCACTGTCAAGCAGGCACGAAACAGATGAAAGGATTGCTCGCATGGAGTAGCATTTTTAGCTGCTCCCTGCACGTGGTAGCAATGTTGACTCCCACTGTAGGCAGGGAGTGCGGGGGCCTTGAGGCTCCGCCCCCAGTCCTTAGGAGATTTAGACATCTTCATTCTCACTTTTAACCACTACAGTATTTAAAATGATCTAGAAATCACCACCCGCAAATATAAGTTAATGGTATGCAACGTCTTCCTGCCTTTTTTCCAGAAGCGCGTTTCCCAGCATATTTTGGAGATACATTCTTGATACAGAGGAATATGAGCACATCTCCACCAAACAAGATAACATTTACTACATATAATAATTAAGAGAAAGCACCCTTGTTTAGTGGAGGTTCAACTCTGAGGTCTTGTCTTCTCTACACGAGGATTCTTGTTATTGCGTATTTCTGTAGGAAGACCCTTGAGGAACAATCACATTTTAAAAATTACAGACACACAAGGCCATTGCAGACATTAGCTTGTGGTCCTTTACACAGCTGTGGAATATGGACTATGCATTTTCCCTTGGTAGCACTTACTAATTAGGCAGTAGAAAGTAGTCCAGTTGGATAGACATTTTGTGCAAAACTGTGGTCTCTTCTCTTCTAGGATAAATGAGCAGCTCAGGGTACGTTCTGGCTCCAGTGCTCATTTCACAGAAATTAAACCTCAAGCCCGACCCCCCCCCCCTACCACCAGTATGTCAGGTAGGGGGGAATTGACCACAGGGCCCGGCTGCAGACCAGGCCCAGTGGCCACCCCCTGCCATGCATGGCCGAAGGCTGTGCATGGCCCGTTGATTGAATGCCAATGGAGGGCTTGGGCACAGGACCTGGCCGCAGGCCTTCTGCCATGTGTGGTGTGGGGTTGGCCACAGGGCCCGGCCACAGGCCAAGGCCTGCAGCAAAAAAAAATAATAACACCACTCCAGTTAAAAAACAAAAACAGAAATCCATTGAAAAAACAGAGGTTACAGAGACGTTATAATTAGGAATTTGCATCTAAAAAAACCTTAAAAATTCATTGGGGGAAAAAAAAAAAAAGGTTAGAGGGACATTATAGTTATCTTCATAATTTACACGTACAAACCATAGAAGTTCAGCTGTTATAGTTAATTATTTCAAGTAACTATAACTTGCACCCTAGCCACACAGCTAATTGTCCCACAAATTTTATCATTCATGACCTCCTCTTTGGCATCATTGATATTATCACTGAAACATATGCAATAAAATTGATGAGAAAACTGTGCATAGCATGAGCGAGAGTGTTAGTTACCTTAGGGCACGAGTTATAGTTACTTCAAATAACTCTAACTATAAGAGCTAAATTTCAATGGTTTTGTGCATTTAAATTCAGAACCTAACTAGGTTTTTTGAGAGTGTGTGTGTGTGTGTGTGTGTGTGTGTGTATTATCCTGCCATCTAGTGTTGGGCTCGTAGTGTTACAAGTTGTTTTTCTTAGAAGAAGTCTTTTCGAGTCACTAGACCGAGGGACTCCTCCCTTTCGGCTCCATTGCGCATGGGCGTTGACTCCATCTCAGATTGTTTTCTTTCCGCCATCGGGTTCGGACGTGTTCCTCTTCGCTCCGTATTTCGGTTCCGAAAAAATAGTTATCCATCGGAAAATTTGACGGTATTGTTTGCGCTCGGTACCGGGTTAGTGCTAGCACATCGAAACCGAAGAAAGAAGTGCTCCGGCGGCCCTTAGGGGCTCCCACTCTTCGGCGGGGCCTGGTCGGCCCGACCGCGTCCATCTTCAAACCTCATGGACCGGACCCGCTTCCGCTTCTGCCCCAACTGCCATGTAAAGTATCCTTATACAGACCAACACTTGGTCTGTAATCTGTGTTTGTCCCCCGAACGCAAAGAGGATACTTGCGAGGCCTGTCGGGCATTTCGTTCCAAGAAAACACTGCGGGATCGAAGAGCTCGAAGACTTCAGATGGCGTCGACACCCGCCGGTCACACCGACGTCGAAGAAGAGGAGAGATTCTCCATTCGAGACTCTGACGAGTCCGAGAGTGAGCAGCCGAAGACGCAGCAAACCGTGAGTAAACCAGCCCCGGCAAAAACTCACTCGAAAAGGGGACTCCGCCGCCAACAGGCCATGGCTTAACCCGAAAACACGCTGACCAAACAGCGGCACCGAAAAAAGCCTCCCAGCAGCTGAAGACATCCGACTCCGGTCGAGATACCGGCTCCGAACAGACTTGGCACCAAGATACCAGCTCCGAACAGACTCGGCACTGAGAGTTCGGCACCCCAAAAGTCCAAAAGGTTTCCTCAGAGCCAAAAAAGACTGTTGAAAAGATTTCGGTGGCGAAACATGCAGCCTCGGAGCCGAAACAAAGCTCCTATACAGAGGAACAAGGCCTTTCCACACAATTGCAAGGTCACAGATTTGAACAAGAACTGGGCATAGGAGAGCCAGACCATGCCCAGAGGAGGCTCCATATACAACAGTTAACTCCTGATTCGGTGGTAGTAGGAGCAGCCCGGAAAAGGGCAAACTCACAAACTTCTGGAGACGGACCACCGCCCGACAAAGAAAGTCGGAAATTCGATGCGGCAGGCAAGAGGGTGGCAGCACAGGCAGCCAATCAATGGCGAATTGCCAATTCTCAAGCTCTACTGGCAAGATACGACAGGGCACATTGGGATGAAATGCAACATCTCATTCAACACCTTCCCAAAGAGTTCCAGAAACGTGCCCAACAGGTTGTCGGAGGGCCAAACTATCTCCAACAACCAAATAAGGTTGGCTATGGACTCAGCAGACACGGCGGCCAGGACAGTAAACACAGCGGTCAGGACAGTAAACACAGCGGTAACCATTCGGAGACACGCGTGGCTACGGACCTCCGGATTTAAGCCAGAAATCTAGCAGGCTGTGCTGAATATGCCTTTCAACGAACAACAATCGTTTGGGCCGGAGGTGGATACAGTGATAGAAGAACTGAAGAAAGACACGGACACGGCCAAAGCCATGGGCGCGCTCTACTCCCCACAGAGCAGAGGCACTTTTAGGAAGCCGCACTTTAGAGGGGGGTTTCAGGCCCAAACCACAGAGCCTTCCACCTCACAACTCAGACCCACATATCAGGGGCAATATCAGAGAGGAAGTTTTCGAGGACAATATAGGGGTGGACAGTTCCCTAAAACAAGAGGGAAATTCCAGAGCCCAAAAACCCCACAAACCAAACAGTGACTTCAACGTCACAAACCCCCACCACACAACACCAGTTGGGGGGAGACTCACAGATTATTACCACAACTGGGAACACATAACTACAGACGCGTGGGTCCTAGCCATTATCCAACATGGTTATTGCATAGAATTCCTACATTTGCCACCAGATGTGCCTCCAATAGCACACAACATGTCCAAACAACACTTAGATCTGTTACAATTAGAAGTCCAAGCATTGTTACAAAAAGAAGCAATAGAACTACTACCCAACCATCAAAAAGGAACAGGTGTTTACTCCCTGTATTTCCTAATTCCAAAAAAGGACAAAACACTGAGACCCATATTAGACCTCAGAACACTGAAGCTTTACATCAAATCAGATCACTTTCACATGGGGACACTTCAGGACGTGATTCCCTTGCTCAAACAACAGGACTACATGTCATCATTAGATCTCAAAGATGCTTATTTCCACATATCCATACATCCTTCACACAGGAAATACTTGAGGTTTGTAATCCAAGGCGTGCATTACCAATTCAAAGTGTTACTGTTCGGCATAACAACAGCCCCAATGGTATTCACAAAATGCCTTGCAGTAGTAGCTCCTCACATCCGGAGGCAGCACATGCACGTATTCCCTTACTTAGACGATTGGTTAATAAAAACCAGCACTCAGCAACAGTGTCTTCTACACACAAAATATGTCATAGAAACCCTTCACAAACTAGGGTTCTCTATACACTACCAAAAATCACATCTACAACCATGTCAAATACAACAATACTTAGGAGCAACAATCAACACACAAAAAGGGATTGCCACTCCAAGTCCACAAAGGGTACAAGCCTTCCAAAATGTAATACTAAACATGCACCCAAACCAACACTATCAAGTGAGGTTTGTAATGAAACTCCTAGGCATGATGTCTTCATGTATAGCCATTGTCCCAAACGCAAGACTACACATGCGTCCCTTACAACAATGGCTAGCAACACAATGGACACAAGCACAGGGTCAACTTCAAGATCTAGTGTTGATAGACTGCCAAACACACTCCTCGCTTCAATGGTGGAATCCTATAAATTTAAACCAAGGGCGGCCATTCCAAGACCCAGTGCCTCAAGCTGTTATCACAACAGATGCTTCCATGATGGGGTGGGGAGCACACCTCAACAAGCACAGCATACAGGGTCAATGGGACAATCAGCAAAAACAACTTCATATAAATCATTTGGAACTGCTAGCGGTGTTTCTAGCATTAAAAACATTTCAACCACTGGTAGCCCACAAACACATACTTGTCAAAACTGACAACATGACAACAATGTATTATCTCAACAAACAAGGGGGGGGGGGGACACTCGTCACAACTGTGTCTCTTAGCACAAAAGATTTGGCATTGGGCAATTCACAGTCACGTTCACCTGATAGCACAATACATACCAGGCCTTCAGAATCAGTTAGCCAACAATCGCAGTCGAGATCACCAGCAAACTCACGAATGGGAAATTCATCCCCAGATACTACAGGATCACTTCAACCGCTGGGGAACACCAAACATAGACCTAACAAAAGAAAACGCAAAATGCCAAAACTTTGCATCCAGGTACCCACACCCTCAATGGATCAGTTGGTCAGGGATATTTGCTTACGCTTTTCCCCCTCTCCCACTCATTCCTTATCTGGTCAACCAACTAAGTCAAAACAAACTCAAACTAATACTCATAGCACCAACCTGGGCTCGCCAACCGTGGTACAGAACACTGTTGGACTTATCAGTAGTATCCCACATCAAATTACCAAACATTCCAGATCTGTTAACACAACACAAACAACAGATCAGACACCCAAATCCAGCATCGCTCAATCTAGCAATCTGGCTCCTGAAGTCTTAGAATTCGGACATTTAAATCTTACACAAGAGTGTATGGAGGTCATTAAACAAGCAAGAAAACCTACAACAAGACATTGTTACGCAAACAAATGGAAAAGATTTGTTTGCTATTGCCACACTAATCAGATTCAACCACTACATGCCTCCACAAAGGACATTGGAAGCTACTTATTACACTTACAGAAGTCTAATCTAGCATTCTCTTCCATTAAAATCCATGTCACTGCAATCTCTGCCTATCTGCAGATTACACTTACAACATCACTTTTTAGAATCCCAGTCATTAAAGCATTTATGGAGGGACTAAAAAGAATCATACCCCCAAGGACACCACCAGTACCTTCGTGGAACCTTAATATTGTATTAACACGACTCATGGGCCCACCATTCGAACCCATCATGCATTCTTGTGAAATGCAGTATCTGACTTGGAAAGTAGCCTTTCTAATAGCTATCACATCACTTAGAGTAAGTGAGATACAAGCATTTACTATTCAGGAACCCTTTATACAAATACATAAACATAAAGTGGTTCTCCGTACAAATCCAAAATTCTTACCAAAGGTCATATCACCATTCCACCTAAACCAAACTGTTGAACTCCCAGTCTTCTTTCCGCAACCAGACTCAGTAGCTGAAAGAGCCTTACATACATTAGACATAAAAAGAGCACTAATGTATTACATTGACAGAACAAAACAATTTCGTAAAACAAAACAATTGTTTGTAGCCTCCCAAAAACCTCATGCAGGTAATCCTATATCCAAACAAGGCATTGCCAGATGGCTAGTTAAATGTATTCAAACTTGCTATATTAAAGCAAAAAGAGAATTACCTATTACACCAAGAGCACATTCCACTAGGAAAAAAGGCGCCACAATGGCTTTTCTTGGGAATATACTTATGACAGAAATTTGTAAGGCAGCCACCTGGTCTATGCCTCATACATTTACTAAGCATTACTGTGTAGATGTGTTAGCAACACAACAAGCCACAGTAGGACAGGCTGTATTAGGAACATTATTTCAGACAACTTCAACTCCTACAGGCTAAACCACTGCTTTTTGGGGAGATTACTGCTTGTTAGTCTATGCACAGCATATGTATCTGCAGCTACACATGCCACCGAACGGAAAATGTCACTTACCCAGTGTACATCTGTTCGTGGCATGAGACGCTGCAGATTCACACGCGCCCTCCCACCTCCCCGGTAGCCTGTAGCCGTTGTTAGTTGGATGAAAATTGTAAATATGTAAATAAATATTCTTTTGATACACATTAAGTACATACATAACTACTCCATTACATGGGCACCTCTAGTATACTCACAACTCCTACCTCACCCTCTGCCCGGAAAACAATCTAAGATGAAGTCGACGCCCATGCGCAATGGAGCCGAAAGGGAGGAGTCACTCGGTCTCGTGACTCGAAAAGACTTCTTCGAAGAAAAACAACTTGTAACATTCCGAGCCCAACACTATATGGCAGGATAATGCACAGCATGTGAATCTGCAGCGTCTCATGCCACGAACAGATGTAAACTGGGTAAGTGACATTATATATATATATATATATATATATATATATATATATATATATATATTTTTTTTTTTTTTTTACATTAAAAAAAAATTTATTGTATCAGTGGAGATTCTCTTCCCAAGAAATGCAGGTAAAAGTAACATTTCCTGTTCATTTTCTTCATATGGAAGTGATGGTGGAAGGGCCAGTTTCTGGCTACAATGGTTTATTACTATTAATGTATGAATCCACTTTGAACACTACACTGTTGTGCTAAAGTTTCTGTGTATTGAAGTAATACTATGTGCTTTTGATTTTTAGGCTGCACGAAGAAGAGAAAACAATAAAAGTGCTTGCTTCAATGAAGCCAACTGAAAGCATGGTTACTGATATCCCATCCCCACAGAATATGTCCCACCCAACTAATCAGTTTTCCGATGTATCATATGATAATGCTGTGGAAGAAAAAACTTTGATAGAGAAAATGTTTGGTGGGAAACTGCAAACAAACATATGCTGCCTGAACTGTAAAACTACTTCTCAAAAGAGAGAGCCTTTTACAGATCTCTCTTTGGCTTTCTGCCCTTTTTCTGAAAATGGCACTGTACAAGGGATTCTAAGCTCTCCCAAGGAGAACGAGGATGACATTATGATGTCAGCAGAGGCACCCATGCAAAAGCTTGCTGATAAGCCAATACATTGTAAAACTCAGCCTGAAGATGGAAGTTGTACACCGGCACTGGATACCGCAGGACTCAAACATCAGCCCTTTGAGCAAAATACACCTAACAGTATTTCAGCATCTGATGGCCCATGCATAGTCCCAAGTGTTAACTGTTTGCCTCATGACAGAAGTGAGAGCCCTCTCTCTGTAACAGATTTATTAAACTATTTCCTAGCACCCGAGATACTTGATGGAGACAATCAGTATTCTTGTGACAAATGTGCCTCTCTGCAGTGTGCCCAGAAAACTCTGCAAATTGTGGAGGAGCCAGAGTACCTCATTCTAACTCTTCTAAGATTTTCCTATGATCCAAAATGTCACATTCGGCGGAAAATATTGGACAATGTTTCTCTTCCTCTTGTTTTAGAATTGCCAGTTCAAAAGGCAAATATTTCTTTAGCTCCAATATCTAGTGTTTGGTCTGTAGAACTGGAGCTCCCCGACATGGGTGAGAAACTGGCTAAAAAACTGAAGCCATCTAGGACTGAAGATGCGTCTTGCACACAGATGGTTTCTTATGTGCTGAGTTCCATTGTGGTTCATTCTGGTGTATCATCTGAAAGTGGGCATTATTACTCGTACGCCAGAAACGTCCCAGGTTCAGGATCTTCTGTTCAGCTGTACAGTCAGCCCAAGTCGCTACCTCTGGCATCCCCTCAGGATCCTTTGTTAAGTGGTGCAAATCCCAACTCAGTTGTCGCAGAAGACTCCAACTGCAACGAAATGGCAAAGGAATGGTTCCTTTTTAACGACAGTAGGGTGACTTTTACTTCATTTCAGTCTCTTAAAAATATTACTAGTAGGTTTCCAAAGGACACTGCATACGTACTGCTTTACAAAAAGCAGAATAGTAGCATCTGTGTTGGTGCTGGTTCAGCAAATGGACTTTGGGTCAATGGAGACCCACCTCTGCAGAAGGAGCTTATGGATGCTATAACAAAGGACAATAAATTGTATTTACAGGTAAGGGTTTAAAATTCAGTGGTTATTCACATTTCATGGTGTATACCAATTAACACTACATGTGTGGTTTCTCTAGACCTTCCAAAAAACAATTGGATTTTCTATGACAAATCAGTTTTACACTGCTTTTGTATAAGCTGATTTTAAAAGTTAATTTAATAACATTTTCCCAACCTGTATTTCATTTGTTTTGTGTGTTTGTCACAGTGTGCCTCAGCATTTGTCCTAATACGTGATTAATGCCTGTAATTTTTCCTCACAATGTCTTTATTTAATATATGAGCGTATCTCAGTCTTACCTCTCCTCATGTTTCATATAACTTCCCTCAATACTGTCATCATGCATTCATTTACTTTGTTACTTCGGAAGCGGAAGTCAATACAAAATGATTTGAAAAGGTATTTTGTTTCACATTTGTTGTAAAGAAATCTGTATATTGGAAAGAAAGTATCTCTTGTTCAGTGGTGGTTTCTGCTTTAAGGATTCGTGCTTCAGCCCTATATCTTTTCTACAAAAAATATTAAATACTTTGATTTATTTAGAGATATAATCTCAGATTGTACCTCTTAATAAAGCAATGTATTTTAGTCTGTGTTGCCTGCCCCGTCTTGCTCTGAATAAGGAGCCGAAAGTCAGGCAATAAATTAACTTTCTGCAGTGTGACACATGATGGAGGACTTACCTTTCTAAAGCCCTTCAATACCATGGGAATCATGGGTAATATCCACTTTAAGCCTGTAATGCCACTGGTGGTGTAGTTTCGGGCAATGCAGGTTTTATACCGGCATGAGGCTAGATGTCATTCACAGACATAGATCCCACCCATTCCCATTCGTCACAAAGCAGGATTGGATATGAGTACCATAAGTGAGATTTGTTTCTTTGTTCTGGGTAATAGGAAGTGTTAATATTAAACTTGTATTGGATATATTGTGCTGAGACGTCTGGTCCCCTTCAGTGATGCCCCAGATAGTGACTGTATTTCGCTGCCCCTTTTAGAAGTAAAGCTACTATATTTGTTCCCCAGTGATGTTGATCCAAAAGTCATGTAGGTATTTTGCTCCATGGTTACGTTGATCCAAATCTCAGCTTTTGAGAAACTCAAAGGCAAAGGGAGAAATATGTGCATATCGCATACTGATAGTGGAATACCACAAAAATATCAAAAAACAATAAATGCTATGAGAATGCATGCCTGAAAAATGGAGCACATACTTGGTGTTTATTAACTTCCTGTTTTATTGAGATTGATTGGCACAGTGGTTCTAGAATGTTTTATTCCTACTTTGGACCTGTTTTGATTTTAAGAACAGCGTTTGAAGTTGCATAATTCTGGGGTTATGGCTCTGTCATATAGCATTAAACAGGCATTGAAATGAGTCCATCTGGCCCTATATTCAGGCCCTTAACGTTAATGCTAAAAACGCTGATTGATTTCCAAACAGTGAATATTAAAGTTAAGGCAATGCACATCAGCGATTTAGTTTCTATTTCACATTGCATTTCCTAAGAGTGTTAGCTATTTACATTATGTTGTGTTTCTATATTTTTTGTGCCGAGTTGCACCATGTGTTTATGGCAGGACATAATTGAGAGCTCTGGAATGGACACTGAAGGCAGTGCGAGTTCCTCACAGTACCTTTCAGTGGGTTGGCCTCTCTGCTGAGCACAGAGCAGTGGTCATGTATTCCAAATGCAATTAAAATTCTGTGTAAATGTGTTTGAAGGGGGGGGGGGTACACAGTTGTCAAAATATTGCCAAGGCGAATGGTAAAAAAATTAAGTGCTTACAGGTGGGTGCAGTGTATGTTTAGAGGCGGTGAAGTGAAGGGGATGCAAGAAAGTGTATTGAGGAGAGTTAAAAGAGGGTGCTGAAGAGTAAAGAGATGAGGGTTAAGATATACAGACGGGCGAGATTTAGAGATAAATAGTGCATTCATGTCTAACATAAGTTGCACATGAGTAAAGTTCAATTCTCCTTCCACAGACCTGCATATTATTTAACTGTCTCTGTTTCAGAATTTAAACATATTCAATATAATTTTTTTTCAACAAAATCATAGTTGCTAGTCCTTTATCGTAAACAGCTTCCAATCATTAGCAAAGCCAATAGTTCTGGCAGGGTTTAAGTGTATGTCAGTTGTTGTGTCCTATATCTTGATGCAATATCAGAAAGCTCAAAGAGAAACCAAATATGGGTCTGGTGGCACATAATGGGACTCAAAGAAATTTAGTGTTCAATGTCATGTGTGGCTGTAGAAACACATGCTGTGCATAAGCTCGCCAACTAATGTTGGGCTCGGAGTGGTACAACTTGTTTTTCTTAGAAGAAGCTTTTTCGAGTCACGGGATTGAGTGACTCCTCTCTGTAATACCACGCATGGGCATCGAGTCCTTTGTTAGATTGTTTCTCTCTGCCGTCAGGTTTGTATGTGTGTTCTCTCGCTCAGAGTTCTCGGCTAGATACTGTTCAAAACGATATCCTCTCTGTCTTTCTATCACCTTCGGTATTGTTTCGATCGCATATTCTACTACACTTTATCTTTGGTTGCAACTTACACTTGGAATTGATTTTTCAGCCCTTCGGGGCAGACGCAGCCCTCTCGGGCCCCCGTCACACCTACCTCCTCCACATGGAATTGAACTATGCAGCCCTAATGAAATAAACTCATTTAGGTTTTGCCCTTGATGTCACTCAATATTTCCACACACCGACCACCACCAGGTGCGTAATTTGTGTCTTTCACCTGTCCACAATGAGCAGACCTGTGAAGCATGCCGTTCCTTTAGATCGAAAAAGACCTCAGAGATCGACAAGCTTGTCAGATGGAAATGGCATCTCGAACTCCAGACGATATACTGGACTTCTTTGGCAGCTAGCATGCAGAAGAAGATTTGGAGCAGGAGGAGGCCTTCTCCATTCAAGACTTGGACTCTGATGTACAGTATGACATCGAGAGTTAACCGTTACAGTCGGCAAAACCATTAGTAAAAAGACCCCTTCACCCATGGTCAAAACTACATCACAAGAGGTCACCGGTCCGCCACTGCCTTCCAGCCATGGTCAGAGCAGAGAAGCTCATTCAGTTGCCCTGCCTACCAGCTCTGCACCGAAAAAAGCCAGAGAGAAATCTTCGGCATCGATCTCCAGCACTTCCACTTAAGCTGTGACACAACCGAAGACGCATGGTGCTTCGATGCCGACCGCTTCGGTACCGACCGCTTCGGCACCGAAAATGAAAAAACATATACCCTTAGTTTTGGCATTGAAAATATCCATACACAGGAAACGTTCGATCTGAAAGTTTTAAAAAGACCTTCACCGGTGGAACCAATTTTAGAAGTAATGGACGCTCTTCAGCACAGACTTCAGATTCAAAAGGGAACAGGGCGAATTATAACATCACCTCCTCCCTCTTTACAAAGAAAATTTACTTTTCAAGAGGCTCTTGACTCCTCTCCACCTCTAAAAAAGACTGCAAAGGAAAAGACTCTTTCTCTTACTCCTTCTTCTCAACCATCTCCACCTCCACATATTTCTCCACAGCATACTCCTCCACCAAGTTCTCCCACTCCACCAAGATCTCCCCCTCCTTTAGGGTTCACACCACCTGATGGGGCTTATGATCTGGGGATACATTAGACGATCAAGATCCATGGGAAACATATGATCCAGATCCTTTTACATCTAATGATCCGTATCTCTTGCCAGCTAGCCCTTCACCCCCTAAGGATTCAACCTCACATCAACAGGTTACATCTGGGGCAGCAGCGTTTCATTATGTACATATGTACACAGATTCCATAGAAGAGGAATTTTTATTTGACACCCTTGGCGTAACTCACAAGGAGAGTCAGTTCCTTCCTAGGCATGCTGAGACACACACCAAATATTTGAAGAACCATTTAGATCAAGGGTTATCTGTAGGAAACTGGCTCTCTATATACTATATCAAAATTAGACATATTGTGCACAGAGGCTAAAGTAGATAATACTAGTGCTGTCTTTTGTGGTAGTGTGGTTGAGCAGTTAGGCTTATCAGAGGGAAGTGCAAAGCATTTGTTGTACACACACAGGTAATAAATGAAGCACACACTCAATTACTAACTCCAGGCCAATTGTTTTTAGATAGCAAAAATATATTTTGTTACTTTAATTCTAGATCCACAAGATTCTGATTGCAGGTAAGGACATTTGCAAGTAAGTAGCTAGCATATGTATCAACACCACTTTTTTCAATTTGGGCAAGTTAAACAGTTTTCAAGTCAGTGGCAATAATCTGTTTTAGAAGTTGGCACTGCAATTTTCAAACACAGTTCTGAGTGGAAGAAGACTTTGTACAGTTTCAAGGTAAGGCCAAGACTTACAGTGCCAGTCTCCGGGGGCTAGGGTGTTCACAAATTGAGGTTCAAGTTAACCGCAAACACCCACCACCAGCAACACGGGGCCGGCCGGGTGCAGAGGTCAAAGTTGTTGCAAGATTTTAAAATGGGTTCCTAAGGAGACTGGGGGCACTCAGAAGTGGATCTTCCAGCAGGTAAGTACCCGCAACTTCCGAAGGCAGACCTGGGGGATTTAGGTGAGCTACGGTGGTGGAGAGGAGGTGCACAGGTCAGCAACAACCACACACCCTCAGAGGCACAGGGGCAGCCGGTTGCAGCGTGCAAACACAGCATCGAGCTTCCAATGCTTTTTAACAGGGGGACATCGGGGTCAAAAGTGGGCTGCAAACTTGATCCAGGAGGCCGGTTCAGGGAAACTACAGACTGGACAAAGAGGAGGGCTGCCTGCTGCACATTGCTGCACGGGATGTCGGGTCCCCCAAGGACAGGGGACTGCGGGTGCAGGGTACTTTTTGGCTTCAGGTTTCTTTGTTCAGATCCTTCACGGGTGGGGTGAGGTGGGAGGTGACCTCTGGATTTAGTCTGGAGGTGTTGTCATGCTGATTGGGAGGGGTCAGCCCAGGGTGGACAAGATAGGAATCGCCTAGGAATCTGCTCTAGACATTTGGGCCACCTGGACACGGGCCATGGGCGTCTGGTGCAGAGTGGGCAGGGCTCACCGATCCGTGACGGTTCTGGAGTCCTTTATTGGAGTTTCTTTGTGGACAGGGCCGCTGTTATCGGGAGAGCTTGGTCTTCTGGTAGGCATGCAGTCCTCTTGGGGTTTTGAAGAGGTCATTGGTCCTGCAGGATGCGCTGCCTTTTTGTAGCAGGGGCTTCAGAAGCTGGAAACAGGCTGGTAGAGCTGGGGCCAAATCAGTTGATGTCTGCAGTCTTTTCTACTGGGGGTCAGCTTAGAAGTTCTTCTTTCTTGTTGTCGTCTTCTTGAGGTTGCCAGGAATCTGATGATCTAGGTTCAGGGGAGCCCTTAAATCCTCAATTTAGGGACGTTACTGGGGTCAGAGGGCAGAAGCCAATGGCTATTGTTCCTGAGGGTGCCTTCACCCTTCTGGTGTCTACTCCCTTTGCGGAGGGGGATGCAGACCTAACCCTATTGGTCCCTGTCCTCCAAACCAAGATGGAGGATTCTGCAAGGAGAAGTTCACTTCAGCTCTGGACACATTAGGGGTGGTCCTTGCTGAAGTAGTCTCTCCTCCTTGTTATTCCTAATTTTCCCACCAGAATTGCAGCCAAAAGTGGGGCTTTGTCCGGTTGGCAGGCATGTCTACTAGTTGGAGTGCCTGGGGCACGGTAGCAAGAAGCCTGAGCCTTTGAGGCTCACCTCCAGGTGTTACAATACTGCAGGGGAGAGGTGTGAAGCACCTCCAACCAGTGCAGGCTTTGTTTCTGGCCTCAGAGAGCACAAAGGCTATCGCCCCATAAGGTCAGAAACCTCTCTGGAAGTGGTAGGATGGCATATACTGATCAGTCCTGCGCTAGAAATTTGGCTAAAATACAGGTGGCATCTCTAAGATGCCCTCTGAGTGCTGAGAAGTTTGATACCAAACTTCCCAGACTTCAGTGAAGCCATCATGGAGCTGTGGAGTTCGTAATGACAAACTCCCAGCCCAAGTACTCAATATGGCCACACTGCACTTATAATGTCTAAGAATGGACTTAGACACTGGATGGTACATATTGCTCATGCAGCAATGCCCTCACCTGTGGTATAGTGCATCCTGCCTTATGGCTGTAAGGCCTGCTGGAGGGGTGACTTACCTATGCCACAGGCAGTGGTTTGTGGGCATGGCACCCTGAGAGGGGTGCCATGTCAGCTTTATCTTTTTCTCCCAACCAACACACGAGCTGCAATGACAGTGTGCATGTGCTTGGTGAGGGATCCCTTAGAGTGGCATAATACATGCTGCAGCCCTTGTGGACCTTCTCTAGCTACGGGCCCTTGGTACCCTAGGTACGTTTTGTAAGGGACGTAGCTGTGCGCCAGGGGTATTCCAATTGTGGGAACAATGGTACGGTTTTGAAAAAGAACACTGGTGCTGGGGCCTAGTTAGCAGGATCCCAGCACACTCTCAGGTCAGCATCAATATCAGGCAAAAAGTGGGGGGAGAGGGTAACCATGTCAAAAGGGGCACTTTCCTACTTTATCACTCCCAGGGTTGATAAAAAAAAAAAAACAAGGCTGCACCCACTGACCCTTTATTTATAAAATCGCAAATCGCTCCAGACTTATCGTTGCCTCTGCTGCTCACAAAAGGGCTAATAGCCAGTCAACAGGAGACACAACTCTTCCTGATAAAGAAAGCAAACAATTTGATGTGATGGGGGCACTTTTAATCGCACAGGATTTGCAAGAGGATTCCGGTCATCATTTAGTGACCATTCTTCTGCTAAGACAATGCCCACCTCTCAATACACCCGAGGTTATTTTAGAGGTTCCTACTGAGGGAATAGTAACATCATCTACATCTAGAGACTCCTCTGCCAGCACCAAACAATAACTTCCTCCCAAAGCTTCCAATTCACACCACTCTCTCCACTAGGGGCCGGGTTACAACATTGTCAGGCGTATTGGTCTCAAATTACCACAGATCAATGGGTACTTTTAATTATCCAAAATGTCTGGAGCTCACTTCCACTCCACCAGACATACCCCCTCGTACTCACAAACTCTCACAAGATCATAACGCTTTTCTCAAAGAGGAAGTGCTCTCTCCTTCTCAAAGGGGCTATGGAACCAGTACCATAACAATACCAGAGGACGGGAGTTTACTTTCTGTATTTCCTAATACCCAAAAAAGGCGGTTCTCTCAGACCAATATTAGATAGGACTCAGACCCTTAAACCACGACACCCTATTAGAACACTTCCATATGGTAACTCTTCAGGAGGTTATCCCCCTACTGCAAAAAGGTGACTTTATGTCAGTATTATACCTGAAGGACGCTTACTTTCACATTTCTATTCATCCAGCACACAGTAAATATTTAAGATTCATAATTGCAGGAAAACATTATCAGTTCAAGGTGTTGCTATTTGGAGTCACAGCCGCTCACAGAATATTCACAAAAGGTCTCACAGTAGTCACAGCACATCTCAGAAGGCAACAAATTCATGTCTTCCCTTACTTGGACGATTGGCTCATCAAAGTAAGTTAATTCACTCAGTGTCAGCGTCACACTCCGATCACAATCCAGCTCCTATACTGTCTAGGGTTTACCATCAATTACCTGAAATCTCATCTGCACCCTCTCCAGATACAGTCCTATCTAGGAGCAACCCTCAACACACAAATAGTACTAGCGTTTCCCAGCTCAGCCCAAATAAAGGCAATGATTGCTATATTAACAGAGAACCAAGCATACACAGTAAGAACTTTGATGCAACTGTTTGGGATGCTGGCATCTTGTATTGCCATCGTACCTCATGCCAGACTTCATATGTGTCCCCTTCAACAATGTCTCTCTCGCCAGTGGTCTTAGGCACAGGGTCAGATGGAAGATCTAGTGTTGTTGGGCCATCATACTTATCACTCTCTGTATTGCTGGAACACCACAGACCTTATGAAAGGGTGGCCCTTTTTTTAGAGCCTGTACCTCAGATCACAACAGACGCCTCAAACACTGGTTCGGAAGCTCATCTCCACAAACTCACAGTCCAAGGGATATGGGACAACACTCAACAGTCTTTCCACATCAATTACCTGGAACTGCAAGCAGTATTCCTAGCTAAGAAATCATTCCTTCCACAATTTCAGCACAAGGTAGTGATAATATGTACAGAAAACGTGACTGCCACGTACAGTCTTCAAAAGCAGAGGGACGCAATCTCATCAACCTCCCATCTTGCACAAACAATATGGAAATGGGCAGTTCATCACCACATTCACATAGTGGCGCAGTATCTTCCAGGGACAGACAAACACTTTGCAGACCTGCTCAGCAGGATGCAGCAACAAGTCCATGAATGGAAACTCCACCTACAAGTCCTTCACCAGTACTTTCAAAAGTGAGGAACATCTCAAATAGACCTACTCGCCACATATCAAAACAAAAAATGGCAAAACTTCATCTCCAGGTACTTACACCCTCAATCCAAAGGCAATGCTCAATGGATGAGTTGGTCAGGGATATTTTCCCCCTCTCCCACTCATTCCCTTTCTGGTCCGGAAGCTCAAACAATCTTCCCTTATCATGATTTTGGTAGCTCGTACATGGCATGTCAACCATGGTTCACAACACTTTTGGACTCTCGGTAGTTCTACATCAAAAGCTTTCCAACAGACCAGACCTCTTAACACAAGAACAGGGTCAAATAAGTCATCCGAATCCCAATTTGCTCAACCTAGCGATATGGCTTCTGAGGTCATAGAACGTGGGTACTTATAATTACCACAGGAATGTATGGCTATTCTGAGACAAGCACGCAAACCCACAACCAGACAGTGTTATGAGGCAAAATTGAAATGTTTTGTTTGCTACTGTCAAACACAAAACATTGACCCTCTCAAGCCAACAATACAAGACGTCCTGTTATTTACTACATTTACAAAAAACAAATCTAGCTTACACATCTATTTCTTTACATTAAGCAGCCATAGCTGCATATTTTTAAAACAGACAGCATATTTTTTTGTTTCACATTCCAGTTATCAAAGCTTTTATGGAAGGACTCAAAAGAATCATCCGCCAAGGATGTTTTGTGGCTTTCACCTTGCCCATAAAGGATCTAAAGCAACTATAGCCAGATGGATAGTCAAGTGTATTTAAACTTGCTAAAGTAAAGCCAAGCGACAATTACCTGTACCACGTAGATTACACTCTGCTAGAAAGAAAGGTGCATCTATGGCATTTTTAGGTAACAGACTTATGGCAGATATTTGCAAAGTGGCAACAAGATCTACACCATATACATTTACTAAACATTATTGTGTAGATGTCTTTGCACATCAGCAGAAAATGATGGACAAGCTGTATTCAAAACACTCTTCCAATCAATTACATCTCCTGCACGCTAGCCACCACTTTTGGAGGGACTACTTTACAGTCTGTGCACAGCATGTGTAACTACAGCCACTCATGCCATCGAACAGAAAATGTCACTTACCAGTAGACATCTGTTTGTGGCGTGTAGTGCTGTAGATTCACATGTGCCTTCCCTCCTCCCCGGACACATTTAGATGTTGCAATTTATTAATAGGTAAATATTGTACATATGTAGATACATGGCATGGACATCTTTTCTATTACACTCTCTAATTTCACTACTTCACTCTCCCGCCTGGGGAGAAACTGTCTAACAAAGGACTTGATGCCCATGTGCAGTATTAACAAGAGGAGGAATCACTCAATCCCAAAACTAGATGGCGAGCTTAGGCACAGCATGTGAACCTACAGCACTACATGCCACAAACAGATGTCTACTGGTAAGTAACATTTTCCTTACATGTTTAAGTCACACCTCTTTAAGAGACTCTCCCTTTTTCCATCCCATGTAAAGCCCTGTCTGCGCATATTTCTATATGACAGAATGCAACCAACAGCTGTGGGTGCCTCCCCAAGCCTGGTTAGAGCATTTTCTTCCAAATTTGATGTCGCACTCAATGCAAGACACTGGGCAAGCACATACTTTGAACGGCCTGAAATTGTTGCACTGTACAGTTTGCACACTACATATTACTGCGGTAATGTTTAAATATTTCAAGACTAAACGTCAACAATTGCTTTATGAACCTTGCTTTCCCTCTAATTTCTTTATTAAAATTTGCTTTCAAAGTTTCCTTTTGCCAGTGATTTTTCAATGTTGTTTTTTCATGTGGAGGACCCAAACATTAGGCTATAACCCACAGTCAGTAGGTTTGAAACTTGAGTCTCCAGTGTTTTACTTTTTTAATCCTTTGTAATCTTAGGCAATTATCTTTCAGTTTGTTTCCCTTGATTAAGTGGGTTGTGGTTAACACATGTAATTGGATTCTGTCTGTTAAGCAATTGATGTTGACTATTAATTTTACAATTTTGTCTATAATTCTGTTCATTTTTGGGTGCGTATGTAAAGCCTTCACAGGATCAACCAAACCCTAAAGTCAAATCCGCTCAATTTCCTTGTGGTTTTTAGCACTCCCACCTTGTTGACATTATGCACTAACCAGAACTAACAGGTGACCAAGCTAAAGTATCATGGCTAGTCCTCTCATATGTCTTCCTATGGCTTCATATTTCAGGCAGTAGTATTATATGTCAAACTTACAGTTGAGAGTTGTTCGGGTAGAAGTACAGACTTTCACCACTGGTTCTGATGATGAGAAGAAGTGCACAAATGTGTATATAAATATACATAATAGGTCTCTACTGGTATATGTATGTTCCTTTGTACATGTGCAAGGCTAAGAAGTTCAGCATATTCAGGCCTGCCAACACCAGTCCTGCCAGCATAACCAGTGGAAGGCTTTCAGTGTACAGGCTGCACCCCCTTCATTTCTCCACTGGGAAGTGTTAAATCAGTCTAGTGATTTGTTTTTTTTGTGTGCAGAATGCAAGTTATGATTCACATGCTGTGCTAAGTTCTGTGATATCATTCTGGCCTCGGGATATATATACAATGCTGGTGTCAGTTCCTGTTTTCCAGACCTCATCAACAAGGATTCAGAGTCATCTCATTGTACTTCACTGTAGGAAGGTGAATTGTGCGGTGTGGTTTTGAGACCTCGTCATGTAATATCACAATCTTTACCAGATCCTGTTAGGTTTCTTTAAGAAACCCCTTCCCTCAGTCTTGGGCAGCCAGAGCAGTCAGGCTTCATCAAATCAACTAGCGTAAAGCAATTAGGGGAACCAAACCAAAAGGTAAGTAGAAACATGATTCAATAAAAATCAGGCACCAATTTTAAAAAATGAGTTTATTTTTAGCTTTAGATAGACCCCCCCTCCCCCCCCCCAAAAAAACAGCAAACATTTACTGAGTGAAACCAGGAATACGATTTTTCAAAGGTAAGTAAAATTACTTTAATTTAGTATCTAAATGCATTAAATTGTTGCACGTGTGTAGGAAGTTGGCTCTGTATATACTATCTCAAAGTGAGAGATCGTGTGCAGAGAGTCCAAGGGTTCCCCTTAGAGGTTGATAGTGGCAAAATTAGATAATTCTACTGCTCTATTTTTTGGTGGTGTGGTCGAGCAGTAGGCTTATCAGAGGGTAGTGTTAAGCATTTGTTGTACACACACTGGCAATAAATGAGGAACGCACACTCAGAGACTTAACTCCAGGCCAATAGTTTTTATATAGATATATATTTTCTTAATTTATTTTAGAACCACAAGATTCAAGATTTGAAGCAAATACATAAAATGCAAGGTACTCCACACAGGTAAGTAAGGAACTTTGAATAAAAGCAGTAGTGCACATGGTATAGGTTAAAATGGCAATAAGCAATTTTAAAAGTGGACACACTGCAAAAATCAACAGGTCCTCGGGGAGATAAGTAAGGTTAAGTTTCTGAGGTAAGTAAAGCACTTACAAGTTCAGTTTCCTGGGCATAGGCAGCCCACCATTGGGGGTTCAAGGAATCCCCAAAGTCACTGCACCAGCAACACAGGGCTGGTCAGTTGCAGAGGTCAAAGGAGGGCCCAAAACACATAGGTGCCTATGGAGAACAGGGGTGCTCCGGTTCCAGTCTGCCGACAGGTAAGTACCTGCATCGTCCGGGGCAGACTAGGGGGGTTTTGTAGAGCACTTGGGGGGGGGGGGGGGGGGGGGGGGACACAAACAGGCACACAAAACACACCCTCAGCGGCACAGGGGCCGCCAGGTGCAGTGTGCTTAGTAGGTGTCGGTTTTCTGTAGAAATCAGTGGAGGGACCCCAGGGACACTCTAGGCAGGGCACAGGGGGGGCTTCTCGGGCCAGCCACCGACTGTGCTAGGCAGAGGGTTGCCTGATGGTCACTACTGCACTGGAGGTCGGTTCCTCTCAGGCCTGGGGGCTGAGGGTGCAGTGCTTGGTACAGGTGTCGGGTTCTTTGTTCCAGGCAGCCACAATCAGGGGGAGCCCCAGGAACCTCTCTGCAGGCGTCTCTGTGGGGATGTAGGGGGGTCGTCTCAGGTCGCCTGGGAGTCCTCTCTGCAGTGTTGGTTCTCTGGAGCTCGAGCCGGGGGTGTCGAGTGCAGAGTGTGAAGTCTCATGCTTCTGGCGGGAAGAGTGAGTTCTTTAAAAGTTGCTTCAAAGTTGCAAAAATGTTGCTGTTGCGGAACAGTACCGCTGTTCTCTGGAGTTTCTTGGTCCTTCAGTTCAGTCCTCTGAGGCTTCAGAGGTCGCTGGTCCCTGTCTGATGCGTCGCTGTGCAGGTTCTTTGAGTCTGGAGACAGGCAGGTAGGGCTGGGGCCAAGTCAGTTGTCGTCTCTGTCGTCTCTGCAGGGCTTTCAGGTCAGCAGTCCTTCTTTGTGTAGGTTGCAGAAATCGGATTTCCTGGGTTCTGTGTCGCCCCTAAATACTGAATTTAGGGGTGTGTTTAGGTCAGGAGGGCAGTAGCCAGTGGCTACACCCTCTTTGTGCCTCCTCCCTGAGGGGAGGGGGGGGACATCCCTAATCCTATTGGGGGAATCCTCCAATCTCAAGATGGAGGATTTCTCAAGGCAGGGGTCACCTCAGCTCAGGACACCTTAGGGGCTGTCCTGACTGGTGGGTGGCTCCTCCTTGTTTTTCTCATTATCTCCTCCAGCCTTGTGCCAAACGTGGGGGCCACTAGTTGGGATTCCCTGGGGTGCTGTAACAAAAGGCATGAGCCTTTGAGGCTAACTGCCAAGTGTTACAGTTCCTGCAGGGGGAGGTGAGAAGCACCTCCACCCAGTACAGGCTTTGTTCCTGGCCACAGAGTGACAAAGGCACTCTCCCCGTGTGGCCAGAAATTCGTCTGGTTGTGGCAGGCTGGCAGAAACTGGTCAGCCTAGCACTAGGAGTTGGACTGGTATTCAGGGGGCATCTCTAACATGCCCCCTGGGTGCATTTTACAATAAATTCCACACTAGCATCAGTGTGCATTTATTGTGCTGAGAAGTTTGATACCAAACTTCCCAGATTTCAGTGTAGCCATTATGGAACTGTGGAGTTTGTGTTTGACAAACTCCCAGACCATATACTCTTTATGGCTACCCTGCACTTACAATGTCCAAGGTTTTGCTTAGACAATGTAGGGGTAGAGTGCTTCCTGCCTAAGGGCTCTAAGGCCTGCTAGAGAGGTGACTTACTTATGCCACGGGCAGTGTGAGGTGGGCATGGCACTCTAAGGGGAGTGCCATGTCGACTTAGTCATTTTCTCCCCACCTGCACACACAAGCTGTGAGTCAGTGTGCATGTGCTGAGTGAGGGGTCCCCAGGGTGGCATAAGACATGCTGCAGCCTTTAGAGACCTTCCCTGGCATCAGGGCCCTTGGTACCAGGGTTACTATTTACAAGGGACTTATCTGGGTTCCAGGGCTGTGCCAATTGTGGGAACAAAGGTACAGTTTAGGGAAAGAACACTGGTGCTGGGGCCTGGTTAGCAGGGTCCCAGCACACTTTCAATCATAACTAGCATCAACAAAAGGCAAAAAGCCAGGGAGTAACCATGCCAAGGAGGCATTTCCTTACAATGTGGTTTGTAGCCAACATGCTGAAAAAACTGTTAGAACTCTCTTGGACTAGCCACAACGAGGTGGGGCCATCAAAGGGAACACTCAGTTCTAGCGGGCAGTCACCTCTCACTTTTAGCAGTCTTGTAGTCCTCCATGCTCTTTTACTCCTTTCCTGCAAACAAGGCAAGAAATGGTCCTGATGATTTGGATACATGATTTTGCGATGCTGCAGATTAAGGACATGATGCAGAGATGTTGTGAGTGTTCTTGCCTCCACTCTGGTCTCCACAAGCATTGGGTCATTTCTGGCCTCTGGTCTCGGACTTTGGTGGTGTGGGATATAGGGGTGTTGAGGGGGAGGCAGTCCAGTGTGGGCCTAGTCTCCTCCGGTAAACTTATCTCCTGGTTCTAGTGATCTCCAGCGGTTCCCTTGCGCTACAGGTTTGTGGCCACCTTGGGCTGGTGAGGACTCTGTCTTCCACTATGCTTTTCAACATCCATCAGTGGACAGACATTCCTAAACAGCTGCGGTCTCAAGAGTGCAGGCTTTTTCCTGCATTTTGGACCCTGGTTCTGAACAGTGGACTAGCCAGCTAGTCCCTGAAGCTACCCCTTTTCGTCCTGACACCACTGGAGCTCTTATCCACAGGTGGGCACAGCAGGCACAGTCATCTTTGCTGTTTCCAAGGAGGAGCAAGGAAATCCTTTTTCCTTCCAGCACTGTATTGATGTGAGGACTGTGGGTCTTTTATGCCATCTTCTCCCTTGGGGAAGGGGAGGACACTAACTAAAGGGGCAGTAGTTCTCAAGAGATAACCCTCCCCACTTTACATCACTTTCTGGGGTTTGGCCTCCAAACAATTTCAGGATACCCATTTCTACCCTAAACCAAAAAGACTCAAGCCTTCTTTCCCTGTGAGGACCCCTTGGCACACCCCTGGGGTGTAGCCATCATAATTAGCCACTTCTCTTGGAAAACCATTTCTGCTATGTTTTTCCCTCTGAAGGTGATGCCAGCCTGTTGCTTCACTGAGGCGGTATCCTCTTTGAAACTGGGCAGTCATCCTGGAGGAAGTCACATCTCCTTCCTTCAGCAATTCTATTTGTTCCCTGTTCCTGGGAGAGCTTCACACTTCTGGGAGAAGGAGGGGGGGTGGGGGTGAGAAGGGAAGCGTATTGTCTCAAGTGACACCCAATGCAGACAGTCAGGAATGGCACCCAAAGATTTGGAGAAAAAAAAGTTGTAAAAAAAAGTGGTGCCTTTCTAAAGTCATCTTTCTGTTACAAATCCAAAGTCGAGTTCAGTGTAATGTTTCTTTTGATACATTGGAGTAATATATTTGGTGATGCAAAATGGTGCCAAATGTAAGTTAGCACCTAGCGTGGTGGCTAGTGAAACTCATGTTAAAAGAATTGCGGTCTTGCTACAGTGAAAAAGCAATTACAGTTTTTTTTGCTGTCAGGGCATGCTAACCACAAAAGTAACATGTCCCTATTTCTAATAGTAAGCCCTCTGCTTGGTGGATTATCAAGGCCTTCCATAGCGGTGGCTTATTAATATTAAAAGGGAGGTTTTAGGTTTTGACCTGGCAAAAGGGTTTATTTTACTGTATTGAGTCGGCAGGATTACAGCTGACTGGGCTGCAGTGTCAGACGTAGTCACTTTTTCACCTTGTCACTGTGGTGGTGGCACAATTCAGTGCTGCAGTCCACTAGTGACATTTAACTTACTAGCCCTGGGTACCTCTTGTACCATATATTAGGGACTTATACATAAGTTAATGAACCAATGCAATATTAGCCAATTATATATGTTTGGGGGCCGGAGCACAAGCACTGGGGCCTGAACCCTAGTGTCAAAAATCCAGCAGCATCAGTCTAAAAACACGGGAAGTGATCATTCAAAAGAGGTCCTTTCCTACCTTCACTGATAGAATTCCTCTGCTTTTGACAGAAACTAGGTAAAATCTCTTCTGAGGCTTCGGGGTCTGAATTCTTTTGTAGGTGCTATAAAAAGATGACTGTCAGCTCTGACCACGATCTTTTGGCTTACAACTCTTCGCTTTTATGCCTGCAAACAGCATCAAAGAATGGGAAGCCAATTCATTTTTCATTATTTTGTCAGGCCATGCTGCACATATTCAGGACTTCCCCTTACCCCTGTGCTCTTCTTCCCAAGGGTAGACCTGCTTCATGGTTTTAAAGATACTGGCGGTTCTGTCCCAGGCGCCTCCAGAGTCTGTGCTACCACAGCTCTCTGACCTCTGCACCTCTTCTGATATACATATGTCTTGCAAGATACTGGACCCAGTGACTTGAGCTTTCCTTCCATCACTGTCTCTGGATCTGACCTGCTTCCACCTTCGAAGTTGGCAGACAATAATAGTGCAGTTAAAGACAACATTTTTATCTAATTTCCTGATAAACCTCTAGCACAGCATCCTCCTTAAGGCCCAGGGATTTGATTGAATGGAAAACATTTTCATTTAAGTTGCTGATGCCGGACAGAGATTATTGCGGCACCAGATAAGAATAGCCCTTGTCCATCTTAGTCTCCTTCAGAGAAAGTCTGTTCATTCACTTCACTTAGGTGGTGCAAAAAATTGCAAAGCCCTTGGAATTGTCCTTGCACATCATTGAGGTGCAAAGTCCAGCATTGTGACTGAAATCTTGCAGCCATCTCCTGTGGTGCTTGAACCACTAATTCTCTGTCACAGGATTCTCTCTGATATCCATAAACAGTAGAATGGCTTCTCACGTGCGGGATCACCGTATTTTCAAAATAATATTTAGGTACAAGAAAGCAATACCCATAAGGGCAACATTTTCTGCATTTATTTAGCTGAAAACTCAACTGTGTTAAACCTTTTTTTAAAACCCCTAATAAAAACTGTTGCATTTACTAGACTAAACACACATGATGCCAATTTGCCACTGCATCTGTAGGCCGTTCTAAGGCAGCCAGGCGTCCTGTCTTGCAGTATAAGGTCAATGAGGTCGCTGTTTTTCTGGTTCACTTGAGAAGGATCCAAGAACACTATTGCTTTTTAAGGCTTATTTTGGATTGAATATCTTCAACTTTTGTTTCCTGCATCAGGTGGATGTTTTTTGTATTAAGGTGTTTCCCTCACCTCTTTCTCTATAGTCACTATTCATCAGTTTGATAAAGTGCTGTTCATGTGGAGGAAAGAAATCCTGGAAAACCAAACACAAAATGTGTTGTGTCTCTTCAGTTTCCCCCTCAATCACAGAGAGCATGATTTGATTAGAGCAGACTACTCAGGAACAGGTCTCTGACCTTATGGGCCACCAGCTCCAGAGGGGCAAGAGAGCTGTCCCCTCTTTTTCCACCCCAATTGTGGCCAGATCTGATTTCACCTTTGAGGCCCTGAGGCCACTCCTCAAACATACACTTTCACCATTAAGAGGCTCGAAATAGAGACATTCTCTAGTAACATAAAGAGTGTTTCCATTGGCTTCTTCTGTCTCTTCACTGTTGAAGTACCTCTTGGTGCCAAGGGAATCAGAGTATAGAAAAAGCACCCCGACCTGTGAGAGGCCCTCACACTCAGAGGCCACACCTTGACTTAAGTGAGGTCAGTACGTGCGATCATACATTTTAGTTATTCTTTTTCCAAAGAGCATCTGCGCATTACAGCAGCAGAGGGTGAATCACCACCTCCACATCATCATAAAGAACTGACACAAAAAAAAAGAATCTCTATTTAAGGTTTAGGACATTTTGTTTTCTTTGCGATGATCCCAGTCTTGTAGTCCTCTTAAGAGACATCATTCTTCAAGTCTGGGTGTTCTGCCTACCAGTTTTTCTAACTACAGAAGATGACGAAGGATTAAGTATAGCTACCACAGATTGGGTGAGGAGAGTGTGACATGTCAATCTGTTGTAACTTTGCATTCTGTCTCCTCTTCCTCTCTTGCACCATGTGGTCCTCTCCCACACAAGACGGGCCTGCTTTTTCAGCAGGGCAGCCGGGTCCTGTGCCTCAGATCTCTTATGGTGCAGATGCATGCATGAAGATAGATTGGTGCCAACTAGACCCCTTCTGTATTTCTATAGAAGTATAAGACAACTTCTTGGCTGCTGAAAAAAAAAACGCTATGGACATTTTTTATGCAGGCTGCATGAGTAGTTGAGTGGTGCACGTCGGAAGGGTTGGTGTTTTCTGATTCTACGTTTATAATGCTCTACACTTCACACTATCCGTTGCCAACCAGAGCCTGGCAGTCACTACTGTTAAAGGCTTTTTGGCTTCTCTGTCTGCCTACTTAAGGCATCTTTTCTGAAAGATTGGCTTTTCTTTTTCCCCATCCATTCATTGTTTCTCAGTGGGATTTGAATTCTGTGCCGTTTCATCATGGCGTCTGCATCCGCACCAATGCACTTTTGCCTCATTTGTCTACCTATTTTGAGAGACTGTTTTCTTGGAGCCAATAAATTTGATCTGCAAGTTCAGTGAATTGCAGAGCCTTTTTCGATAGAACCATTATTCGCAGTGTTCTACCCAGACAAACCACTGCTTCACTCCTTCCCGAAATTTCCTACAAAACTTATATTGGCCTTTCACGTGGGTCAGTCCATCACTCATACATCCTAATTTCCTCCTCACCCTCCAAAGTTGAGGAACAGCAGCATGAACTGGACCACAGGCATTCAGTATATTAATAAATGTATAAATTAAATCAGCTGCCCATTACAGGACAGTATGGATGACCTTTCTTTGTTGGTTTCTCTGGATCCAAGAAGGGTAAATCGGTAACCAAACGCACAGTCTCATATTGTATTAAGACCTGCTATGCTTTGACCAAGAAGGATGCTCTGACTGGCATTTGTGCCCATTCTCCCTGGGCCATGTCAACTTCTACTGTTCTCACCAGGTGCAGTTCCAGTGGGTAGATATTTGCCTGCTAACCCCTTGTTGATCCTTCAACACTTGCTAAACATCAGATTTGTCCTCTTACCTGCAGTTTGAGTGTGTCTCTCTCACCCGCTTTTAAACAACCCAAAAATAATGCATTACACTAAAATACATAAAGAATCGGACTCCAATAATTACTTGTTGCTTGAACAGAAGTAGCAAGTAGATCACGGAATGCTAATTTGGCCAAGAGCCAGCCATATGGTTCTCTGACTGGTTCAGCGTACACTGCTTAAGCTCTTAAACATTCAAGATAGAGCTCTTCAAGTTAATTTGCGCTCCAGTGTTGTCCTCTTTGCTTGCTTCAACAAGTGCTTACCATTATACTGGGTCAGAGCTGTAAGTAACACATAATTGAAAAAAGCACATAATAGCATTCACCAATCTCCCTTCTCATTTTTCATCATACAAAGGAGAGGTCTGCAACTACAAAGATTGCACATAAATGTGCTTAAGAAAATATCGCCCAAATCCTCAACATGCAGGAAATGCTAATTGTTTAAAAATAATTGACAATCATCTTGGATTTTCCACTTTAACCTGTTTGTAATTTAATCAGGGCACCCAGCTACAGGTTGTTTATGAGCAAGAGCATAGTAATATTTCCTGCCTTTGAATTAACACTAAAATAAAAGAAGACAGATAATCGCATTCTACATGAAAAGACAAGAATGTGTAATGTTACTTAACTGCTACTCTTGCATTATAACTAAATACCTCTTTAAAGTAATGTTGAGTTGAGAAATGGTATAAGGTATAAAGTACTCCCTGCTATGCATTATAAGGACATCGCAAATCACAGAGGAGTTCCATGTTTCTATAGAGGAGTGAGGCTAAAGTCAGAGTCCATTTATAAGATTATGGAACTCCAAGGTTTCTTTCAGTGTCCTTATAATGTACAGCAGGGGGTATGTTATTCATTATAATACATGGTCACACTGTCACCTTTCCCACAGACCACTTAAATCCTTGGTGCGTAGCTTTTTCATATAACTGAAAGAGAATGTTTTCAAACATGAAGAATAAAAATAGAATCTCTAGTGCAAAAGTGAACATATTAAAAAAGCTGTTAGATGTGTGTTGGTAAACGATATTAGGGCCTACTTAATAGAAATCACTTTTATTTAAGGAAAAAATGATGCATTGGCTTGGAATGTGTGGAAACATGTAGAAAGTTTCTACTTTCCTACTGAACAGCCCAGAAAAACAGAGCAGAAGACAGAAAAGCCAGGTTTAGTTTTGTTTTTTAAACAGCTGCTTTCCTTATGGTCTGGCAACTGATGTCCTGTTCCTCAGACAGCAGGCATTGTGACATCGGAAATCAACTTTAGGAGGTTACTACAATTGAACAGCTATGTTATTTCTTTATAATAGGCAAGTGGGTGCATCACAAGTCACCTGTTATAAAGAAATTAGAATTTTTTATACAGGAGTTGCAGAAACCCAATGGAGAAACAAGAAACAATATGTAAAGTAGGAAAAGGACTCCAGACAGAAGATATCCAGTATAACAATTACTGTACATTTTTGCCTTTTTTCCTTTTAACAATACACGTAAACATGTACCTTAACCAACTGTCTTAACAGATAGGCATCCAAATACATCATGGGGCGTCCAGTAGTCACTGGTCAGTTGGTTAGGTTGTTGGTAGGATTTTCTACTTTATCCTGCTTCTAAGTTAATCAGGAAACCAGCTATAGGACAATTTAGCACGGCCAGACATTGACTAGATGAGTTAGAAGGATAGTATGGGTCGAGGAGAGAAGAGTTTTGCAGACCCGAGGAGAGACAGTAGGTGGAGGGGAGTGAGGAAAAGCATGGTAACAAGACGAGATGGGTGGACTGCTAAGATGATAGTTAGCTGAGTGGTGGTTAGTGAGGTCATGATGGTAGGGAAGGAAGGAAGATAACAGCCCATAGTGGAGGGGTCAGGATGGGGCATGAATCAAGGATGGTGGAAAGAAGTTGGGGAATGACATCTCTAGGAAGCTGGACCACATGCAGGAACATTGTGAGTAAAATTGTATTTTTTGTCTAAAATGTAATGCCTTTTGAACAACGTCGCTTCCCATACCACCAATTCTGTCAGGAGAATATAGAGTCCATCCAGGAATAGTGGAGGACAGTCCTCCACTGTAGAATGCAGTTTATGAACTGTCGAAGATGAACCTCTTTAGGGAGCTACGTTTGAACTCCCTAAGTAGTAAAAGTCTACAGGAATGTCTAACCCCTAATTGTAATAAATTTGAATCTGGGCAAACCTGAAGGGTTATAACCTGCTAGAAGAGGAAGCTTCTCAAAACCACCAGGTTATCAAGAAACTATGGTGATTTCCCAAAAATATCTACATTAAGGGGGTGATTCTGATTCTGGCGGGCGGCGGAGGCTGCCCGCCAGAATTCCGCCCTCCATTATACCGCTCCGCGGTCAGAAGACCGCGGAGGGTATTATGAGTTTTTCCCTGGGCTGGCGGGCGGTCTCCAAAAGACCGCCCGCCAGCCCAGGGAAAAACTCCCTTCCCACGAGGATGCCGGCTCGTAATCGAGCCGGCGGAGTGGGAAGGTGCGACGGGTGCAGTGGCACCCGTCGCGTATTTCAGTGTCTGCAACGCAGACACTGAAATACTTTGCGGGGCCCTCTTACGGGGGCCCCTGCCGTGCCCATGCCATTGGCTGCGCCGCCTTGGAGGATTCGAAGGGGCAGTGGAAACCGGCGGGAGACCGCCGGTTTTCCCGTTCTGACCGCGGCCAAAGCGCCGCGGTCAGAATGACCAAGGGAGCACCGCCGGCCTGTCGGCGGTGCTCCCGCCCCCGTTGGCCCTGGCGGTAGAGAACCGCCAGGGTCAGAATGAGGGCCTAAGTCTCTAATATCTCTGCTCCATCCAGGAACAGTGGAGGTGTGACCACCCTGAAGTTATGCAGCTTCAAAGACCACCACATGAATGGCTATGGAGCATAGAACAACCAGTGGGATTGAGAGCAAAATGGTCCCCCCCAGGAGGGGTGGTGTTGAGACCTACAGGAAAGCCCAGTTTCACAAAGCTATCCGATATTTTAAGTGTTTGTAATTCGCCCAGGAGCAGTGGAGGTGCCAACCACTTGAAGAAACAGCTTACAAAAATAACCAGATATTTTGGCGGTCTATGGCATATTGCAACCCACTTGAAGACATAGATTCCACAAAAATAAGTTATTTTAAGCATCTAAAGGGTCCACCTAGGAGCAATGCTTGTTCAACTCACTAGGAGAAAATCTTAAAATTATTTCAGAGACTTTGGGTCTAATTTAGATTAGCAGAGGTGCAAGACAATCAGACAAAGTTTCCTCAGGGCAAATTGTGTCTCCGTGCTTCTAGAAACTAGGATTGTAGGCGTCCTTCCCTGGAGACCGAGATAGCAGCCTCAGAAACTTAGATTCTTGGGTGGGTTAGTGTCAGTGGTGTAACTGACAGAGCTGGGCTTTTGGGGGTGTCTGCTTTGCAGGGTAGTATGTAGCAAAGAGATTAGGAGATGTTGAACCCTGAGTGAAGAAGTAGGTGGATGGGCTGGTCTAAGAAACTGCAGGAGCACATCACTAATCTCTGCTGTTAACTTGGACACCTTTGGTACAGTGGTTGAAGTTGTGTGCAAGAAGGGACAATACAAGAAGCAAGAAAACACCAGATTACAGGAACAAATGAACTCTTTGTGTTATAGCACTGCTGTTCCAAACTGCAAATTTGGAGAAAAAGGGAAGGCAAGAAGCAACAACAGACGATCAAGGGTGGGGGGGTCTTATTTATTATTTATGTTGGACATGTTATTGGGATCAGCTGCTGTTGGACGGAGATCAAAATTATGATATGGCAGTTTGATATGATGATTCCTATGTAGCTCAGCGCAGCATGAGATCATTGCTGCTTTTTCTTGTTGCTAAAGTAATAAAACAAAAATGCATATCAAATATGATGAATACACCTTTACTGAAAATTAAAGGGAGTACAGGATGAGGATTTGGCGGAGGTAACCTTTGCAGTTGAAAAAGTAGCGGGCTCTCATATGTCCGAGTGTCATCTGATTGCCTTTTTGAGCATGGAAAGATGGCTGCAGATGGTGAGTCTACTAATAGGTTATGGAGCCAAATGTGAGTGACTGAGCTCTGATCCATCTGACGAAGTGCCCCTCAGCAGACTGTGACTGGCACAGTCTGCCCCTCTGGAGTTTCACATTACATGGCCAAGGTTGAACAAGTGCACTGCTAACAATTGAGGGGATAGCCTCTGGTACGGATTTTGAAAGTCTGTTCTTCTTGGGCTCTCCTTCGATCCCATGCCTCTAGAATCTCAGTGTGCATACTGCAAGATGATCAAGTCTGAACTACACTAGACCGTGATGAAGGACTCTAATCTAAGACCTGACAATTTTAGAGTCGGTCAGCTATGCTAGTGAAACCTGAAAGAGAGGTCATACGTTCTAATAGCTGTCAGACTTCAGAGCTATTAAAATGATATGTAACAGGATTTAGAGCAACAGGGTTGATAACAGCATTACTTGAGTGAGGGAAAAGAGAAGCGGCCAAACTGTTTTTTATCCTCCCACATGCAAATCCAAATCAAAAACCTAGAAGTGCAGTCATTGAGGATCAGGGAGCTGGACCCAGGGCTGCCTTCAAATGAGTCTATACTATCAGTCCTACAAAAGTAACATTTAAAAGGACCTTCTAGAATTGATGTGCTAAGTGCCTGGTTCACTCCTCTAGAGGGCTAACTGGCAATGTTGAAACTAGAGTGGATATAGTTCAAAAACACTTAGTTCAAGAGGCCTCAATTTGAACCAGTGCAGAAACATACTAGAAGTGATCAAAGAGAACAAGGCTCCTAACTGTAAATTGGAAGATGTGGAGAATCCGGTATGATAGAACTAAAATAAGGTGCTTGGGCTCTGGAATGAATAGAATACGATGAGAAGGCAACATTTATAGCCCGTAGCCTCGCTGCAATTGGGAAAGGTATCCTATCTATATAGATAAAAGCTTCTGGATTAAGCCATAACAACATTCTCCCCATCAAGGGTGGGGCCGGTGACCGACATTAATAATTCCGGTTTGCAGACGCAGAGAGCAAATCCTGATGGTGGATTGAGCAAAAGAAGACTTTCTTACTCCATAGATAGTAAAAAAGGGAAGATTCCTCAGCCTATTGAATTAAAAGTTCTTATCAGAAGGGATTTCGGGATACTACATCCAAGCTGCAAGTTTTTCACAAAGAGAAGGCACACAACTGCTGGAATGCATAAGGAGCAGAAAAACGTATTAGCACAGTCAAAAAATCAAGTAAGTCAAAAGTAGGGCTGAGGGGGAGAGCTTAGGAGAATCATATCTGTACCTCTCTTTCCTTAGTCCTGTGACTTTAGCAAACCGCTTACTTGGTTATCACTTTCTACTACTATACTGCCAGGGTCACTGGAATTCTGCGATTTATGCAGCCACTGCAATTTTCATATAATTATATATTGGCCGCATTTGCCACATAATTAGTCATCAGCTGCATGATCTGCAGATCTGAAAAAAGAAATATAGCTCAGACGGCTCAAAAGTTACTAAAATACAGCAACACACGTTGCAGCGCAGTGGAATGCCCTTTGCAAAGCTTTACTGATCACTTTATGTTGCTTATTGCTATATTTAGATGTTAAACTGGTACTAATGAGGTGCAACCAAGGCCCATAAAGTGTTACCAAGATTAAAAATGACGAAATAATGAAGTAATACTATTTCAAAATGTGCCGCTTTATGTCGCATTATTTGCCTTTTCTCGGTTCATAATCTACTCTGTCACATAATGCAGCGCTTTCCTGCTGTATAATTCCATTTGCCCTGACTGCAGCATTATGTTAGTATGCACTACAGATGGGGCAGATGGATAGGGCATATGTAAATATTTGAGTCTACATTACATAATTTGTCTACAGCTGTTCTGTAGCAGTATAATCATTTTATTGCAGCCTGCTGTGGGCTTGCACAGGACACCTTACCACGTTTTGTTTATTTTGTAAGCCTTATACCGAAAACATTGGGGTTTGACCCACTTAAGTTTTTTAAATTTAGTTTTGCACCAGTATAAGAGATTGGAGTATTAGTTGGAAGAGGTAGAAGTCCCATCAGGAAACGACAATCCTTGACAGGGGGAACCACAAAAGTCACTAAATTAACCTATGCTAAACTGTCTGATAGCTTGGCACAAAAGCAGTCAGGCTTAACTTGGAGGCAATGTGTAAAGTATTTATGCACCACACAAACAGTAATACGTAAAAAGACCAATCTAAGAGAAATCTCAACCCAATTTAGATAAATAGGGTAAATCGTAAGATGTTACCAGAGCTACAAAAATACAATCTGTAGAACCAGAGATAAGGAATTTCAAAGCTTTAGGGAAAAAAATTGCTGCTTAAAGCACAAAGCACCTTTGTGGTCTTCTGATCACGCTAGATGACGAAGCATCACAAGTTCTGGCTGACGTGATGGAGTGCTAGTCTGCTCCAGAGACTAGGTTAGTCCTGCTGAAGAGTTACTTTGAGTCTGGCGCAGAAACCTTTGTTCATGGTAGAGGAGCCTGCGAGGAGCTGGGAGTGCATTGCAGATGTTCGTCAGTGGAGCACAAAGAGCAGGCCGGGCGTCGCAGGCTGTTGTCGCTGTAGCACACACAGCTGGTCGGTCGTCGCGGATGTTTGTTGCAGCTTTGCATTGCCGGTCAATGCAGTAGCGCGAAGTGCAGATCTCACGTTGTCTTTCGCTGCTGGCTGTCGCTGTAACGCAAGCAGCAGGTCTCACCAGAGCTTTGTGTTGGCAGACCCTGCAGGCAGCAGACTCTGGGTGTGAATCTACCCAAACTTGAGGGTTTTCACCTGCTCTAGTAGAGGAGTACAATCCAGGGCCTCGGTAGACACCTCTTGGGATCAAAGACTCACTTTAACAGAGGCCAGCAGGGCTGAGGCTGGTCCAGTCGCAAGTCAGCTGAGCAGTTTCAGGGAGGCCTCTGGAACCCGTTGTGTCCCTGAGGCTCACACAGGAGGTTAGCCAACTAACCCTTGCAATCACTCTGGTTTAGCCTGGGATGAAGGTAACGCTGACCAGACAGCAAGGCAGTCTTCAGTTAGCAGGACAGTCTCTGACAGCACGGCAGTCCTTCTTCTGTAACGTCCAGAGGTCCTGGAGTGTTAAGATGAGTAGCTCAGGAGGTTCAATATTTATACCTGGTTGCCAGCCTTTGTGTGTGTGTGTGGGGGGGGGGGGGGGGATTTCCTGCCCTACCCCCACATCTGGTTCTGTAAAGGCCTTCCCTTGTCAAGACTCCAGATTATTTGGGGGTGACAAAAGGCGGACCGGCCTGGTGTCAGATTCCTTTGTCTATACAGGACACAAACTCCTTTGAAGTGTATGTGAGACTGAGTACAGCTCCTCTCCAGCCATCCTGCAGGGATGGCCCATAGTATCCACATTTAAGCTCCCTTTGTGATACTGTCTAGAAGCACTGCACAAACCCAACAGCAGAGACCTTCACAGACATGTGACCCAGCACACTGGCAGAAGACGCTAATGGTTGGGACAAGAAAATGTCAACTTTCTAGAAGTGTAATTTCTAGAATTGCTACTTAAAGTTCGGCTTATCTCAAAGAGAATTTTTAATTCGTTATTTGAGCCTAAACAGCGTATCTCTATCACAATCCAAATTTATCACTTATTAATTGTAATAAGGTAACCCAGTGCTAGTCAATAGGAGAGATAGGCCTTAATACATTGAAAAGTGACTTTAGGAGTTTTTTACTGTCAGGATAAGTGAAACATAAATGCACATGCCCTACATTTTAAATACAATTCCCCATGCCCTGTGAGCCTTTTGGGTCTACATTAGGGGTGACTTATATGTGTTAAAAAGGAATGTTTGGGCCTCACAAAAGGTTTATTTTTCCCGGTCCAAATGGCAATTGAAAACTGCAGTAAAGGCTGCAGTGGCAGGCATGAGACATGCTTTACAAGGCAACCTTAATGCCAAGTCCAAATGGCAATTCAAAACTGAAGTACAGGCTGCAGCAGCAGGTATGAGACATGCTTTACAAGGCTACCTTAATGAATAGTTCAATTGTTGCTCCTGCCCAGTAGGAGAGCTTAATTTACACGTCCTTTGTACATGTAGTACCATTTGCTAGGAATTTAGAAGTAAGTTAAATGTGCCAGTTAGCTGTTGGCCAATTTTGCCATGTTTGAAGGAGAAGGGCACAAGCATTTTAGCATTGGTCAGCATTGGTACAGTGCACAGAGTCCTTAAAGCCAAGAAAACAAAGGAAGGGAGTAAAGGCAAAACGTTTGGGGTGACCCTGCAGATAGGACCAGGTTCAACAACCAGCATAACAATAGACACCCAATAAAATTACAAAAAAACCTTCTCTAGAGCAACATGGGTTTCAAAACAATTTAAATGTTTCCTTGTCTCTGAACAATATTCCAGTGTGTGATCTTTTCCCGTTGTGGACGGTGGTAAGTAGATCTTGACTATGTCAAGGAAATTCCTCTAGATAGGAGGGTGTTAACATTTTAGTGACCTGAAACTTATTTTTATCTTCTGCAAATATCCCTTTGGCCACTGGTAATGTTTTAAATAAAATGTATGGATTTTATGCCAAAGCTTCTCGTTACGAGATCCAAGATGTTAGAAGATGATCTCTATCACCAGTACATTGACTCCATATTTCATCATAAAGCATAATGCAGGAAGCCCACACTTCTCTAAACTGTCAAGTAGTTCTTATTTTTTACTAGTTTGAAGGCAGTTTTGGCCCTTGCAATGGCAGTAGTGTGACAGGATGTGTTTTTTTTTGTAATTATTTTAGTGGACGCTTGCTTCCAAGATCAAAAGGTGGAAGATTCTGACTCTTCTGGTTTGTGTTTACGGGAAATGCTATTGTGTTTCATGTGTATGGAGAGCCATGGATGCTCAAAAAATTCTTGGCCTTGTTGAAACCTATTTCTATCACCTGGGCATCCATCTTTATTCTGGCTGCTGATGAGCTGCTTGTGTTCAGCATAAGCAACCTCTTCAGTGTTTAATTCAGTGCTGCACCAGCCAAAATTACGGAACTGTCTGCGTTCTAAGCATTTTCAGTTTATTCTTGACCAATTTTTCCGGGTCCACTTTTCACTCACAAGACTGATGCATAATATCAGGTTAAAGTATCTTTGTTCTGAAAAGACACGCTTTGTTCTTATACTTCATGGTAGGAACAGTTTTTAAATTAAGTTAGCTTTAATACGATCTACATGACGGTATTTAGGAAATCCATCGGAATGTAGATTTCTTTTGAAGTGTCGTCACTCTCCATGTTTTTCTCAGTCATGTAGGAAGGTGTCCTTTGCTTTAGTACCTGCAAAATGTATTTGCATCCCAGAATGGATCATCGAGTATCCTTATTATTAAAGCCACATCAAAGAATTAGACAAGCCATATGACATGGCTGGCCCAGCGGCATTAGGTGTGTACATGAGCATTAGTCGTGGTTTTTCAGGAACCTCTTCAGAAAGCAAGGACCTTACGGGTCATCTTTGATAACAAACTAACTTTCATGGACCAAACTAAAAAGGTAACATCCTCTTGTTTTTTCTCCGTAAGAATACTAAAACAAATCTTCCCTTAATTTTGATTGACCTGAGGAAATCCGTCAGCATAGCCTTAATAATCTCTGAACTAGACTACTGCAGTGCCTTATATGTTGACTCTGAGAATCACCTCCTAAATGAAACGCAGGCACTTAAGGTACTAGGGAATTGCACAGGCTTTGTTTAGGGCGCAAATCAAGTTCAAGGCTTTACTCTGGGCTCACAAGTCCTGCATCAGGTAGGCCCCCTCTTTCTTCGAGATATTTTTAAATGGTTCTCTCCCATCCGTAACGGTCTAGCACTACGAGGAAGGTGGTCATTCCTAGAGTCAATAAAACACACTGGGGAAGAATAACTTTTTCCTACTCCACATCCAAGTGGTGGAATGCATTGTCCGACCATCTTAGAGCTCAGCCTAATCTCCAAAATTTTAGGAAACAATTATGGCGCAATTAAGCTTTTTTTCAGCGGTCACAAAAGGAAAAGAACAGCAAGTCTAAGCCTTCTCCGAAAATATAATAGATTAAGGATTTTAGCTTTGATCTCGTATGCCTACTATGTGTCCTAGATCCAAAAACATATATGGCTGTAATCCCATCACTCAAGCTCATAAAATATACTTGAAATTCAAGGCAGATTCTAACTGTATCATTGCATCCTGTTTGTATTGTGCCTACATAGAGCTTCAGTGTTATTTACCGTGGTAAAATCCATGAATGCTACTCCTGCTTAAGGAATAGAAGATTGCGTGTTTCCACACCATTCAGTTGATGCTGGGCCTGACACTGTATCCAAGACTGTCAGATGTCCTAGATAGTCAATTGAAACACTAACGTTCAACAGTGATATGAGCAATTGCTTCAGAAACTGTTCCCCATCACCACGCAGGTATTAGAGGCTCCTGAGAAAGGATGAGAGGTGTTTGGGTTGAGCAGAGTGGATGATGGTAACTGCTGGTGTGAGGGACAGATCAGTAGGGTGGAACACACTCAGAAGCCTGTTTGTAAGGGACTGAGCAGGTTTTCAGATTTCTTTTTTAGTACAATATAACACCCACAGTACCACCAGATAAGATTGTGTGATTGAATAAGGAGATCAGATTAGTGTATTGAAGTTTAGGACAGAGGATTAATGGTTTGAGGACTTAACGGGCCAGATGTGGCTCAAGAAATGTTAACAGATTTGAATACTGGATTAAGTTTTGTACAGATGTACAGGCAAAGTCATAAAGCATAGGGGAGGATCCTAAGGTTTTAAGTGGAAGGCGAAGAGGAGGTTAGTGTACAAAGTTTTGTCTGATTATGGTTACTTTTCAAGAGAGAGAGCATGCACATTCTGTTCCAGAGAGAGAAGATCGAGGGTTAATTGTCTGAATCAGAATAAAAAGATTAATTGTGCAGTTAGGGGTGTGGTCAAAGCCAGGTGATGTGTATTTGTAAGTAGATCGGTTTAGTATCATCATGTCTGTAGATAGGTTTTCCAGTGCTTCTTTTGTTCACATGACGATTTTCTGTGGGCTTTTTCCTGTGCCATCTCTGAAAAAGTACAGGCATCATAGTTTTGGTGGAATTAATGTGCAGTGTAATACCTGGTTGCTATGTGGAGGCTTTGAGGAGTACATCACCAGAGGATAGTACGAGTTGAACGCATGTTTAAAGTTCTTCGTTGAATTTTGCATATGATGTATTCTGTTGTAAGGATGTGAGGTTCTTGGTGATTCTAGTGGTCTAGGAGTGCAGGGAGTCAGGAGAGTTTTCTTTCCATCAAGGAGGCCATTTATCAAGCATGGAGGAGCTACGTAACTAGGGTGTACTAAAGTTGATTTCTGTGGTCCCAGTTAAAGTCTTCCTTGTTGATGAGGAGAGATGTGTGGTTACTATGAATTCACGAATATTGGCATCGTCCACAGAGAACAAACCTAAAGTTCTTGGAGCACAGTAAATAATCAGGATCTTAGTCTTCAAAAGAGGATGGTGGAGTGGTGAAGGGAGTTGTTACGGAATGAGGAGAATACCAGCTCCTCCATCTTTGTGGTTCTGCCGTGGACTGTGAGAAAATGTGGTGCAGCCAGCATGGATTGCTGTAGGATGTCTACTTAATGCAGAGTTCAGTTTGGCAAAGAACGTTTTGGCTAGGTTTCTCTCTGCTTTCTCCCTGTCTTTGTTTTCAAGTTTGCTGTTCTGTTTATTTTCCTCTGTTTGTTTTCTGTTTGACCTGTCTGACAAAGCTAGCAAATTGTTGCTTTCTTGACAGGATGATGGAATTCAAGAAGGTATTGTTGCTTGCTGTGATCTTCGACCCTTGTGGGTGTTGAAAAGACACGTCTACAAAGAAGCTACTTGCAGATTATTCCATACCTTTATCAAGCACAGTTGTTTGGCTCTTGATATCCACACACTCCCAATACGTCTGGCATCCTCAATTCTGTTGATGCACTTTTCTTTTCTTTGAAAGGGGCCATCCATTCAATGATGTCCCAATATTTCAAAACTATTGCAGATTTCATCAAACAAAAGAATGTTATAGCATGCCTATTTGTGATACTTGGTGTGTGGGGCTGAGTAAAAATATATTTTTCCTCTTCATTGGATGGCCTCTTTAATACCCACCTCAGTGATTACAGTATTTCCTATTACATGAAGGAAGTAAGTGAATCTAATGATGATCCTATGATAAAGAAATGTTCCTTATAACACTGGATACTTTGCTCAATCTTTCCAAAATTCATTTTTGACTCTGGTATAGTTAAGGAAGTGCTAGGCTGCTCTATATCCCTCATCCCCTAAAGTTATTTGAGGTGGCACAAAAGTGAAAGAAATTGGGATGCCTTTATCCATCATAAGACGATTACGTGTGCACACTCTTAGCAGCAAGGGACTACAAATGTTGAGACTGTATTTAAAGGTTGTCCAGGACCATACAGCAGACAGCTGTAATATACTAGTAGAACATTAGGATACCCATGTAAGAACAGTGTTACTAGTAAGTAACTTATCCTTCTCTAATGAGTTGATTGTGAAGAGAGAAACTGAGAGAATTTGGACTGAGCGCAAGTGATGTTTCAATTAATTGTAGAATTTTGATCTCTTTGGTAGTGCAGTATAAAACAAAATAAATGCATTTCAAAATTTCTAAGGAGTAACAAAACAGCTTTCACACCATTTTGACTGACTACAGAAGTAACTTAAATATGTTTGTATCCCAGGAACAAGAGTTGAATGCACGGACACGTGCACTGCAAGCTGCTTCTGCATCATGCTCTTTTCGTCCCAATGGATTTGATGACAGTGACCCACCAGGAAGCTGTGGACCTTCAGGAGGGGGTGGAGGTGGAGGAGGATTCAGCACTATTGGCCGCCTTGTGTTTTGATCTCCATACACACGGATTTCTGACCATAATAGTAATGATTGTCGAAATATTGTCTTTGATGGATACTCCAAGCGCCTTTTCACAAGGTTGATATTTCTTGGGGAAAAAAGGCAAATTCTTGAGGTTTCTCTTCCCACTAAATTCACATGGTCATTGCATCATAAAGACCTGGTTCTCATACAATTAAATGACTCTTATGATTGCACAAGGCTGGTCAAACAAGAAAAACTTAAGCGTTTGTTTTGGAGAGCCGATTCATACTGTAGCAACCTATCCGGCATGCCACTTGACTATCTCTATTCAAGATAACTAATTTATTGCATTACACAAAGCTTTCAAGATGTATGATATGTTTTTAATTACACGTTTGTATTTCACATGTTATGATAAACTTGAATATACCAGTGACATACAATGAAGGCAATAACTAAACATATTTCCCTAAAAGGTTTGATTTCCACTTATTGCTATATATATGGTCACATAGTATGAAGAAAGACAACGTTTATATGAAACCTTTTTCCAGAAATAATTTTCCTTTAAAAAAAATAAAAAAAAGTGCATGGTCTTGTAGTCACATTTTTAAGAACCTTGCTCTAGTATGTTTGTAGTATTAAGAATTGATTTGAAGATTTTTAAAGTATATTTCAGGGAGTATATCTGCTGTGTAATTGAGTGATGCAAGCTGTGTGTTCCTTGCAGTACTGTACATCAAAATGCAAACATTTTCGCACCTGTTGAAACGTTGGTGAATGATAATGACTGTACATGTTATCCAGATTGGGAATGATAACATTTTTTGAAAGTTATTAGATTTTTCCAGAATAAAAATCTGGTGATTAAAACATGTTTTGTGATCCAGTGTTTTCCTCAAAGAAACAGATTCTTCTTGGTTCACATGTGCAGGCAATTGTGAGAGATTCTTGTGAGGTGCTACCACACCCTATTTGGTTTTTAAATTCTGATGTTTGCCGGAATGCGTTCCCTCATACTGTATATCAGTATACTCTCCAGCTGTATCTTTTCTCAGTTTCTTTATATAGTTTAGATAGGAAAACAACACACAGTAAAAAGGCAAAGTATTTTTAAAACTGGCCTGCACACAGTCTTTTCTGTTTAGAAAGGCTTTAACCTTGCTTAATGACTTTTGTTACCTGCTTGGTAATGGCATAGAGCAGTCAGGCTTAAATTAACGTAAGAGGCATTGTGTTAAGTATTTGTGCAACACTTCAAACTGTGAAAACGCCTCACAAAAGTATATCACACCAGTTTATAAAAAACAGATCTTAATTTAATGAAGAAAACAAAACCAAAATGACAAAAATCCACTAATTAAAAGTGGAGGTATGAATTTTTAAAGATTACATTTATAGTGCCTAAAAGCATAAATCGCCAACTGGGGCTCTCTGGTCGCGCTAGACAGGGTCAATTCCAAATGTTCAGGCTGACCGCGATGGAGCAAGGGTCAGATACACTCCCAGACAAGTCCTGTTGAAGTTTTGCCTTCTTAAGAACTGAGCCAAGAGTCCCATTCGTAGGGAGGAGGTTAGCCAGGAGCAAGGAGAGCATTGCTTGCGGAGGCCTGTGGATGTGAGGAGTCGGGCAGGCATCGCAGGCAGGCTGGGACCTCTCAGTCACAAATGGCAATACTTGATGTGCTCGCATTGATTCTTCAGGCGAGCAGCACAGTTTGTGTGAGCAGGCCAGTTCGCTGTCGCGACGAGCCCAAAAGCTTGATTTCAGGAGCCACAAAATCATTTCCAAGGGTCCACAACCTTAAGAGGCACCTCTTAGGGGTCAGGAGCTTGTTGAAGATGAGCCCAGAAGCTGTGGGAGCCTGTTATGTCCGTGAGGCTCAGATCAGGAGGCCAGCAGACTAACCTTTTGAGTCACTCTGGGGTCCTGAATTCAAGATAGAGGGTTGCAAGTCCATTTCTACCCCAAGCAGGAGGGCAGCAATCAGCTCAGCAAAGCAGGAGTCTAACAGAGTAGCAGCTGAGCAGACTGGCAGTCCTTGTAGCAGACCAGCGGTCCGTCTTCCTGGTAGATTGTCCACAGGTCCAGAAGTGTACTGAAGTGGTGGTTTTTGAAGTCCGGTATTTGTACTTTGGTCTGGAAGGTGGGGGACATGTCTAGACAGTGACTTTACAGTGCAGTGATTTCCTCTTCTCCCCTGCCTTGGCTCCAGCATGGCTGGAGTGAAAATTCAAGGTTGTTAGGCCTATTGTGTGTGAACAGGGCACAGTCCATTAAGGTGTAAGTGTCAAGCTATGCTTAGCTCCACCTCCCACACTCATTAAGCCAGTTAGTGGCCCATCAAGTCACACCCAATCTTCCATTGTGTATGGCTGTCTAGATGGAATGCACATGCCCAGCTGTTATCCCACCCAGGTATGTATTGGAGACAGGCTGCAGTAGTATTTAATTTACAGGCCCTGGGCACATTTGATGCACTTCACTGACTTATAAGTAAATTAAATACGCCAATCTGGTATATACCAATCAAACTGTGTTTTAACTAGAGAGCACATGCACTTTAGCACTGGATTAGCAGTGGTAAAGTGCTCAGAGTCCTAAAGCCAACAAAAACGAATTCAGGAAAAAGGCAAAACGTTGGGGGGTACCCATGCAGAAGGGGCTAGGTCCAACATTGACCTGCAGTTATGTTAACCACCATGCAGTCTACAATGTAAAAGGGTTCTACAGTAGTTTCCTTGGCTCATATTAGAAGGATTGGGCTACATCAGCATGCCAACCCTCAAACTAAATATGAGATGTTGTGTAACATTATAATTCTGAAGTAAAGATAATAAAAATTAAAATTGTCTTTAAACAACAAGATTAAGCAAAATACTTTACAAACATAGAATGCAATCAAACAATCAAATTGTATAGCTAAAGAGAAGTTCAGAAAATAGTGACTAAGTTAATGCAAAAAGGCCTTAATGTCTATCCAGGGGCATCAGCAGACTGAGATAGTACTTAAAAATGAAGCAGACAACCACAGGGATGCCCAGACATGGTGGATTGGCTGGGGAACAGTCAATTACCTTGAGTTGATGTACCCTCTGTCTGATCGGGAATGTTGCAGAAAATGTCCCTGTAGTTTTCAGAGGTGTAGCAGTATTCAGAGAAACTTACGGGAGAGTTCCACAGTGCTGACCCATCTTGGCAGAATGTTTTTTAGGAACACTCCACACCTACATTCTTGCGATGTCGTCCATAGTACCCCACAGGCCAAAATGGCATTCCTCGAGTAGAAAATGTCTTTTGTTGTCAGTGGTCCTCCAGGACTTCAGTCATCAGGTCCAGATGCTGCCTCCCTGCAAGAGGCTCACAGGTTCCTTAAACCATCCGACAGGACATGATTTTCAGTACACATTTCGTTTGCTCTATGGTTCACTGTGTTCAGCATCTCTTTCTAAGTAATTTTGAAACAGGTCATTCAGAAGTCCTTTTAACATTTACTAACAGTTGTAACTGACAGCCCAGACTGGCTAGCCAGATCAAGTTCCACTTTTGTCAAAAATCAAGTGTTTTACTGGCCTTTGCTTAAGGTACATTTTTCTACTGCTCGGAGTTTATTGCTGCCATTAGACACACACATAGAGTGTTCAGCATGGACTCTCTTATCCAGGATATCCCTTTTAATAATTCCTTGGTCCTACTTTGGTAGCTAGGCCAGAAAAGCAAGGCAATTCCCTCAGAAAACATATGTGGTAGTGTTACTGTGCTACCAAGCAGCGATACAGTAAAGGCATTTAAGAATTTTTGTTTTAAGCAAGTTTAGGTAAAATGTTAAGCTACTGATTTTTGTACAGGGCTCTCTAAAATTATGAGACTTTAGTGCACTCTTATTCTGGCTGCTATCTGTGTGGATTACTACATTTCTTTGTTGGTGTGTGGTTGTTTGTTTTTATAGAAACTTGAGTTAGTATTTGTGTAAGTTAGTGTGAAAGTAAAATTAGTTTAATCTCAGTAAATATCTTCGTAGTGGCCTGTGTATGCAGTTGGGTGTGTCAAAAGATTTTTTTCTTTCTTTTTTTGTATTGGCTGGTCAGTTGCTATTGCAGAAGGCTTTCTCCATAAGCTTCACAATCCACTTGGGCAACTATTAGGCAGTGTTGCATGTGTGAGGTGGTATGTTTCTATTAGGCTCTATTGGTGTGGCATGTGACGCACCTGTAGATTTAGAAGTCCTTTGCCCATAATATGACTTTAGCGCTATGTTGTATGCCTGCTTTTGAAATGGTTCTGTCAGGCATGTGCAGTCTCTGGTCGACTGTTTGTACATAAAATAGAAACAATGGTATGTAGTATTAATAATGGATGGAAAATGCAGTTGGATGTCTGTTTAAAAGAATATGAGATATCTGAACCATTGTGTGTACAGTAAAACTTGTTTTTTTTAAACGTAGATTGGGTGCTTGTGTGGTGTGCCTTAGATTCTAGTAATGTACAGTTTAACAGAAATATTTTGTTTTTTCAAAAAAGAAATTATTGATGGCAGGTGTGGTTCTAGGAAATCTGAATTTTCTGCATGGTCACCAAAGATTACTTAACCTTTTTTTGCCGCACTCTATTTTTGCTGGTTATAGAATTGTGTGCACGTTATCCTTGCTAGTCAGTGATTAAAAATGTCTGTGCTTCTCCTTTCATCGTGATGAAATTGATACATACCTAATTGGTGTATTAAACTTACGTATAAGTCCTTAGGATAGGGTACAAAATGTACCGAGTGTCTGTACGTTAGATGTTTCTAGTAGAATGCAGCACCTATCATTCCATCCACTACAGTGACCGTGCAAATAAGACTTCAGGCCCACCACTGTAACCTGACTGTAACAGTGCAAAACATGTTCTGCGACCTATCAGAATGCTCCCTTTTGGCAGGTAGAAATCTTTCTTTTAAATATTAAGTCACTCCTATGTAGACAATGTAACCCACTGAGCAGGTTGCATGCTATTTAAAAGTAGAACATAAAGAAATTTAGTTTTATCATGACCTTACAGTGGTTATCACCCAAAAGCTATTTTCACTTTCAAAGGCCTGGCTGTCCTATGTAGAAAACCAAAGTACAGATTAAAAAACTAATTCTACATCTTGAAAATGGGACCAGCTAGAAAAATAATAAACAACTATTTTTAACATTTATTAAAAATGCAAATAAAAAACAGTGCAATGTTTAATAAATATTAAGGAAAATTAACTTATTTACCTTTTACCTGCCTGAAGTTCCTGGAGGCTAATTTGCATTGGCTCTCGATCTTCTCCCAGCCAGTAATTAGCATGCGTGCATGAGATATGTTGTATATCTCACTTATTGCCCACTGATTGATTATCATCTGGGAGAGAAGTAGGGCAAGCAATACATAACTGCATGATTTAAGCAATTTGGTGCATATCTTATAATGAAGCTAGGCAAATTTTAATAAATGTTGAATAAGCTTTATCGTAATATTGCTTTTCCCATCTGGTCAGAAGAAGAAGAAGAAGAGGAGGAGAGGGAGGTATTGAGTGTCCTTAAATATGAATGGTGGGGGGGTGGCCAAGCAAGATGGCCGGCGGGACGCGCTCTTAGTGAGCTCCCGCTATCCTGGCCTGATCCTGGGGGACCTGAGTTTCGAGGTCCCCCCCCCGACAAGGAAAGGTGCCCTGATCTCTTTGACACCCCATAAACTCAGCTCTGGCTCCAGATCCCCGAATTGGGGGCCGCGTGGGCTGCGAGGAGTGCGTCTGTGCAGTGCAAGGAGGAGTCTGGGGCGCAGCCGCCTCTGCCAGACTTTTGGGGAATTTTCTGGCATGTGCTGGTGGTTGGACGGCTCCCTGAGGAGGAGTTGCGGGTCCCCAGCCTTTTGATCTGTGTGGCCTGTTGCGTGGGCGGGCCCAAAAAGACGGTGAGGAGCGGGGACCCAGGAAATGGGCAGAGATCCAGTTCAGCGAGAACAGTGGAGGAGCGACTGGAGAGCGGCCTGGTGGGGAGGGCTGTGGCTCCTCATGCGGAGAGCTTACTTGTAGATGTACGGTCCTTGGCCTGGTCACGGGCCCATGGGGTGAAGAGACATTGTGCTTGCTGTGTGGCACTCTTTGGGGGAGCACAGATGGACTGAGCAAGGGACTGCCTGTGCGATATAATGGCTCAGCTTGGCTAGGGGCACTGCGTAACCAAGAGACTGCTCTTGCCTGACCAAGGGGCGGCACCGGCAGACAGCGGCACTGGCATCACAGGGGAATACCATGGAACAATACACCACACCGGTGCCTGTCTCACAGCGTCCGACTCATTTTGAGGAGCCCGGAGCTGGTCTGAGCACGCAGGTGACTGCCAAGGAGCCCTCGCGGGCTGAACTCCTTGCCACTTTACAGGGCTCTAGAGTATCCCTTGAGGGGAAGATAGGAACAGTGGCAGTGGAGGTAAACCTCCTATGGGTGGATCGCATAAAGGTCTCTGAGAAGGTCAAGGTAGCAGAGGGTTCCATCTTGGAGCTACAGGCGGAGGTGGGCGCTCTGCGCAAACAGAAGGTGCAGGTCAATTCCACGGTCAGAAGGCTGGAGACGAGGTTGGAGGATGCAGAGGGCAGGTCCTGTAGGGATAATGTTCGCCTGCTAGGGTTCCCGGAACATGTGGAGGGGGCCAGGGTGGAAAGCTTTGTGGAGAGATGGATTAAGGATGTGCTGCAGCAAGACAGGTTCATGGTGGAGCTCGCTCCCAGGGCTCTGGTTGCACCTCCTCATCCCAGGGCGCCCCCAAGGGCAATTATAGCCCGACGGGTTTCTGGAGGTGAAAGCCAAGCTCCGTGACATGAACCTCAGATACATGTTGCTGTACCCGGCACACCTGAAGGTGCTATCTAGGGGGAAATCCCACTTTTTTGAACGACCGAAGGAGGTTTGGTGATGTGGGACAAAGTTGCTCCTGGCAGGCCGGAGAGGACCAGCTTGGCGGTTTCTCTTACCTCTGGTGCGTACGGCCCGGACTGAAGAATCCGCGGGGAGAATCAGATGAAGGGTACTGCAGGACAGGTGGTAGACATTGACTCTGCTTATTGAATTGAGATTCAACACGATGGGACAATGGCGGCGTGACTCCTGGTTTGGCTGATGGATTGGTGGGGGCGCTGGACCACGGTGCGGAGAAGTGTCCTGTGGATTCTTGACTGCTGCTTATGTCTGATGGCTGCTGCCGTGCTCTCATGATCGGGGGCCTATGTCTCTGCGGAGGCACTTGTGCTGCATGGTGGTCAAGTCCTCGATGAGGCACTACTTGATTTTGAATTTGCATTTGTAACGGTCAAGGGGGGGAAACAATGCGTTTACTGATTTATGTAGAGTAGGTATTCAGGTGCTAGTGTACTGTGGTCGGGATGGGGGATGGTTACTCCATGGTTGTGGTAGGACATAGAAGCTGGGGGTTTGGGGATTAGGCTGTTGTCCTGGCAGCATTTACAAACATGGATCTACAGTATGGTTTGATATGTTTATTCTACTGTTCATCTGGGGAGGGTAATGGGGAGTTGGGTTATCCAGTTGGTCAGGTTTGCAATTGTTTGAAGTTCACAACAGCAGTGTGTGTCTGTATGCGAGGGGTGAAATGGGTGTTCACTTTGCATTATCTCCTCGGGAGGGGGGAGATGAGTGGAGGACCAGAGGGACGGATGGTAACGAAGTTTTGGTATGGGTCATCGGATTAACATACTGACGTGGAACGTCAGGGGGCTAAAGAACTACACTACACGGTACAGGGTGCATTCCATTCTGGGCGTCATAAGGTTCATATAGCCTGTCTCCAGGAAACGCAAATGACTGAGGAGGAAACGCAAAAAATAGCACAGAAATGGCGGGGTCAGATGTTCTCCTCATCCTTCTCCTCTTATGCAAGAGGTGTGACAATATGGGTCACCCCGGGGGTCCCCTTTGCCCACATTTACAGTGAAGTGGATGTTGAGGGAAGATATGCACTTGTTCAGGGCACATTAGATGGGGCACCCCTAACCATTCGTAGCATTTATGCACCCAACTTGGGATGGGGTGGACACGTCTATCATATGAGCTGGCGATTACAATTGTATTTTGCATGGCGAGAAGGATCGTCTCCCGCCTAGATAAGAGACTAAACTGCTGATGACGAGATTTCTTGCAGAGGTGATGCGGAACTTAGGGCTATGGGACGCCTGGAGGACACTACACCTGGAGGGTAGGGAGAACACCTGTCATTCTAAGACGCACAACACAAAATCGGCTAGATCGGTTCCTCTTGGGTGGACGAAAGTCCTCACAGATTCTGGACGTCTTGTCATCTGGGCAGGTTTCTGACTGATCATGCACCGGTATTGATGCAGCTGCAATGGGGAGCTGATAATACCAGGTTAACACGTAGTTGGCGTATGCCTCCCCGTTTTCTGACAGACGGTGGGTGTTGTGATAAGGTGGCAGATGCCATTAATGATTACTTGAACTGGTCCACAATGGATTCTAGGGGTATGGAATGGGAGGCGCTAAAGGCTGTAGTGAGAGGGGTCTGTATAGGTACCGCATGTGGGGTGCATACACAAATGGAGCAAGAACTCACTGAGTGGGAAGACAATCTGGCGGTTCTACAGTGTCAGACGCCAACACCATGGGAGGCTGAAAGGGAGCAACTCTGATTATATAAGACAGTGAACAGTTGCTAGGACACATTAAGGTGGCCCTTACAACCCTGGCGGTCGGTGTTAAAGCAGCGGTAAAACCGCCAACAGGCCGGCGGTAAAAAAATTTAAATTATGACCGTGGAGGAAACCGCCAACAAAGATAGCCACTTTAACACTCCGACCGCCACGGCGGTACAGACAAACAGCGCAGCGGTCACCGCCAACAGACAGGCGGAGGACAATGTACCGCCCACAGTATCACAACCTACCAATCCGCCACCTTTTCCGGGGCGGATTCACCGCGGATAAAAACACGGCGGAAACAGCCATTTCAAAGGGAAAACGCTCACCTCTACACACTCCACGAGGAAGGAGGGCACCATGGAGCCGGAACTCCATATTCTCCCTGCGATAGTCTTCCTGCTCATCTACGAGGAGCATCAGCGGCGGCGAAGACCTACTGTGAGTACTGCACCTACGACATAGGGGAGGGGGAGGGAAAAACACAGGGACACACACAACCAACATCCCAACCCCCACCCCGAACCTCACCCACTACAACACACACACACCAATGCTTATCCAAATATTACAGTAACAACCCCCAACCCCCCCCAGAAAGAATGCAAAGACCAAAGGAAATGAGTTGAACCATTGTAATATATCAAAATACAGTAACCAAATATATACGTGTATATATATATATATATATATACACACACACATTAAACAGAATATACATGACGATTAGTAGTGCAGGTAATGCACCATTCATTGTCTGTGGACCACTGGGCCCAAAATGCATGGGCGAGGCCCACACTAGATACCTGATCAAAACGGAGAGAACACTGCAGGGGCATCAGATAGAAATACAACAGGCACCTCGGGGAAGGGAAAGGGGGGGCATCTCAGCCGGATGAGTGCACCGCGCCAGATCCACGAGGGGGCTCCATGCCCATTGATGTATCCTGGGGAGTGCAAAGCCACAGTCTCTCAAGTCTCTACAGTGGGTGGGTTACCCACTGTACCATCCTGGGGAGTGCAAAGCCACAGTCTCTCGTGTCTCTACAGTGGGTGGGTTGCCCACTGTACCATCCTGCGGAGGGCAAAGCCACAGTCTCTCAAGTCTCTACAGTGGGTGGTTTTCCCACTGTACCATCCTGGGGAGTGCAAAGCCACAGTCTCTCAAGTGGATGCATGTCTCCACTGGTTCTGGAGGGGGACTGGTGCCCAGAGTGCTTCCTCCTGTGAAGGATAGACGGAGTGGATGCATGTCTCCACTGGTTCTGGATGGGGACTGGTGCCCAGAGTGCTTCATCCTGCCAAGGACAGACTGAGTGGATGCATGTTTCCACTGGTTCTGGAGGGGGACTGGTGCCCAGGGTGCAGCACTCACCCCGTGACGGTCCCAGTTGCGTCACTGCCCCTGCCCGCTAATGGGCTAGCGGTGCTCACCTTGGCGGTCTTTGCCCTGTTCAGCGGTGCTTGAGTTTGCAGTTTCTGACCTGTTCATCGGTGCTTGCCCTGTTCATCGCCTGTTCAGTGGTGCTTGCCATGGCGGTCTTTGCCCTGTTCAGTGGTGCTTGAGTTTGCAGTTTCTGACCTGTTCAGCGGTGCTTGCCCTGTTCAGCGGTGCTTGCCATGGCGGTCTTTGCCCTGTTCAGTGGTGCTTGAGTTTGCAGTTTCTGACCTGTTCAGCTGTGCTTGCCCTGTTCAGCGGTGCTTGCCAAGGCGATCCTTCATTGCCCAGCAGGCCTGTGGCTAGCGGTCCTTCATGGGTCAGCTGGGCTGTGGCTGGCGGTGGCTTCCTGGCCAGTGACGATTGGGCTGCCCTCCTGGGCAGTGACTCTGGCGGTGGCCTCCTGGCCAGTGACGATTGGGCTGCCCTCCTGGGCAGTGACTCTGGCGGTGGCCTCCTGGCCAGTGACGGTGGGGCTGGCCTCCTGGGCAGTGACTCTGGCGGTGGCCCCCTGGTCAGTGACGATTGGGCTGCCCTCCTGGGCAGTGACTCTGGCGGTGGCCTCCTGGCCAATGACTCTGGCGGTGGCCTCCTGGCCAGTGACGATTGGGCTGGCGGTGGCCTCCTGGGCAGCGGGGATGATGGCGGTCTTCTCCGCCATGCTGCTCCTCCCAGACTTTGGAGATTTCTTCTGCCCCTTCCCCACCTTAGGAGGAGTCACAGCTGAGTCGACACTCCCCCCGGGACTCTTGTGAGCGGCTTTGCTGCCTGGAGTCTTCCACCTCTCCTGCCGGGCACTGTCCAACTTCTGGTGCTTCACAGGTGGGGAACTGGCTGTGCTATGGCTCCGTGACACCCTGGCTGTCCTGGTGGCCGGTGCACTCCACATACCTGTAGCAACAGGCACCACTGGTCCCGGAGATTTTTTGGCTGAGGTGTTAGTACGGGACCTATGATTTGGAGGGGGGGATGGGAAAGAGGTCAAGCTTGGCCAGGAACAGTTTCTTAGGAACACTGGGATGGGTAGCTGGAGGGGGTTTGGGAGTGGAGGAAAAGGTAGTGGTTGTAGGAAGTGTACGTTTGGTGACTTTGGGTGAAGGTGCATGCGCTGGAGGCTGTTGTGAGGTGGATGATTGTTGGGTGGGTGTGTGCCTGCGTTTGTGTATCTTTGGAGGGGGCGTCACAGACACACTGGGAGAGGAGACAGGGGACGTGTAAATGGTAGTGGGGGTGGTGACTGCACATGAGCTGGGTGTGGTGGTGGGTGTGCTGGTGCGGGACGTAGTGGCTGTAGTGGTAGTGCATGCAGGTGAGAGTGTAGACGAGACTGGGAGGGAGGAGGAAGACGAGGAGGAGGGGGACACAGTGGAGGCAGTGGAGATTGGTGTGTCTGTATGTGTGTGATGCTTGCGTGAGTGCCTGTGGGATGTGTGGTGCTTATGTTTGCCTGAGCGTCCCTTGTGTGGTGAGGTGTGTGCAGGCTGGTCTGATGGTGTGCTTGGGATAGGCTGGGGTACAGGGGATTGGGTCTGGGTGGAGGAAGTTGGAGGGGGATGCTAGAGACAGGGACAATGGCTGCCACCAGTGCTAAGGCCAGAGTTTGCAGGGTTCGATGAAGGGCAGCCTGACCAGAATGAATGCCCTCCAGGAATGCATTTGTGTGTTGCATTTCCCTTTCTACACCCTGGATGGCATTCAAAATGGTAGACTGCCCAACAGTGAGGGACCTGAGGAGGTCAATGGCCTCCTCACTGAGGGCAGCAGAGGTGACAGGGGCTGAGGTGCCTGGGGCGAAGGTGATGCCCACCCTCCTGGGTGAACGGGCACGGGGCGAAGGCTGATGGGCTGCTGGGAGGGCGTTGCTGGTAGGGGTGGGTGGCGGCTGTACCTGTAGAAGTGGGGGGCACAGATTTTGCCGCCACCACAAGGGAGCTCCCATCGGAGGATGAGTCAGTGTTGCTGGTTGCAGATCCTGTGACCGCCGTGAAGCTCCCCTCGCCCTCCGTCCCACTGGTGTATTCCGAGTCCATGGTGTGGCCCTCCATGGCCATGTGGGATGCAGCTCCCTCGTGCTCCGGTGCCACTGTACCTCCGCCTGATGATGCTGATGCACACAAGAACAGGAAGACCACAAAAAGGGGGGGGGGGGGGGAAAGACAGAAGAAAGACAGGTTGAGTGCATGACTTACCGCTAGCGTTGGCGGACAATACAGACACAGCAGCCCCCTGCACTACGTCGCGCTGTTGGGCTCTACAGATGCAATTCCTGGGATATGGCCTACATGGCTATGGTCGACATCTGCACACATAGATGACACAGGGGCATGTATACCTGTACTTGGCACTCTACAGAGGTGGGGTGGGGTGCCACATGGCCTGCATTACGGAGGGGCCTAACCTACGGAACTCGCCCTGGCCTCGGGAACCCCACAGCCCTCCTCCCCCACCCAGACACATTCACTGCGCGCAAAGTCCGCTGAATGAGAGTGTACTCACCCCTTGTGTCTGCTGTGATGCCCTCAAGTGCCCATCCAACTCAGGGTAGGCCACCGCCAGGATCCGGAACATCTGGGGGGTCATGGTGCGACGGGCACCCCTCCCACGTTGGGAGGCCATCCCCAGCGGAGCCTCCGCCGTCTTCTTGCTCCAGCGGCGAATGTCCTCCCATCTTTTACGGCAGTGGGTCCTCCGTCTGTGGTGGACCCCCAGGGTCCGGACGTCCTTGGCGATGGCATGCCAAATATCCTTCTTCTGGTGGGCGCTGACCTACATGACATGTACAGGGAAGAAGAGAAGTCATTACCAACTGCACCGTCTAAGTGAGTGGTCCACATCCCTACCCTTGCCATGTGGCACATGCATTCACAGTCCTTCATGCACGCAGAACTCTGCCCCCTTCATTCTTACAACCAGCCCTCTCCACACAGGCATAGCCCATACAACGTGCTCCCAGTGTACTTACCTGTTGGTCTGGAGGACCGTAGAGTAGCGTGTACTGGGGGAGGACCCCGTCCACGAGCTTCTCCAACTCCTCTGCAGTGAAGGCAGGGGCCCTTTCCCCAGACGCACGAGCCATTGTCTCTTCCAGACCGAGGTCACAGCCGCTCTTGCAGTGTAGGTTCTCTCCTGTCGAAGATCAGGTATCGAGTGATTGAACAGATAGAAAATGGCGGTCACGTCCGCGGCGGTGCGTACCATCACCGCCAGCATACATCGTCATTAGCTCCTAGGACCTATAGGGTCCAATGTTAACCAATGCAGCATTGCGCCGCGGTCTTCGACCGCCTACCACGACGGTGTACAACGCCAGCGCAGTTACCTCACATCCCATTGTCCCACTTTAGAGGTCAGGCAGCCGCCATTTCAGGGGCCCACATGGCCTAGTTCACAACTGCGTCACACAGACCTAGGCCTTGTCGCACAACACAAATACAGGCCAGATTCTGTGTATGAATGGTGTTCTGTGTAGACTGTGGGTACATACCTCTGAGTTGTTTGACTCTGTGGTCGCTGTTGTCCTTCCTAGGCACCGTCCGCTGGGACATGTGAGGAGATGGCGGAATCCTCCGGTGTACCGACCGCTGGTGGACCTGTTGACAATGGAGGAGCGACATTGGATTATCACCTACAGGTTTGACCGTGCCACAATCCAAGAACTGTGTGCCCAGTTGGAGCCAGACCTGATGTCAGCAATCTGCCATCCCACAGGGATCCCCCCTCAAGTGCAGGTGCTATCCGTGCTCCATTTCCTTGCAAGTGGGTCCTTTCAAACAACAGTGTCCATGGCATCAGGGATGTCCCAGCCTATGTTTTCCAACGTGTTGTCCAAAGTGTTGTCTGCCCTGCTGAAACACATGCGGAGCTACATCGTTTTCCCTCCGGTGGAGGATTTGCCTACAGTTAAAGGTGACTTCTACGCCCTTGGACATATCCCTAACATCATAGGTGCCATTGATGGGACCCATGTAGCTCTGTTACCCCCCGCTCCCCTCCCCCCCCCAACAGGAGTGAACAGGTCTTCAGGAACCGGAAGAGTTATCATTCGATGAATGTACAGATGGTATGTTTGGCCGACCAGTACATCTCCCAGGTAAATGTTATGTTCCCTGGCTCTGTGCATGACGCCTACATCCTGCGGAATAGCAGCATCCCTTATGTGATGGGTCAACTCCAGAGGCACCGGGTGTGGCTATTAGGGGACTCTGGTTACCCCAACCTGTCATGGCTACTGACCCCAGTGAGGAATCCCAGGACCAGGGCAGAGGAACGCTACAATGAGGCCCATGGGCGGACTAGGATGGTGATCGAACGCACCTTCGGCCTCCTGAAGGCCAGGTTCAGGTGCCTCCATATGACAGGTGGTTCCCTATTCTACTCGCCAAGGAAGGTGTGCCAGATCATCGTGGCCTGCTATATGCTTCACAAGTTAGCTTTGCGACAACAGGTGCCTTTTCTGCATGAGGATGGTCCAGATGGCGGTGTTGTGGCAGCTGTGGAGCCTGTGGACAGTGATGAGGAGGAAGCAGAGGAAGAAGACATTGACAACAGGGACTCAGTTATCCAGCAATATTTCCTGTGAAACACAGGTTTGAATACATTCCTGCCTACTACAAGTACTTTTACACTTCTACCTCTATCCTGTCTGTCGATTTCAACCAGTATATGGTAACTGAGTTGTACATTTCCATTACGGTTTCACAGGTGTGGTTTCCAACGTGTGTCATCTGCTTAGATTCCTCATGGACTTGAGATGTGTGACATAGGTATGTTGACATTACATTTGAAAACACATTTTTTCACTGTCATTGCTAATACACATTTTCGAAATCACAGACTGTCTCCAGATTGTTTTGTGCTTCAAGGGTGTTTATTTTAGTGCTCAATATTGGAGGGGGGTTGTCCAATGGTGAGGGGTGATGGTGGAAGAATGTCCATGGCAGAGTCCAGCCTATTAGTCTCACACGTGCATTGTCCAAAGGGGCATAGGAAGTGGAGCTGGGGCAGTTCCAATATGGACAGGGTTACACAGTGGGACAGTAGGATGACAATCAGGGTGGTCTCATTTCTTGGCGGGGGTCTTGGCATCATGCTCTGTCTTGTTCCTGGATCTCAGGGACCGTTTGCGGGGTGGTTCTCCGTCTGCAGGGGGTGGGGTGCTGGTGTGGTGGTCCTGTGGCGGTGGCTGCTGTCCACTAGCGCCGGCGGAGGTGGTGGGCAGTTCATCGTCCATGCTAGTGTCAGGGGCCCCTTTGAGTGCCACAGTGTCCCTCCTGGTGTTAAGTATCTCCTTCAGCACCCCTATGATGGTGCCCAGGGCGGTGCTGATGGTTCTGAGTTCCTCCCTGAAGCCCAAATACTGTTCCTCCTGCAGCCGCTGGGTCTCCTGAAACTTGGCCAGGACCGTTGGCATAGTCTCCTGGGAGTGGTGGTATGCTCCCATGATGGAGGAGAGGGCCTCGTGGAGAGTGGGTTCCCTAGGCCTGTCCGCCCCCTGTTGCACAGCAGCCCTCCCAGTTCCCCTGTGTTCCTGGGCCTCCATCCCCTGGACCATGTGCCCACTGCCACTGCCCCCAGGTTCCTGTTGTTGTTGGGGTGGTGGGTTATCCTGGGTTCCCTGTAGTGGTGGACACACATCTGATTGGCGTGTCCTGGGGACGGAGGTATGGGCCCGCTGAGTGGGTGCAGTGCTGGTGTTACCAGAGGGTGGAAGGTCTGTGGTGGCCTGTGACTGGGTGTGGGGAACCGACTGTCCAGAGGCCCACGATGGTCCGGGCTGGTCATCTGGATCCAGTTGGACAGAGCTGCTGTCATCACTGTGGGCCTCTTCTGTGGGTGGGGTGGAGATGTCTGGACCCTCCTGTCTGGTGACATTGGGTAGTGGTCCTGCAGGGGTGTAAAAGCATGATTATTGCATCTGGGTGTGTCATGGTGGGCAATGGGTGGGTGACCGTGTAGCCCAGTGCTAGCACTCCTGTGTGGGGGCTTGTGTGATGATGGTTGAGGGGGGTGTTATGGGTATGTGCAGTGGGCATGCTTTAGTGATGGGTGTCCATGCTTTGTTGTGCCATGCAGGGCTTGGTGTTGGGATGGGTGGTTTGTGTTATTAGTACATTTGTGAGGAGTTGGAGTGATAGGGGAGGGGGCGAGGGTGGGGGGTCTGTGATAGCATGCAGGTAGGGTGTGGGATATGATAGTTAATATGTGACTTACCAGAGTCCATTCCTCCACCGACTCCTCCGAGGCCCTCAGGATGCAGTATAGTCAAGACCTGCTCCTCCCATGTTGTTAGTTGTGGGGGAGGAGGTGGGGGTCCGCCGCCAGTCCGCTGTACCGCAATGTTGTGTCTGGAGACCATGGAACGCACCTCCCCCCGTAGGTCGTTCCACCTCTTCCTGATGTCCTCCCAATTTCTTGGGTGCTGTCCCACTGCGTTGACCCTGTCGACTATTCTTCACCATAGCTCCATCTTCCTTGCTATCAAGGTGTGCTGCACCTGTGATCCAAATATCTGTGGCTCTACCCGGACGATTTCCTCCACCATGACCCTGAGCTCCTCCTCTGAGAACCTGGGGTGTCTTTGCCATGCCATGGGGTGGTGTAGGTGATGTGTAGGGTGGTGTATGTGGTGATAAGTGTGGTTATATGTCGTGGTGTGTGGTGTTTTGTGCGTGGAAGTAGTGTGAGTGATGGTGTTGAGTGCCTGTGGCTGCTATTTTGTGGATGGTGGTGTCTCTCTCTGGCCTTCTTTGGGAATTTTTGGTCGTAGGGGTTTGTGGGTGATGTGGGTGTGTGTTTTATATTGTATTGGGTGTGTGGGAGTGGTGTGTGTATGTGTATCAGGTGTTTGTATTTCGAATTGTCCAATGTGGCTGTGTTTTGTATGGGTGTGTGTATTTTGAGCGCGGCGGTGTGCACTGCCAATGGAATACCGTGGTTGAAAGACCGCCGCGTGGATTCGTGTGTCGTGATAGTGTGGGCGTATTTCTGTTGGCGTGATGGTGGAGGTTTTGTTTTCGCCAGTTTATCACTGACCTTTGGTGTGGCGGACTTGTGTGGGTGTCTGAATTTTGTCGGATTTCGGGATGTGGGTCATAATAGCTGTGGCGGAATTCCGCGGGTGCAGCGGTGTGTTGGCGGTCTTCTGCACGGCGATAAGCGGCTTTTACCACCAATGTTGTAATGACCCCCTAAGTAAGGTAACACTCACAGCATTTGGACAGTGCCTGTATAGGGAGGGGGACAAATCTGGTAAATTACTGGTGTGGACCCTAAAACGGGAAGTGGAGACTCTCCCCTTCCCCCCCCTGCATTTTACATATTAGAAATGCCAACGGTGAGATGATTACCAATCTCAAGGATATCCTTCAGGTGTTGGTGGAGCATCTGCAGCGAGTATCGAGGGCTGGTGCTCCAGTCCCGGATGATTATTTAGTGGGGTTCCTGCAGCTCATGCAGCTTCCGAGGCTGGAATCTGAGTGTAGGGAGACCCTTGAGGCGGCAATAACTGTATAGTAAGTGAGTGAGGCTGTGGCGCCATTGACGAAATTTAGGCCACCGGGGGGAGATGGGTTCCCTATTGAGCTGTATCAGGCGTTTCCCCTTCTCCTGCATGAAAAATTGTTGGCGGTATTTGAGGAGGCTCGGCAGCGGGGTAAAATGCCGGAAACCCTGTGCCAAGGCATTGTGTGTTTGATGCTCAAACCTAGGGCTGATCTGGGTGATCCCTCCACCTATCACCCGCTTAATATGCTGAACAGTGATTTGAAGATCCTGTGTAAGATACTGGCTACTCGGCTCCGAGTAGTAATCCGGAGCTTGGTGCATGATGATCAATGCAGTTTTATTCCTGGTCGTAGCATGACTTATAACCTACGTCGCTTGGCTCATGTGCTGCATAAAACTGAGGGTGAGGAGGGTTAATTGATACTAGTGTCATTGGACCTGGAGAAGGCCTTTGACACAGTGGAATGGGGCTACCTTCTGGTGGTGCTGTGTGGTATGGGGTTCAGCCCACAGTTTTGTGCATGGGTGAAGCTGCTGTATACTGCACCTTCCATGTGTGTGTGGGTGGCAGGCGAGCTTTCAGAATCTTGGGTGATTGTCAGGGGAACCAGACAGGGCTGTCCGCTTTCGCTGCTCCTTTTCGCCTTAGCGGTAGAGCCACTGGCAATCTGGCTCCAAGATCAGTTGGAACCTTGGGGTCTTCGGGTCTTTTTGCCTATATGCAGATGATGCGCTGGTATATCTTTGTGAGCCCAGTGCTTCTCCGCCTGTGTTGTTGCAGCTGTTGGAGGCTTTTGGGGCCGTGTCTGGCCTCCAGGTGAATAGGAAGAAATCACTTCTGTTCCCGTTGGGTTCTCTCTGTGGTGCCCCCCCCCCAACCCCCCCTAGGAGGAGTAACTGGAGGTGGGGCTCAGGTAGGAGCTTGAAAGCTTTAGATATTTAGGAATTTGGGTTACTCACAGTGTGGTGGCGCATGAGAAACATAATGTGGAACGAGTTGTGTCCGGCCTTAAGCTCTCGGTTATGTTTTGGAACAGATTACCTCTTTCGGTGATGGGGAGGGCGGCTGTGGCTAAGATGGTGTTCCTGCCGTGGTGTCTTTATCTGGTTCAGGACTCTGTTTCCACTATCTTTAAACGCCTATACAGCTTGTTGATTTCACGTGTGGGCTGGGCGATGTAGTAGGGTGGCATTGTCAATGCTGCAGAGGAACATGGCAGAGGGAGGACTAGCAATTCCCAACATAAGACATTATTATTACGCGGCGCACTTACAGCATGCTGCAAAATGGATGACTGAGTCGTACAATTGGGAGAAGAGAATATTTACAGGAATGCTGGGTGGGAGGGCGTTGGCACATCTATTGATGTCGGGCGGCCGGGCTGATTCGGATGTGCCATATCTGGTTAAGACTACTGCCGAAATTTGGGAGCAGGTTGTTAGAAAAGTCCTTTGGCGTGCCCCGTTTGATAGAGAATTAAAGATTTGGGATTTAGTCCTCTTTAGGGACATGGACAATTTAATGTCAATGCAAGTCTATAGGCTGGGAGGATGTGAAGTGGTGGGAGATCTATACCCCAACAGGGAGTTTATCTCATTCCCAGATGCTAGGGACACATTTGGATTGGTTCCAGGTCAGTTTCTACAATATGCCAAATTGGAAAGTGTGGCGAGGGAGATCTGGTGTAGTTTCCCGGTGACCCCTCCGACATCGATGGTGTTGAATGGACTATTAAATTGGGGCGAGGGGACCCATCTGATCACTCAGTTTTCTAAAGCCCTTCCGGATGATCAACCAGGTATAATGAGTGTTGCTCGCAGGGCCTGGGAGCATGAACTGGGGGCTCTCATGGAGGACGCGGACTCGGCAATGGCATTATCGCTGGTGCGTACGGTGTCCTGCAACAATAGGTTTAAATTATTACACTTCAACTTTGTGCATAAGACATATATCGCACCTGACTATCTTAATAGGATTGACCCAACAAGAAGGGTTGGGTGTCCCAGGTGTGGTGCATTCACTGCTTCCTTTCTACACCTGGCTTGGTCCTGTAAGATGGTTCACCGATACTGGTGGGAGGTGGTTGGGAGGGTAGAGGAGGTAACAGGACTGGGGCTAGAAGTAACGCCTGTGACATTTCTTTTAGGGGTGGTGAGAAGACCCGGGGATAGGAGCATCCCGTATAAGCTCACACAGTTGGCCAAGCGTAGGGTGGCTATTGGCTGGATGAGCGCCCGGAGCCCCTCTGGTTCAGAGACTTAATGGAATGGGGTGCTGCTGAAGAACAATTTATGCGAATGACACTCAGAGAGAAGGGGGGCACTAACTGATGTGATTGCATGGGGGACAATGCTGGAACTGTTCACTGGGGTGGAAGAGTTAAGTACAGAGGGGAGCATGGATGCGGATGATTGATTAAAGGAACCTTGCCTTGATCAGAGAAGTGACAACCAACTGTGTTGGGACTGCAACTATGCTATTCATGAAATATGTATGGATTAGTTTCATGTGGATCCTCTTGGGGAGGGAAGGTGGAGGGAATTTGCTGCTGCAGTAGCTGCCATAGTCCCTTGGTCCAGATTGTATGCTTGCTCCATCCTTCAGGAATGTGACAAAAAAGATTTGGTAATAACTTGCATTGATATGCACTGCACTGCATTGTTTATGTTGGTTATGTTTCTAAACTTAATAAAAACAGAGTTTAAAAAAACAAAAATATGAATGGTAAAAAATCATGTTAATTATATAAGATTAGGCTCAGGTTCATTGATTAGTTTCCGAAACATGTTGGCTGTCTACTTCGTAAAATCTCCCTTTATTTTTCTCAGCAGCCCAACAATGAGTAGAAAACACAGTAAAAAAAAAAAAGCACAGGAGAACAAATCTCATGACTTTAAGTATCAAGCAATTTAGTGCGCTTGGATTTTGGAAAGTATAAAATTATTTTTTTAATCAGAATGTATAAGGACTGTTGTATTTACATGGGGTTTGTAAACAAAATCGTCCTGGGATTAATCTCAAACACAAATTATGTTGTGTTTGATACATAAAACACCACTAGCTGGGCAACTGTTAGGTGGAGATTTGAGTGCTGGGCATTATTCTATTATACCGCCCTAAATTCATGTTTTAGCCGTGTAAGAATGAAGTCTGATATTCTGAGTAAAACATGCACTTCCAACAGCAGCTCTCTGTTGCTTCTCCTGTGTTCCACTGCAGCTTCCCACAGTGTCAGTGTTTCTAGATTCTGAGACCCTTCTCAAGCCCAGACCTGTCAGAGTATAAGTCCAAATTCAGCTCAACACGGACAGTCATCAGCCAGAAGTTGCAACCTTCAAATACAACAAAAATAGCCACCAGGAAACATTTTAAGCTTAATTATAATTGCTGTCAATAGGCATATAGTAGGAGGTGCACTGTGCACTACACAGTTATGTCCAAATTCTTTTAATAACTAGCAATTTTGAAGATCAGTCCCCACTGTGACCTTCGCACTGGTACTTCTGCTGTACAAATCCACACGCAACTGGTAGTGATGAATGAACTATAATATAAACTATAATCCACTTTTTGGTATAAGACGTCAAAACCCATGAGGCTTATTTATTTTGATAGTTTCTTTAATTAACTGCCATAGACTGACTTGTGGAAAGTATTTTTGTTGTTTAAGTCTTTCTACTGGCTCTTTGAAGTATCACTTCTTTTATGGAGTCCTTGAATTGCAATGCACATGAGGTTATTTTACATCTAAAATATACACTCATTTATCACACATCCAACTATTATCATTTCTTAGATACGTAAGGAAATTCCAAGTTTCCCTTTTGCTGTAGGCTTTTTGTTAATGCTTTTCTAAAGTGCGAGTAAAAGCCTAAGATGCCTGACTTTTGTGTTTTACTTGAAAATGGACTTAATCCAAGGCAGCCACCCCAGTGTTAATTATTTGCTCTGCCTGACCCCTGGTGCCTCTCTAAGACAGCCCTGGGATCCAATTTGGATCTTGATGCCTACTCCGTATGAGTGTGGATATTGGTTTCTTGTGAATGTTGGACCCTGGCCCCTTATTCCTCAGAAGCATTAATGTCTGTCCCCTGGAGTTTCTGTTGTTACACAGCTTTACCCTGGTTTCTACTCAGTGAATGGCTGCCTTTGGCTTCCTTGGCAATCTTCCAATTTGCTGCCCACCCTCCTGTGTCTTTGAAACAGGCCTCTGTGACCTTCCAGAGTCTGGGTGAGCCAGTATACTGATGTCTCCTCTCTCAGCATCTGCAACCTGCTCACTCCTGTTTGTTTGCCTGGCCCCGGTGCCTTGTCAGTCTTAGTCTGTCCTCCGGTCCCTCTCCCCTTAAGTGCCTTTTTACTTAGTACCTTAGCATTTTATGCTGTATCATGCCTGTCTGTTCTCTCAGCTAGTTACCCCCATGAACATGTTGTCCTAGCATCATCTCAGTGGCTCAGCCTGTCATTTCTTCAGGGTTTATCGCTGTCCTTTGGCACCTTGCTAGTCTCTGGCTAATGGTCCCTATCTCCACCAATTTGTCTTAGTGTACCCTCTGGTGAGTCTTCACTGTGTTATGTGGTACTTCATGAATCTACAACTCCCCAATGGTGTCTTCTTTCTAAACCAGCCCACCTGTGCTTCCTCTGTTCACTGCAAGTCCCCGTATCCCCTCACTCTGTGTAGATCTAACCTTCAGATAAAGAGCACTACAAGTGCTGCCCTCATTCATCCCGCCCCACCATTTCACATCCATGCAGTCTGCAGATGCTGCCTAAGTGCTGGGTTACTTGGTGTTTCAAAGAGAAGCTATCTCTCTTGCGGTATTGAGAGCAATGTACATGGTAGGACTACAAAACTGCTAGAGTAACAAACCTACCACAATAGCCCATTGGGATCCGGGGTTTCTGTTGTTTAAGGGTGTCTTATTCTTTAAAACAAGACACACTTCAAATGGCCAAGTACACAAGTGTTTACAATGCATGATGTTTGTGTGAGGATGTTTATCCTGAATGTGTGTGATGCTTTGTGTGTCTTTGAGAAAGTAGTTAACTTTGCATGTTGTTTTGGTAGTGAACATGCTGCCTGTGTTATATCATTTACACTTTATATTGTCCTTCTCAGAACATTCCCCTAGTTGTTATGCATGTATTTCAATCTGCTAGGATTGAGTTAGCTTTAGCAATGTGTTTGTATTGAAAATAGATATGTTTGATCACTGACTTTGTGTTGCACCACTTTGCATATTAGTTGTTCAGTGTTCACCAGTTGCAGATTACATTTTGTATTCGGTTTAGCTGCCTATTGGCTTTATCGTGGCATTAGACATTGCAGTTGAGACATTGCAGTTGAGACATTGCAGTTGAGACATTGCAATTGAGACATTGCAGTTGAGGCATTGCAGTTGAGGCATTGCAGTTGAGCTGTGTTTTTCCACATAGTAAACTGAGCCTATTTTTCGTATTTTCACTCACCAAACAGTTAGTCATCATAACAAGAAAGAATAGTGCAGGGAACAGTGCGTCCTTGGGAGGAGAGCCTTGAAATGCTGCTCAGTTTTAAATGTTTTTCTTCCAACTCTGACCTACAGTAGCCAGCATGTTTAAATGTTTCCATCTGAGAGGAGGGCTTTTTTTTTTCCAGAAAGCCCTTTCGTTTTTTTAAAAGGTATAAAAAGGTGGCCCTGCTCAGTAGAAAGGGAATTTCCAAGACCTCGGTCAGGATTGGACGTCAAATGCCTGACACTTGTCCCGTGAGGGTGGATATCTCTTTCTCCCAGTTGAATGGGGTCATCTTCTTGCTGGCATGAGAAAGATGAAGAGCTTGGCAGGCCCTACGGTGATGAATGTTTACTTTATTCTTTGCTTTGCAATTATGCTATAATATAATCACATATATTTGCTGTGTACATTTAAGTTGAGAATCATTTTGATATATTTTCCTTTCATTGCTGTGACTATTTTAAATGTGTGCTTTCGACCTACTAATCTCTTTATTCCAGAGATTTTTGTCAGCTCGGTCATTAGTGAAAGCAAAACAGTGTTTTATCTTCCTGATGTACTTTTAGGGCTCAAAATAGTTGAATAAAGCAAATCTGATCTATGAGCACTTAAAACTCTTTTTTTTATTTTTTTTATTTTAAGTACAGGATGAGGCCACATTCTAGGCCATATGTATAACCCCTGCCATGCTTGGCAAAAGTCAATTTGCAGTGTGGGGGACAGCAGTGCTGACTACAGGACATTGGACAAAGGGCGTGTCAAACCCTTATCCCCATGTCCTAAGTCTGTGTCCATTTGAGGTTGAGCAACCAGAGCAGACTGATTGCAGGGCTTGGCCATAGGTTCAACATTGCAACTGCATCTGATTTCCAATATGATATACGATATACCTTTAAGCAATCTCTGTATCCCCAAATCGCTAAGGATTGATGAAATGAAAATCCTTCAATTGCTACAACTGAAATACAATTATCATCTATGAATTTCATGCGAATAGTATACAACTATGTATTTCACACTACAAACTACCATCTTCAGTGTTCTATGACTACGCTCTATGGTTCAATTATGTGACAGGTTCATAAACTACAACATAATACGTGTACATTAATGTAATGGAGTTTATCTAATAACAATAACTCACTGTATATTTCTTGTGGTTAAAGCTACCACTAAGACGATCTACCAGGGTCGACAGCTTTGATTATCAAGTTGTTTAACACTGTACCTAAGGATGGAAACATAGTTCCAAATATATCAGTTACCACTTGGGAGGCACTAGGTTTAGTGAGTCCCTATCCCCCTTATCATCTATATCACCTACATGATACACTAAAGATAAATAACCGCTATCAATCCAGTTTGGCGGAAGTTGAACATGAAAATCCTTGCCACACATAATAAACCCCTATAGTAATAGGTTCATTTCCTGTTAAATATGAATCTTCCAAAGGCTGTACACCCTTTCACAATCACTCCATCTGCCAACTCTGGATTTCAAACCTGTTCTTTTTCCCTCACAAATCAAAAATTCCCTTCCCTTTTCAAATCAAAACTTGAGTTTTAGATGTACTCCTACTTATTTTACTGCTTCTTCTTTCTTCTCCCAGCAGCTCTCTTCTCCTTTCTTTAATCCTTTCTCAACCTCCAATGTCCTCTCATTTAATTCATTTATAGAATCCTTCTGATCCCTCCTTAGTTTACATGAAGCTTTAAAGTTAGCTGAGTTAGTAGATTTGGTTTGTGTGATAGGTCTCGTATAGTGAAGTGTTCAATCTACAGCCTTCACTGTTGCTCATGGATTTAAAACCTAAATTATAGGCACATCATCTACAGACAAATCAAAATTTGAAAAATATTATTTCAAGTGCTCTTGAAGATACCAGAAAATCATGCATGTACTACAAGATAGGGCGTGTGTTAAGGGTATGATGATACGTTACATCAGCTCCGGCTGACACAGGTAAATTAGTGCCCATATCTTTTGCGCCCATAAATTTGGATTGCTCGTGCAGTAACCTAAAGGAAACAATACCCAAATAATTTCCCTTTGAACTATCTTTGTGCAAAAACTTCATGTTAAAACTGAGTTGCTACTCTAAATAGGCTGTCAGGTTTATTTTTTATTGAAGCATGCTCTGCAGAAGGACTAGAACTCACTAGTAAACCTATCACTAATATGACTAAGACTGATATCACTACTGTTATTAGTACTATACAGCTTTTCAGTGTACTTGAGACCATGGTTTCTCCCAAGCTGGATGGAAAAAAAGAAATAAAAATGTACTTGTTTTCTCTACTGCGCAAAGCAGCAAAACTTTCAGTTTGTTTTAAGTGGAAATCCCTTAGTTCAGTTGGTTTCAGGGATAGAACCCAACAATCTATAGCTGGATACTCTAAGGGTACAGTAAATCCTACTCTCCTACTGACACCTATGGGCCTAATACATTCAGTAAAAACACTTGATACAGAATATAAAACTTCAACTTCAGGACATATGAATATTCATTGTGGTACCACTATTCGCGAGGGTTTCTCAAAAATGTTGATAATTCTCAGTCTCATGTGCACTGAGATCAGGCTCACTCTTGTCCATGTAGGACCCCTTAGTTGCTGAATACCTTCGGTTAGGTTCACTTTCTTCCACTAACTTCTAGCTGTTCACTATCACTTTATTGGATTGGTTCTGTTTCTTCTTTGATAGTATCTGGGATGCATTTATCTGACATAACACATTGTTTCTGCCACTTATCTCTCTGCTCACTTCTGGCCAGTGGGCTTGCAGTTTCTTCTAGCTTGAGGGTGCACCCTCTGTTTCAGCTGCTTGGTTTACTGCAGTTACTCTTGGCTCACTCACCACAGACTGCACACTTGTTTTGACTTTGAGATCCTTGTATGCAATCTTTTCCTCCCTATAATTGCTCATTCTGTGCTTGAGCTGGACTCTGCAAATCAGTGGTTGTTGTCACTACTTCTTCAATGGCTTGTCTCACTCTATGGGTGTGGGAGGCATGAATCCTGTTTGACAGGCCCCCCAGTGTTCTCCATAAGGATGACCTAGAAAGGTCCTTGTCAGCACAGCTCCAAACATGTCTTTCTGCTTCTTCCTTGGGCTTAGATCATGGAACTGCTCTGGTCTTGGAAGCAGGGTCATCAGGTCAGACTGGTGAGAAACAGAACACACTACATCAGCCCAATCCTTTTCAGTATAAGTGTCAAAACATCTCTTATTATCACAAGGGCTACTGCAAGCACCAAAAGAAGTCTCATTGCTCTGCCCATCCGGATTTCGTGGGAGGAGAGTCTGGTCCTCCAATGAGTGCTTCAGAGGCTCATCAGAACCAGGGTAACGGCATCTGGCCATTTCAAGGTAGTATACAAGTATACCTTGGCTAATCAATATTTTTAGAGTCCTGTTGACATGATCCATGTCTCAGGATGCCTCTGGCCTGCAACTACAGTGCAATCTCCACTCTACCTGTAGTGCTACAAACCGCTTCATAACCTCATTCTTAAAATGCATCTCACAATCTGATTCCAGAGAAACCGGTACGCTGAACAAAAGATTCAACTTCCTCAACAATAATCTAGCCACCATGAGAGTGTCAGACCTCCTGGTCAGATATGCTTCACCCCAACCAGAAAAAGACAGACCACCACCAAGATGTAGTGAACTCTATCCAGTTAAAAAGACTAGCTGATCTTTGTATGTGACTCATGGTCATGACTGTCCTCTTGCCACAATTTAGCTGCTGGCAAGTAATAAAGCTGTGACACAAACTGTCTGCAATAACATGAAAATTGGAATTAAACTAGTAAGTTTAAAGAGATTAATCATAGCATCTCTTGCTGCTTGAGCGGGATTGTAGAAATGTCTGGCCATGATGGTCTCATCTGTTAAAACCCAAACCTCATCCTGCTTTGTTACATATCCATACCTCACTCACTTTTTCTTTTCAGTTTCTAGGCCTTCATCCCACAGAGATTTTAATTCTTTTAATTTTTCCCAAGTATCAATAGTGCGTAAAAACATGTTTGGGACATCATCATTTTAAGATTTACACAGGGCTTCTTGATTGAATGTACAGGACTGAGGAGAGACAGACCTTGCCTTTTTATCCACATAGAAGTTTCCGGTAGTGGAAACTCTGATCTGCTTCTGTGTGCTGCACATTTTCATCCATCAGTCAACTTGTAGAGCGCAACTAGTCACCTGTCAGGGTATCCAGGTGCTGGTAGGGTCTAGGGTCTCAGTCAAAGAGCCAGGTTCTTAGCATCCGACGGAACTCATGTAGAATATGGGAGGTCCTGAGGTGTAGGGCCAGGCCAATCCAGGCTTTGGCTGAAAGATAGAAGGAGCATCCTACTGCTCTGCTGCTTTCTATGTAGTGAGTATGGGCCAGCATGAGGGAGGTGGAGCCGAGGTGTCTGGTGCCTTGAACAAGTGGGTGAGGATATTAAACTGATATGTCTTCTGAACTTGAAACCTTTGGAGTTTTTTTGAGTTGGTAGGTGATGTAAGTGTGACAAAGGAGGTCCAGGATGAGGCTTGCTGCAGCGTCCTGGATGGCCTGTAATCTTTGAATTAGGTGGGCCTCAATATCCACATAGACGGTGTTTCCGTAGCACAGCTGACTGGTGACGAGGGCTTGGATGATGGTGTCTCGAGTTTTGGGGAAGCCACTTGTGCAGTTTGAAGAAAAAGGATGACACTGCGTTTACTTGGGACCTCATAGTGAGGTTATTGCCCAGGATGATAGAGAGGTTCTGGCATGCTGGCTGGGGGTGGAGTCTGCCCCAATTCTGTAGACCAGCAGGAAGCATCCCAGGGGGATTTGTCACTGCTGAAGATCAGGACGTCTGTCTTGTCTGTGTTGAACTTGAGGCAGTTATTCAATTAATCAATCATTTGTAGAGCACGCTACTCACCTGCGAGGGTCTCAAGGCGCTGAAGAGGGGGCTAGGGGGAGTTGCTACTGCTCGAACAGCCAGGTCTTGAGGCATCTCCTGAAGGTCAGCAGGTCCAGGTTCTGCCAGAGGTGGATGGGGAGGGTGTTCCAGGTCTTGGCGGCGAGGTGGGAGAATGATCAGCTGCCGGCTGTAGTCCTGTGGATGCGTGGAATAGTGGTGAGGGTGTGGTTGGGGGAGCAGAGTTGCCGGTTGGGGGTGTAGAAGGTGAGTCATTCATAGAGGTAAGCTCGACCGGCGTTGTGGCGTGCTTTGTGGGCGTGGGTGAGGAGCTTAAAGGTGATCCTCTTGTTGATGGGGTGCCAGTGTAGGTCTCTCAGGTGGGCTGAGATGTGACTGTGGCATGGGATGTTGAGGATGAGGCGTGCGGAGGCATTCTGTATACGTTCCTGTCTTTTCTGGAGTTTGGCCGTTGTTCCCACGTAGAGAGCATTGCCGTAGTCCAGTCTGCTGCTGACCATGGCCTGGGTGACAGTCCTGGTTTTAGTGTGGATCCACCTGAAGATCCTGCGGAGCATGCGGAGGGTGTTGAAGCAGGATGATGAGACAGCGTTGACTTGCTGGGTCATGGAGAGCGATGAGTTCAGGATGAATCCCAGGTTGCGTGCGTGGTTAGAGGGCGTTGGTGCGGTACCTACAGTGGCCTGCCACCAGGAGTCGTCCCAGACAGAGGGGGTGGAGCCGAGGCTGAGGATCTCCGTCTTGTCAGAGTTCAGTTTCAGGTGGCTGCTCTCCATCCAGTCGGCGATGGCCTTCATTCCATTGTGGAGGTTGGTTTTGGCGGTGGCGGGGTCCTTGGTGAATGAGAGGATCAACTGGGTGTCATCGGCGTATGAGACGATGTTGAGGTTGTGTGATCGGACGGTTATTCCTCATCCAATTGGCGACACTGTTCATGCATTGGTGGAAATTGATTCTGGTGGTGATGGTTATTAGAGAGGGCGACAATGAGTTGTCTCGTTGGCATAGGATATAATGTTGAGCCCATGGGATGTGACTATGTTTGCAAAGGGGGGCGTGTAGATGTTGAAGTGGGTGGGGCTGAGTGATGATCCTTGAAGGACTCCGCAGATGACTGGTTTGGGTTTGGATGTGTAGGGTCGAAGATGACTCGTTGTGATCTGTCAGTGAGGAAGGAGGCGATCCACCTGAGGGCGTCTCCTTGGATGCCCATGTTGTAAAGTCTGGCGATGAGCGTGTAGTGGAAGATGGTGTAAAAGGCCGCTGAGAGATAGAGGAGGATAAGGGCGGCTGTCTCTCCTTTGTTGAGGAGGGCCCGTATTTCATCTGTGGCTGGGATCAGGGATGTTTATGTGCTGTGGTTGCTCAGAAACCTGATTGGGAGACATCCAGAAGGAGATGGGTCTGTTGTTGCTGAGTTCCATGGGTCCCCTGAAGGTTTCTTCAGCAGGAGTTTGACTTCTGCATGCTTCCAGTCTTCTAGGAAAGTGGCAGAATCCAGTGAGGTGTTTTGTGTAGAGTGAAAATTCAAGGCTGATCCCAGATAGTCCTATGTTGAAGATGTGGTGGGGGCATGGGTCTGATCAGGCCCCTGAGTGTATGAATTTCATGACAGTGATGGTGTTCTGAGAGGTGAGTTGTTTCCAGGTGGTTAGCCTTGGGATGCTGTGAGTGGAGATATGCGGTTTGAAAAAGTCTTCTGGCTTGAGCTGGGGTTTTACGTTTCTGTAATATATTGGCAATTTTGGTGTGGAAGAAAGCTGTGAGGCTGTTACATAGGTCCTGAGAGGGAGAGATGTTGCCTGTCACCGTTGCAGGGTTGGTAAATTCCTCGATAATTTTACAACAGATACTTCTCTAGGCAATCACAGTGCTTTAAGCAGGTCCATGACATAGTTCCCATTTTTTTATGGGGGAACTAGAGGAAGTCAAGAAACTACTCGATATATATACACAATTGTCCAAAGGTATGAATCATGTCAAGACAGTACTGACTCAGTGTAAATTGTAATATTCAGGCTGTTGAAAAGACCACATGCTTTGATTAGAACGATCAGTTCAGCCACCTGTGCAGACTTTACTTTACACAAATAGGAGGCTTCAATGTCACAACTAGGGTGCACACATAAGTTGCTTTCAGAATTCCTCGTCCACCTCTTAAGCCGGGGACATCCACAGACCAATTAAAATCAGGCTTTTCTGAGGAAACATTTTTGAGTGTAAGGGTTTAGCTTGGTGCGCATTTCAATAACATCTAGATTGTCATGGTTAATCCCATCATTATCTAAATTCATTCTCAGGAAGTGGCAAAAGAGTAGCAGGATTCTCTATATTGCTTTGTTTTAGAAATACATTTTTTGCAGCCAAAATCACTAGTTATATTTAGCAAGTCTGCTACTTGTCATGTGCTGTGTTCGAGTGTGGGCCAACAAGATCTCAACTGAATGTCAAACCATTACAATAAACATGTATCCCATAACAACGCCTTTGAATTGCTGGCTACTGACACCTGGTAGCCACGCTGTGAAGCATCCTGACAGAACCACGGCTCATGGATCAAGTGTAGCAGAGAAATAAGCCACTGGCCATTTTGCTTCACCATAGGTCTATGCCAAAACAGACAACACCATGCTTCATGGTCATGAAGTATAAAAGAAAGTCTTTTTCTTACTCGGGCATTCCTGGGGCTGGTGCACAGCAGAGGTTCTCTGGGTTCTAGAAAAAAAAGCATGCATGCATTCGTTGTCCCTAGGTTGCGGATCAGACACTTCATTGTCTATAAGTTTCTGTAGAGGCTTTGGCATTGGGGAAAAGTTGAGAATCCATTTACGACAGTAGCCCTCCATTCCCGGAAGCAGTCTGACTTACCTTTGTGTCAAAGAGGTGTTCATTCTTAGGACACTTTCCTAGCTCGTTTCTCAGTGTGATGTCCCAGATACAGAACTACCCCCTGACAGTACTGTAGTTTTATAGTAAGTACTCCATGTACAGGACCATAACTGAGTTGCATGGCAACTGTAGGGTCTCCAGGTTCTTCTTCAGTATCTGATTAAAGATTGTAGGGCTCTCCCTTATGGGACTCCGGACCATGCCAGAATTGTCCCTAGTAATCGGAATGAGAAAAGAATCTGATTGTCCTCATGCAAAGGAATGGAACAGGATGCTTGACACAAGTCAATGACAGAAAACCACTCAGCATCAGGAAGAGTATCGCAGCGGGATTTGGTACCACAGGACAACATGAGACAACAGTTTGATTCACCTTTCTCAGGTCTTGAACTATCCACTTTTTATTTGGTTCTGCAAATACCTCACAGGTGAGTTGCAGAGACTCCCTAACATTTCTTACAAGATGCCCTGCTCCAGAATAGATTTGGTGATAGTCGTAATTCCAGACTCGGCCTCATATTTAAGGTTGTATTGGTGCATGTGGGGATAATCTGCAATAGGTTTTATTGTGATTCCCACCGTCCTTGCCTATAAAATCCCAGACTTCCTCTTTCACTGAATCTCTTAAATCAAGTGGTTAAGTCTTCAGTTGTTAGGATTGGGAACAAGCCCAACAGCTGCTTCCTGTGAGTTTAATTTGAAGGCAACATCCTCATCATGTGTCTGAAGTTCTACACTATCTGGTGTGAAATAAATCACACAGTTTAACTTTCAGAGTAAATCCCTCCCCATCAGCTTGACTGGATTTATGTTACGTATTACTAATTGATGGCCCTCTTTCATACACCATAATTTTTTTTTTTAATATCCAACTTTGTTATGAAAGGTGGTACAATCACATCAGGCATGTCAATCCAGTTACATCTTATAACAGGTTTTGTACACAAGCATAACTTCATATATTATGATACAATTGCAGCAGGGTTGGAGTCCGTCAGGGTCTCGATGAGTCATTATTCCATATACAATACGTAGGGCAGCATCGCTTAATACCCTTTACTCATATTGTGTACCCTATGCATTGTTTCCATATATTGTACATTATGTTGTGATATTATACAGTCTCCAGCCACTGTGACCAGATTGTGTCCAATTGAGACACTCTATTTTTTACCAGGACTTTAGCTGATACTGGATTTGTGCTGTGCTGATTTGAAATACTTATAATGTACACTTGTTTTCCCAAGTGGAGTTGTTTTGGAACCTCTACTGTTCCAACAGTAGAGAGGGTAGCTCCTGTATTGATCAAAAATGATACAGGGTGCCTATCTACTTCTCTGTCGACATATGACCCACTGTGTTCTACTTTCAGATCTGCAATCATGAAATCTTCCTCCCCTCTTAGGCACCGTCATTGTGATTGATCAGAGTCCACTCCAATGGGACTGTCAAAAACCAAGAACTGTTGTAGATTTTCAGCACTCATAAAAGGGCTCTGATGAACTTATGGGCCTGGATTTGAATTGTGTCTTTGGTTAGCTATTTTTTGCTGCATTATTGGAACATGGTGCATATAGGCATTATATAACCTTTGAACGTGAATGCTCTGCATTGGCATCACATTCATGTTTAACATTTGAACAACATTTTGCATCTGATTTGGGTAGAATCTACATTCTCATTTCCAGTGGCCCACCTTATTAGAAATATGACAAGTAGAAGTCTTCTTCAGCATGTCTATGACCATCCCTGCATTCTGATGAACTGCTATCCTTTGAACTCTGTTTTGCGGACCAAAATTCCCAGTCTGTCTCATTTGACTACCACCTTGGTAACCATCTCCCAACATTTCTGCACCAACACCCGGTACGGAATTAAACGCTGAGTCTGCCCCATACGAACCATTCTGACATTCTATCTGTGCCATTTTACTTGGTTCCAACATGATTTTCTCCTTAATCTTTTGTTTTGCCTCCCAATTGTCCCTGCAGTATTTCCAATAAAGCTAAATTTCATCCAGGGACTTTGATTGCCAAAAAAATCACATTCTGCTGTTACGATAACTAACCTTGCTATGCAAAGTGTGGTCATCAGTGATGTAATTGCAGATGTTATCTGTTAGGCATGCCAGCCTTAGGGTGGTCTTCCCCCAAACTGTTTCCCTACATGCCTCCTCTTTTTGCTGAATCTTTTTCTGTGCCTTAGAACTCTGAGCACTTCACCACTCCTGATCAGTGCTAAAGTGCATGCCCTTCTTCCCTAAACATGATAACGTTGGTTTATACACAATTGGCATATTTAATTTACCTGTTACTCCCTTGTAAAGTGGTATACCCAGGGCCTGTAAATTAAATGCTACTAGTGGGCCTGCTGCAGTGCTTGTGCCGCCACACAGGTAGCCCTTTAAACATGTCTCAGGCCTTCCAATGCATGTCTTGTGTGTTCAGTTTTCCTGCCACTTCTACTTGGCTTTTTAAATCCTTTGTCAAGCCCCAAACATCCCTTTTATTTCAAATGTCACCCCTAAGGTAGGTCCTAGGTAGCCTATATGGCATTGGTCTGTGTAAGTAAAAGATAGGGCATGTACCTTCAAGTTGTGCATGTCCTAGTAGTGAAAACACCTAAATTACCTAAATTCGTTTTTCACTACTGTGAGTCCTACTCCTTTCATAGGTTAATATTGTGAATTCCTTATTACACTTTTAAGCTGTTATTCCTGACTGAGGAGTAGTAATGATGTAATGTTTCCTATCATTCGAATGCTGATGATAAATCCTTTTTTACTGGTAAAGTCGAATTTAACATGGCAATTTTGAAAATGCCACTTCTAGAAGCTGGGCATTTCTCTGCTTTTACAGCTCCGAGTGCCTGCAGCCTGTCCTAATACATATCTGGGGTGGGTAACAGCTACACTATGTGCATTCCCTCTTTACAGCCTCAAGCACAAGACACATCTGCATTCTGATGGCTCTTCCTGGGCAGGAAGGGTGGGAGGTTCTTATATACCTGAATAGGCAGTGCCCGCCCCAAGCAAAGGGCTGATTACCCTCTACTGATAGTCTGGAGCCAGGGCTAGTAAGAAGGGACCTCTGTGCACTTAAAAGACCCTTCTTTGAAGTCACCCCCCACTTCAAAGCTACAATTGGGTAGAAAAACTTGGCCTACACTAAATCAGACACTTCTGGACATAAAACTGGACACTGTCAGAAGAACTGCTGTGCTGCAAGGAAGGATTGTTACTCTGAAGGGCTGCTTTTCTGCTGTGCTGCCCTGCTGTCTGCTGCTCTCCTTCCTTGCTGAGGGAAAGCTGGACTCTGCCTTGCAACTGAAGTGATCTCCAATTGCTGCTTTCCTCCTGTTGCTTGATGCTCAGGGATATCAAAGTATCTACCCCTGCTCCTGTGCCTGGTTCAGTGGAAGTGGGCACAGATACTTTCACCAGTGAAATCAATACATTTCCAGTCTGCTTGGAGCAGAGCTGGCGCATCGACCCTGTTGCGGGAGTAGGACCAGCATGTCGCTCTCAGAATTGATGCCTCGTCATCAAGAGCCCAGCACTTGGAGCTGCGTGTCACGTCACAGCAGCTTGGAGAGATCGACACATCCCCTCAACTACCCGCCACCAGCACCTAAAGTGCCTAGTCATTGGAACCGAAGCATCGCCACCACTGTATGAAGAAAATCAATGCATCACCTCCGCTGTGGACCCAGCCTCATCTCACCGCTTGTCTGCACCTCACATCTCGCTGCTGCAACCAGGATCAAGGTACTCTGTTCACCTGGCCTGTGTGGCTCTTGTTCCCTGGTCTGCACTCCATCGTGGTCTGTCTGCACTGTTAACTTTGCTACGGTCCAGCACGTCCAGATAACCCCCGTTGGCGCTTATTGCTTCTAAGCGCTAGAACTCTTTTTATTCTTTAAAAATTCATAATTTGACTTCTACTCATTGGGTTTTTGTCGTTTTGTTCTTGATTTATTTACAAAGGTGTCTATTTTTCTAACTTGGTGTAGAGTCTTTTTATGGTGTTTTTGTTATGTTACTTTGTGTTGTGTTGCACAAACACTTTACACATTGCTTCTTTAGATAAGCCTGCCTGCTGTGTGCCAAGCTACCAGAAGTTGAACACAGGTTATCTTTTAGTGTGTATCTGACTAACCCTGACTAGGATTGTAGATCCTACTTGTACAGACAACCAGAAATCCAATTCCCTACTTTTTATGCCAACGTAAAGCCATGAGTGATGTAACATGTGAGGTCATAAGCAGTGCACGGAGAGGGTGCAAGTTGTGATTACTTGTAATAACTAATACCAATATCAGTGAATTTCAGTGCTTTTTTTAGATTAACATGTTACATTTAAACTGAAATTTTCATCTAATTGTAACGTCTGTTTAACCTTTGTTTTTATCAGTGAATAGCCACTTTGTAGTTATAGTTGGGATTCTTAGAGATTGTAGTTCATCACATTTTCCTTGGTAATAACTTTGCCACCATTTACCGAATCTCCATGAATCTTTGCCAACCTATTCCTTTTCCTACCTCTTCTCACAATGCAAAGTTTCATGGTGATGACCTTTCTAGTCTCAGGCACAGGCCACTTGAGATAACATGGATGCTACTACTTCCAAACAATGATGCTTTCGCTCGCGGAAGAAGTGGTCCGCATGACTTACCCATCATCCATGAACCTAATTTCGGGCCTGTGCCTAATGCTAGGAGGGTCATCACCATTAGACGGACAATCAACCAGTAGGATTTGATAAGTTACATTTGTTCTTACTAGCAAAGAGCACTCACACTCCCTTAGTAAGGACTAGGTTTTATTAGGTCCTGACGAATTGCGAACAGATCCTTAGTGACTAAAGAGGCAAGAAACATGTTGACTGTGACTTCTGTAGTGTAGGCAGTTCCCACACACAGGACTTTTTTTCCTTTTGTCATACCCTTTGAGTTGAGGGATCATTTTCTCACACTAACCTTAAAGAAACTAGATCATTATATCAGGTATGCTCCTTCCCTGTTTTTAACCTTGACATGCGTCCCTTTTTCTTCAAAGTAAAATGTACCAGTTCAGCACCTATAGTCAAATATAACTTTCATTCCAGTCCTCCTTATACTCCACATTTTATCGGCGTTTGTGAACAAAAGATCTCCGGCAAAGAGCCCTCTTGCAGAGCCCATCAGGCATTGCAGCGCCAGCCTGATGAGGAGCAACACCTGCTGGTGAGTGAGGGCTTTTGCTCCTAACAAATTAATGTGTTTGATGACTGAGTGACCCCCCCGGTCTAATTGATAGTGTGGTGTCTTACACATCGGAACAGTGTACCGAGGTATTAATGCTCTGTAGAGTAGTAGGAGGGTGTACACTGGACCGGGTTAACTTTACCCCACTTCAGTCTATGCCACTTAACTCTGCCACTCTACACTACTACACGCCACTCTGTTGCACTGCACGCCACTGTACTGTATATCACTCTACTCTGTTCACCACTCTCCTCTGCTGCACTGTACACCACTCTACGCCCCTCTACTGTACACCATTGTAATCTGCGTGACTAGACTCTACGCCGCTTTACTTTGCACCACTCGACTCTAGAGCACTGCACTTCGCCACTGTACTTTTCACCACTCTTCTGTATGCCACTGTATCCTATTCCAAGCCACACTACTCCACCAAACTGTATTCCACCCTTTTGCACTGTAATCTACTTCACGTTACACCACCTCACACCACTCTACACCATGCCACTTTGGCAGTTTTGCCAGGAAAATAGATTTGAAACAAGCATTGCGAAAACCAAACTAGTAATGTTTGGTCAAAAGCTCATTAAAAAGGGTTTGGTGACCCTGACCATGTGGAGGTTGAAAGATCCTCCGCATACAAGCACTTGGGGATATGGATGGATGAATGCAAGAGGGTGCAAGTTCACCCACCTGAATGCCCCAAAAAACAGCTCTTAAATACTAACTGGAGATTTAAAAAAATTACATAAGCACTTGACCTTCCCTTATATAAGTGCAGTAGGGGGAGTGATCAACATCAAACTAACACCCACACCATATTGTGCCATTGCACTGTCAAGCAAACTCACTGCTTCGTTGGACAGGGAACAGTGCACCTATTACTGGCAAATTTTCCATTTGCCTTGATGCATAGTCTAGCTCAAATTCGATAAGAATTCAATTGCCTAGGACAACATCTTATGCTTATGGCTTCATTTCTACCTTACTACAGCGAAGACGACCAAGGATAGCGTCCTCAGAAGCCTTATCTGTCAATAAATAACACGTGAAGGATTTGTTTGGAACACCCGCCTAAACCACATACAATCTGGTTGCAGCATCTCTGTGGGATGTTCCTCTGACTCCGAAGCTATTTGCAAAAGCACAAACCAAGAATATTTCTAACATGACTGGTGGGAACACTTTTTTGCAGCTAATGTGGGGTTATTTATTTATTTTTAAATGTCTTGGTTCCTTGAAATACATTTTTGAAGACTTTAGAATTTATTTATTTTACTTTAAAACCGTTTTGTTTGCTTCATATTTTAAACAGTTCGACAGTGTGCAATTGGGTCAGGTGGTTGATGATTGTTGTTGGCCATATTCCCTACATTCTCTTCTTTTAGAGGCACCTTTTGGAAAGGGCTGCCATCTAGTTTTTCTGCGGCCATTCTTTTAGATGACTGCTCCCTATTTATATAGGGCTGCGGCACAGACGCACTAACTGTTCTGGCATTATTGGTGGGGACTCTTTTTTGTTGATAATAGGGAGTAATTTAAAAAATATATAAATTTTGGGCTTCTTGAAGTCAATTTTTAAACTTTCAAACCATCTTCTTTGCCTCATACTTTAAATGGATGGACAGTGCAATTGAGTCTGGTTATTGAGGTGCCATTTTGGAATGTTTGCACGCTAGTTATTCTGTGGGCATTCTTTTAGATGACCGCTTGCTGTTGAATGCATGCAGCTGGCACACCGAAGGCACTCCAAAGGCAAACCCATCTGCATCCTGACTACGACCAGCCATTATACTGGTTTCAGTCCACAGGGCAGCATGCAAGAGATTTATACTGCTGCAGAGCTTTGGGAACTTCAGTAAGGTCTAATGTAAGTGAACACAAGCCTGTCATACCTGTTTGTGTGGGCCCTACTACATGGGTTAGTCGCAAGGTCCTTCTACAATTTTTGCCTACTAGGATAAATAGTTGTAGTGGTCCTTTAGGAAGCCCAGCTTTTTTAAAAAGAGGTTTCAATGAATATCCACTTTCTCCACAGACATGCTTTAGATACTTATAATCTTTTAGGGAAGTCCCAGTTTGATGTTCTCTTAATGACTGAAATATGGATGAAGGAGGATCCATGCCCTGATGTACAATTATCTCTTCCAAAGAATTATGCATGTGTGCATTTGGATAGAGTTGGTAAACGAGGTGGGGATCTGGCCACTACCTTTAAAAAATAAACTTAAATGTTCCACTTTTCAGGTGGAAAATTAGAAAGGTACGGAAGCTTCAGACTTTTGTATATCTTTCCTCTGCACAATTCTCAATTTCTAGGGTGTTATTTTATCGACTAACTGGGTATGCTAGGAAATTTCATAATTTTGTGTTCCAAGCTCTGGTGCAAAAGATGGTACAAAATGCTTACTTAACCATCACAGTAGACATACATTTTCAGGTTGGTGATGCAGATGACTCCCTGGCTAATTCTTTCATTGAGATTTTCGATTCTCAATCTGCTTTTTATACCCACTAGACCTACCCATAGGGTGGGCAACACTATTGATCTATTTTTGTCAAATACCTCCGTTTTAATAGAAGCTCCTATGGAGGTAGTTTGGTCTGACCATTGTCTAATGACTTTTTCCTGACCTCTTCAGATGCAGGAGATGGGACATCCTTTGGTGGTACGAAGCAGAGGCATACTCTTTCCCCCTTTGGTTTTCTCATGAGCTTTCCATGGAAATAAAACAGTGACAAAATTTGGAAAGAGTATGGAGAACACATAAGTAGGATGATAAGTTATTATTTAAACACGCATTAAGTAAATATCATATGAATGTAACAGTAGTTCAGAGCCATTTTTACTCTAAAAAAAAATAAGAGATGGAAATAATAGACTTAGGGAGATCTTTAAAAGTGTATCCCAGATTATGGATCTCTTAAAGATAACCTGCTCTTATGTTCCAAACTGAGTCTCTTGTCATTAAACTCTCCACTACCCAACCATCCTCTATATCTGAGATACTTCCTCCAAAAGGCAAGCTTCTATAATTTAAACCACCTGACTTGGAGGAGCTAAATGTGAGTTTCTTGAATTGAAAATCTGGCTTCCTGTCAGATAGCTGTCCTGCCACACATTATGAGACAGGTGGTTGATATTATCTGTCCTGTCTATCTTGGTTTATTCAGTTCCTCCTTGCTCTCCGTCCTTGTTCATAAGGTTTAGAACAGGGCAAGTGTGCTCCCTCTTCTGAAAAACCTACAGAAGATGTTTCTATTCTCTCTAATTTTAGACCAATCTCTTTCCTTCCAGGAGCTTCAAAGATATTCCGAAAAATTAACACTTAACTCTCGGAATTCTTGGGTCATGGTTGATGGTCAACTTTCATTCAAGGCTCAGGTTTCTTTCGTGACGAGGACCTATTTTTGGATAATGAAAACCTTGAAAAGGTTTTTGGCCTTTCTTCCTTGGGAAGCACATAGTAGTTCTGCAAGTTTTGATTTTATCTCAGTTGTGCTATTCAAATGTACTGTAAGTGGGTGTGCCAGATTATTTAGTCCAGTGTTTGTAATTTCTGCAGAATATGGCAGCCTGTCTCTTATTTGAGTTATCTAAGTGGACCTCTCTGTCCTTGCATTTAAGACAGTTCCATTGTCTCCCAGTTAGTAAGAGAATTGTATTTATAGATTTATTGTTCCCTTACCATGACTTTCATGGAAAAGGGCCACAATATCCCAATGCTTCACATTTTAAATAGATAAGACAAGGTGGCTCTTCCTTTTCTGTCGCTTCGATTTGGAATCACCTGCCGTTTCAATTTAGAAATATGTCTAATGAAGCAAGCTTTCAGTAATTGTTGAAAACCCGTCTGTTTAGCTTGTAACGTTTAATGTCCCTGGTCTGTTTTGCCTTTAGCGTCAGGACATTCTCTGAAGAGCCATGCATACTATACATTTGGACATTCATTCAAGTAGGCGAAAGTCCTTTCTGCCATGGCTGACCAAACTAGCAAAAAGCTGTCATAGTAGCCGTGCATGCAAACTTTATCACCTGTGCAACTGCCTACATACTTAACCATCTCTTTGGAAGCCACAGAAACACCAGCTGATGAAACTACAATTTGGCCTGACTCTGGTTAAAGGTTATAAATAAGGGAGGCTGAAGGGGTTTGTGGACTCTGCATGTCACTTTTATTTATCCCACAGAATCACTAACCCACATTCTGTGTATTTGTGGAAAGCTCTCCCGATAGAAATGTTTGGTTAAGGCAGACGTTTAGAATACTTACCATCTGCTCCTGTAACAAGGCATTGGAAACCTGTTAAAGGGAGAATCCACGCAATTAATGTCAAGATTCTTTAAATGTTTGATGCTAGTATCAAGTACCTGGGAGATATTAATTTAACTTATGAATGTTGTAGTTGAGGTTTTAATTACTGCTGCATTGTTTCTCAAACCTTGATTTTCAGAACCTGTGACACCCTTCAGTCAATTATTGGCAGACTGGGCTTTAATTTTATTATTACAAGTTTCATAGTTAATGGCATAGCAAAAGTGTACATTTTAATCTGTGTTTTAAATCTTATTCTGTAATTAGGTTTTAATGATTTACTCTGCTTCCAGTTTTACTGTAGGAAAGATAGACCCCCAATAAGAATGCTGATTTTATGCCCATCACTGAGGCTTTGAACTACTGTTTGGGGCTCCCTTTGCTTGCTGTTCCGCACTGATCAGAAGTGAATTCTTTAATATATCATACTTTTCATGTATGTATATGCATGATAATGTTTTATGGCAATGATTGTTTATTAATTGTGCCAAATATCCATCTATTTATCTATCTATCAAGAAATTAATGTTAATATAATGCAGCAGATAATCCATCAATCTAAAAGATCAAAATATAAGATCTGATTGGCTGCTACTTCATCAATAAAGATGTGGCAGCAGCCATTTTAGGTCTCAGGGACTCAGAAAATAACACATATAGGGATCAGGTTAGGAATGCTCAGCCCCCCCAGACCTTGTGGGTTGGGGGCCCCAGAGAAACCCCTTAATTGGGCCACAAATATATATATATTTTTGTAAGGGTCCTGTTTAAAAAAAAGAAATGCATGATGTGAGTGTGTATGTATGTATATGTGTGTGTATATATATATATATATATGTATATATATATATATATATATATAATATATCTCACGGGATCGTCAGTAGGTAGTTATAGTTAGGACCTAGTTTCCATAGAAAACACATTTTTTTGACTTGGCTATATCTTTGTCACTGTTTGACGAATCTTCATGAAATTTTCCAAAAAAAAGTGTGCCCAAGGGTCTTGTGCGTGGAAAGATTTGTGATGATCTGTCAAGTGGGGGCGAGAAAAAGGGGGGATAAAAAAAAGTGAATTTTAATTCCCATAGGAATTTTAAACTCAGCTACAGCCTGAACCGCTGGACGGTATTGCACTAAATTTGGCAGAAATGTGGCTTTTGGTCCACAGAGCTTGCTTTTTTTTATTGGGTGTAAATCCATTCAGTAGTTTTCTAGATATTCAAGGAAATCCTAATTTGTATATCTAGAACCATGGATCCAGGAAGATCTCCTGCTGAGATTTGACTGGCTGCCAACACTTCAACCAAGAAGTAAAAAACAAAAAAAGAAAAGGGCACAGAGTAGGAGTACCCCGAGCCCCTAGGCTTGGTGCTTGGTCCAGGAGACCACCTAACACCCCACCAGGCCTAAAAAGTTGTTTTTTTCTCAACTAAATCAACAGCTGGATCCACAGATTTTGCAGTGAATAAAAAAACAAAAGTGGTCTCCCATGTTCTGTTTGTATTTCCCCTGGGTGGGCTAGGTCCTGGGGGTATTGATAAAGGAGAGGAGTCCACGGGGTCCACCTCCAAGTGCTTATTAAAGCCCCGGGGATAACCACCTCCCCATGTCTAAACAATGCAATTTGGGGGTTGGGGGGGGGGGGGCACACTGGCCACAGCCTCCTTGGTCCAGGGGACCACCACATCCACGGGGCATTAAGTGTATAAAAATGCAGGCGGACCGAGTGGACACCACCACCTCTCCAGGGATCAACAGTTCAATATTGGGTGTGGAGGGGCCACTGTGACCACCACCTCCATGGGGCATACACTATATAAAGATACAGGGGGTCAGTGCAGACCCCCCGGGCCCTGGGGACCACCACCTCTCTGGGGCTTAAACTCAATAATGTTGCAGGGGTCAGCACAACATCATTGATAATTTCAATGTAATATTTGCAGTACAATTACTGTGAAAAAAAATCTGTGCATTGTGGGGTTGTGAGTTATAGTTACCTTAAGGCAACATACCCATCACATTTCCCACCGATTACATAATGGGTAACTATGTAACATGATGTCACCGATGATGTCATTGAAGAATGATGTTGGGGATGTCATAGGACATGTCATGAGTGATGTTATATGTGAGGTATAAGCAGTGCATGGCTGGGGTGCAAGTTATAGTTAGCTCTCCTAACTATAACTGTTGGATTTCTGTAGTGCTTTTAGTTCAAAACATTAATGTTGTCGCTGGCATATCACCTAACTATAACGTTACTTTAACCTTTGGGTTTTTTTCAGTGAATTTTTAAGGTTTTGTTTTTTAAAACAAAAAATAATCTTTTTATCACGCCTACCTATAATGTTTCTTTAATGGGTTTTTCAGTGATTTTTTTAACGTAAAGTAATATTTTCTTATCATACATAAAGCCAACACCCTGCTGCGCACGGCCTTCAAACAGGCCCTGCACCCAAATCCCCAGCAGTCAGCCCCATAGCCCTTTGCTGTGCACTGCATACGTTTTGCCTTTAGGCCCCAGGGACCCCATGTGAGGCCAAATATAAGAATAAAAGGGGAGAGGACTGCGGGCCCCTCCCTGAGCTTTATTAGGCTGTGGGTCCTTCTGGGTCCCCCAAATGAGGCCTAGGGAATAGGGTATCCCTTCCCTGCTCCCCTATAATATTTTTCTTTTTTTTACTACAGGACAGGGAGCTAAGTCTGTGAATCCTGTAATGGCTCCCAGTAACATTTTTGTAATATTGCTGGCAGCCAATCAGAATACTCACCCTCAGGGAGTCTAACTCCTGCAGGAGCAAGATAACCCAAGGGAAATAAAGCTCCCTGGGCCAATCAGAACACTATTTATAAATTGGCCCTCCTGCAAGAGTCTCCCGAGCCTCTAGGCGACGCAACTGTCCGGATATACAATGATTTTGAACCTTAATTTCTCTAAAATTACTGAACAGATTTTCACCAGATCACAATTTGAGGAACAATATGTATCTTCCTGTGAAATGTGGTGTAATTCCATTCCGCAGTTTCTGCTGTAGCCCTTCTTAAAGAAGTCTATGGAAAATGCATGTGAATTTTACGTTTTGGCATCCCTTGTTTCTCACCACCTAAACCCCCCCTCCCCCCACCCCTGAAGGATCACCCTGAAATTTTTCATGCACAGACTAGTCAAAAAGTAGCACATTTTTGGAAAGTGCTGTCAAATGGGGCCAAAGTTATTAGCAACACAAAAGTACTTTTCCCTTAGAACAACTGACTTAATTATAACTACCCAGTGATGACGGTCACTGGGTAATATGAGAGAGAGAGAGAGAGAGAGAAAGTATTCATTATAGGCAACAGTGTACGTTGGTCCAATATTTCCATCAAGATGTTGTGGTGACATCACAAAGTATAAGGTTAAATGGTTTGTAAATTCAACCAAAATCCCGATATGGCGGTATAAGACCATATTACACATTACCCATTATGTATTTGTTTAATTACATTATGTTTTTGGGTTCCTATCTTTAAGTATATTTTCTTTAACTTGCAGTTAACAGTGGGCATTGATTGTAATTAGAAGGTTTAGGTTTACATTTCAGGAATAAATTGTTGATAAAACAATGGACATTAGCAGAGGCATTAGGATTTATGCAATTCTGTGACTGTAGCACTTACAATATAATTATAGTTTTACTGCAGTTGCCACACAATTTTCTACGTAATTTACAAAATTTGCAAATTCCACATAGATAGTTGAAATGGATGAAAATAACACTGCCAGAAAATGTGACAGCTTGCATTTTTGCCTCATAATTAAGAAAACCTTGTCACATAATTTGGTCCTCCGTGTGTCACTATCCTAGTAACACGGACAACAGTTAAACTGCAGCGTGATTTTGGGGATGCCATTATAATGATGAAATCCCTATTTCTCAGGGCAAAGTGAAATATATCCCATAATTGACTGTTCACTCTGAAATATGGCTTTTATTCCACTGTATGTCGTGCCATTCAAGCACCCAAACATGCAGAGAAAGCGATGCCTTGGTAGACACACTGGAATGTTACGCCAAGATTGATTGATGAGTACAAGAATACCTTGTAAGGACTGAGAATACTTTATGTAGGAGGATTAATTTGTTGACTATTTGTCGTAATTATGCCTGTTGGAAGCTCTGGCTTTCCAGTGTTGAGGAATGTCAATATTGATAAAGGAGAGAGGTTTCAGCGAGGTTCTGTAAAAGTATTTCTATATTGATACCAATGAAATAAAATAAAATATTTTGAGTCAGGTTTCCGTAGGCCAAAACAACTTCTTTTTGGAGGAAAAAGGCAAACGACTTTAATAAAGATAATACGGTATACCATTTGGTAGCACTTTAAACAGAACCTGGATAGAAGATTAATTTATAACGTGAACATTAACTGCATATTTTAGGAGCATAGCTGATCATGATTTTCCCTGAAGAAGGTGGTCGAGCATATTTGAAGTTCCATCGAAATGCTTCATCAGCGTTTTTTTACTAATTACTAAACGTTCATGCAGATAGCATAAAGAGACTGGATTTTTTTTCTGTTTGTTTACAGATATGGAGCTGTTGTGTTTTTGTTAGTAAGAAAGTTTTGACGAGAGTGCTTGATGGTAGGTGGATGTGGAATTAGAGATATCCTCTTAGAATAGATGGTCCACAGTCACAACACAGATGTGCTAAAATTGACAGCGTAAGCAATTTTTATTCTTGTTTAGGGGTAAAGGTATGGTAACTTGGATAAATAGCAAAAACAAACAATTATCTTTTGGATTTTTCGATACTTGCTAATCAATGAAAATAAATGCCCGTTATTTTTTTTTCCCGAAAAATATTGCTAGACCACCAGATGGCACACTCGGCAAGCATTTGTTGAAGCACATGTTTGAAGACGGCCATACATACATTTTGCAAACGCTTTTAAAATGCATAACTTTTTATTTATTTGGAATTAGGTTTGTTGTTAGCCCTTTGCGCGTTATTTGTGTTTTCCACTATAGAAAAACAGCGCCATGTTTTTACCCTTTGATGCGTTTTGTTAAATCAGTAATAACCTTCAGCTTTTCAAAGATGTCTGTTCAGCTGAGCCCCTTCATAACTAACATGCGAGATTTATAATTTCTAACCCCTTCACAATTCACATAAGTAATTCAGGTCTTCGTAAAACTTAAGATATCTCAGGTATGTGTATACATCATGCAGCACTGCAAGTCAATATCTTGAAAAATCACCTGCAAGGTCATCTTACGGACTTTGGGGGCCCTGAACCAAACATATTTTGGGTGCCCTGTTCGGAATAGCTTTGAATTTATGGTCTAATTTAAGCAGTTTCATGCCCTCTTTGGCCTGGTCACTGACAGTGCCAGTACATATGTTTACATGTAGTAACCAGGATAGTGTTTTCAATATTGTAACACAGCAAAGAGCTCTCCAATATTATTGCAAATAATCTTTGACACCTTCCCATTTCTCATATGTAAGGGCCTCTTTTGATCTTTTTTTTTTAATGGATGTTGCATGAAAAATAAACACAGCATTTCCCGCAAAAGGTCTGTAATAGACTCTCACACATCACCCACATTAAAAACAAAGGAAAACAGTATTTAAAACAATCTGTTTAAGAATTATTCAAGGTCATCAGGGCAACACACTCTGCAGAACAGAGCTGGCTGTGTCAGGGGGCCCCCTGGAAGGCTGGGGCCAGAGCCCTCTTTGCCCATGTCTTAAAATGTCTCTGATCATCCTTCCTGGGTACATTTTGAAGACATCTTAACAGTTGCCTAAACTTTGCGACAACCACCGCCAAAGAGCTTGTTAGCGAACCTGGTCCTTAGTAAGTAAACTTACAAGGGGACGAGTATAGGTCGATTAACCTTTTGATTCGCATGGAGTATCCTAGCTATGTAGTAATGGATGACCATCAATAATCGATACACAAGTCATTAAGCAAAACATTAATCATCAGTGAATAGTGTCAACATTTCATGAATAACCACAACTCGACTATACATTTTATAAATTTTATTACAAAACTAAGTCATAAGGTTAATTTGAACTTTATTTAATTCACTCAATACTAATTCATTAGTGACCACCAATAACATAACCTAATCAGTACTTGAGAAAACATGCGTTCTAGTGCCTCAACATAAGCCAATAAAAAATAATGTGTTAACATGAATAGCAGAGTTCAGCAAATCAGTCCATCAATCCTTGTCACTGCATATGTCAATGTCTCAGAATAGGAACCCTACAGAACCCAGATTAGCATTTGCATGTGGGACTTCATGCGAAAACAGTTTAGAACATGAATTTAGAAAAACATCTAGCTAGGAGAAAAACTATAAAACAGTGCAGTTGGTACCTAGAAAGAAAAGGCACAAAAAGTCAATCAGTCACGTTGTCATAGCTACCTATCCATGGTATGGATCAGCAACAAAGTCAGTCTTTGTGTTTAGGTCATCAGTCGATCAGTATCGCATCAGGCTCACAAGAGCATGAGCCCAATGACAGAATCTCGAATCTCTTCGAACGTCCACGCCTAACCTGGAACAACTATTCTCTTAAGCGGTTCTGAAATTTTTCCCCTCTGTCACGACATTATATTAAAGTTACCCAGTCCATCCCCTAATTCCTAATTGGTAAATTAATCACCATATATGACGCTAGCCGATGACTTTTATTTTACAAATCTATGAATTCTAATATTTCACTGTTCTCAGGGTGTCGATTGGTTCACTGTGTGGTGTCCTCATCATCCGGCTCATCAGGTATCAAAAATGTTGCATCTTCTTCTCCAGTCGGTGTCTCTATTGTTCGAGTCCTGGGAAAATACCTCTTGTCTGCTTTACACTGAATTGGTTACATGCTCTAGTCCCTCATCTCCTGTCCGTCGGTTCGTTGCAGAATATTCTAGCTAAGCAAATTTTATTAACACAAGTGGTTCATGGTCAGTTCAACACATTTCATGATTCTTCAGCTTCTGTATGAGGCTCGCAAAGCTAGGCCACAACTTCGGCAAAGTTAACTCTATAATATAATGCAAAACATACTCTATATAGCTCAATATGACATATTACTACATTATTATTAGGCATTTTCAACATTCTATGCATTTTTTATCATTTTAGTATAACTCATGTAAGTTGGTAGCCACTCTTTGTGGGCACATTTTCAAACGTCCACATTAATTCTCTACATTACTTTTCTCTACATTTTATTATTATTATTATTATTCAAAATGCATAATTACTCATTAATAATTTTAATTAACATATCTGCATCAGCAATCCCTCCTCTGATGACTAAATATGTAATCACATTACCTTTACCAGTATCATTCTCGTAATTCACTTTCAGTGTTTTGTCTCCTTCTCTATAAATTCTTTCCCTGTTTCATTCTTCCCTCCTCTGATTATATTTAGACCTTTTCAATTTGATCTTTTGACACAATTTACATAAACCTCATGATCCTAATATGGCAGCAATCACAATTAATATTCTCTGTATGAGGGCGTGGCCGAGGCGTTAAGATGGCGGTCGCACTTTCGTAGTGCTCTAGACCCCTCCGTCATCTGCCTCCAGCACAACACGCCATCTAGCCCCATCGGAGACACAGGCGGACTCCTGAGGTCCTGCTGCCTCCCCGGGGGGGGGGGGGAGGACGAAATTTCTGGACCTCCTGGCCCAAGCGCCGCACTCCGGAGTGCCGAGGCGGCCTGAACCCAAGATGGCAGTCGGCAGGTGAGGCCGCGCGGCGGGCCGCCGGACTTGGGGACGCGGCAGCAGCTTGTGTGCGCTCGCCGGCCTGCAGCGGCGCCCCGGGCTGGTGTGAGGCGGCGCGCGGCCTCAGAGGGGCAAAAGGCAGCGCACCGCGCTATTAAAGATGGGCCTCCACCGGCTCGGCCCGTAGCGGATTGGAACCCGTGGCGCCGGGCGAAGGGGGAACCCCCCCTTCCCTCCTGGGCACAGGGAGCGGGGGAAAGAAGACCACATTGGCATCAGCCCAGAAGCGGGCATAGAGACTTCCCGCGACTGCTTGGGCCCCGGACCCGGGCCATGGGTGGACAATGCACAGCATAGCAGGAGAACGTCTGGGGTGCTGCAAGGTCGGCGCACGCCTACTGGCCCTCCCACAAGTGAAAGAACTTGCACCCCGTTGGCGAGGATCTCGATGTGGTGCTACACAGAGGTGAGCCGTAGACTGGGGCGGCTACCCGGCTACAGAACAAGAGGGCCTACGAATCTGGGGGAGACGCGCAGACCGAGATTGTGCCTCCAGGCCGGGAGGCGACAGTCGGCCCTCCTTCTTCCCCCTGGGTGTGTGGCTGGAGCCTGAGATCACCCTGAAGGCGATCAGAGACGTTGGCTGGAATGGGGTCCATCTTGGGAACACTAACTTCCTGACAGACCCTGGCCGGCGGTTGGGGGCGGCGGCCTCCTGGCTCCATGGGTCCGCTTGGCTGCCTACGGAGTGTGGATAGGTACGGAGGACCTGGTTCCCAAACAGAAGTATCCCCGGTTCTGTAATCATACGCAGCTACCCCGCCAGACTGCGCAGTAAGTCCGGGCACTGAAGCTCTTGCGGGACAAAATCCACGACTGAAACGCCATGGGCAAGGACAAATCGGCAGGGCAGGTGGCGGCGCAGACACGTATGGATCAATTCACCACAGGCGCAACTGGGTCCCGGATGGAGGACCGCGCCCCAGGCGGGGGTGGCGAACCACAAACAACATCTGGGGACCTGGCGGCGATAATTCAGACGAGTCAGGCATCACAGGCGGCGGTTGAATCCAAGATAGGAGAGGTTAGGGTGGACGTGGCCCTGGTTCGGCAAGACCTCCGCAATGCCACGGGCCGAATTACGGAAGCCGAATCCAGAATCTCCACGGTGGAAGATGACGTGACCGCTCTAAAACCTCAGGTCTCCGCTCTGACCACTCACACATCAGAGCTACACCGGAGAGCCGAGGACGTCCAGAACAGATCCAGACGCAACAACCTTCGTGTTGTGGGCCTTCCTGAAAACACGGTGTTAAATAGTAATCCAAAATGGTCTCCCTCAGGCACCATTTTGTCTATTCATTTACTATTGCCATGTGCTCGACAAAGCTGACTCTTCATTTAACCGTGCAAGTTGACTTTTCTGTGAACTCTGCTTTTACTAAACCATCTCGTGATCCAGGCCTCTCCAATCTATCTAATTAAGCTGAATATAAGAAATACTGAGCCACAGCTGTATCCTGCTTATCTCTGTGCAAAAACAAAACTGTACTTCGTACCACCACATTCCAGGAGCCTTTCACACGAGATATCCTCGTAAATTATCAGACAGGCCTTGAAAGACTAACTTTTGATAGATGAACTGTCACTTTGCCTGTGAATCAGCAGGATACTCCCGAGACAGTGGGAGTGCAGGCAGGAAAAACTAAATCTAATGTGTGTACGTCAGCAGGATGTTCCCGGGTCAAAGGGAGAGCTGACTGAAGCTTTTGGGCTCGCAAGATCGGGAGGGGTGGCTTCCTGACTTGGGGGCAGCTTAACTATATAAGGTTGTACGCTGCGGAAGGAAGCAGCCAGCCTCCGTAGGAAAGTCCATCAGACTGTCCTGGGACTCTGTGCTTAGCTCGAGCTATTATCTGTTTGTTAATAAAACTCTTCTCTTCATCAGTTGTGACTCCGTCTGTTGTGTTCTCCATTGGTAAAGGACCCTGAAAACTTAGGGTGTCCCCTCCACCACTGGGAGAGGTCAGGCCGCGTTTCCCGGTTCTTCAACAGCAGAATCATCTCTGTTCCAATACCTGGAAGATTGGTTCCGCTCTTGGATGCCAGCTGATCACCTCACGCCATGGTTCGCGATCAAACGAGCCCATAGGGCCCTACAATCGAAACCTCCACCGGGTTACCCACCCAGATCAGTGATACTTTGTCTCTTCAACTTTAAGGACAGGGACGCGGTGCTGCAGGAGGCACGCACGAAAGGAGACCTCTTCTGCAACGGAGTGAAAGTCCTCCTTTTCCCAGACTACATGAGAGAAGTGCAACAACAACGTCGCTCATTCACCGAAGTGAAACAAAAGCTAAGAGCAATGGACATTCAATATTGTCTTTTGTTTCCGGCGCGGCTCCGTGTGGTCTACAGAAACAAGACTCACTTTTTTGATCACCCGGCCACGGCTTGGTTCTGATTGACGGAGGAGGTCCTGTTGCGTCTCTGCAGAGAAGGGTCCGGGCCCCTGCAAGGGATGCAGTCGAGTCACCAGACGGAGCAACAGCCCGACCCACGCCGTCGCACGTGGCATAAGACAACACGCAGATCTCACTCAGACTCACCTTTGGGGACCCACTAGACGGAGCCGCGGAGCCCACGCTCCGGGGAGGGCTCTAAGGATGCCAGGAGAGACCGCGACCTGCAAGGTGAGGAGCAGGCCCATTGGGGGCCTCTGGAGGACACGGACCTGTCCCGCAGTCCAATATTGTGATCTTATCAGCGTGGGATCTCTTTGGGAAGAAATATACCACTGGACTGATGGGGTCTATGTCAAGATCAAGTTACTAACGGTTACTGTGTTTTTAGACTTGATCCGGAAATATAGAGTGGTCACCACTGCTGTCACCGTTACCCTACCAGTTGATGTTTCACCTCACCAGTTCAGAAGTGAGGTGCTATATACAGTATAGGCGACAGATGCTTCTGGGGGGAAGTATGGGGTGGGGTGGGAGTTGGGGGGCAAAGGAGTTCTGGCCTGGTTCCAAAGGCAGATGTTACTGTGTTTAGGTTAATGCAATGTTTATGTTTCATATTTACCACACAGAGCAGAGAAGGTAGGGATTCCACCGACACCATAGGGGCATATGTTCCCAGAGACAGGGACCAGATGAGGGCTCTTCAGTATCCCCAGACCCAGCCATAGAGAGCCTTGGCAACCACGATGGGAACTTCTCAAACACCCGCCCCCCATGAATCAGACACAGGTTATCTTGTGGAATGTTAATGGCCTCCTGGACAAGATAAAACGCACTGCAGTGTTTGCGTACATACACCGATATAGACCGGAGGTACTCCTGCTGCAGGAGATGCATCTCTTGGGAGACAACTGCCCCTTCTTGACCCGTAGAGGTTTTGACAGGGTATACCATGCCGGGTTCACGCGCGGATCGAGGGGGGTGGCCATACTATTGCACTGGTCGTTTCCCATGGCGGGCATCCGGGTGTGGAGGGACCAGCAGGGACGCTATGTAGCCATTATGGGCAAGGTTGAGGAGACCACGGTTAGTATGCTCAGTGTGTATGTTCCCCCTCCACTGATCCGTAGAACCCTTGAGGATCTCACCCAGCTACTCTTATACCTACCACCAGGGCTCACTATGGTGGGAGGCGACTTCAACGCAACTCCAGACCCGGCTGTGGATGTAGGCGGTCCGCTCTCCGCGCACAGACATGCAGCAGCGGCAGAGCTCACGGGGTGGTTTTCTGAGACAGAGCTCTGTGATGCTTGGCGGGTATGGCACCCAAGACGGCGGCCATTCACCCACATGTCAGCAGCTCATGGCTCACAATCCAGAATTGACCTAGTGCTGCTCCCGAGCACAGACTGCACAGCTCTCTCCCACATTGAAATATTGGCAAGGGGAGTCTCTGATCACGCTCCGATTTGGTTCGTCGTGGGTCCCGCTCGGTCTCAGCCCCAGTCCTATGTGGCGGTTGAATGCGGGGTACCTCCAAGACAGGAATTACACTAAGCAGCTGCGACAGGCGCTGCGAGAATACTTTGAATTGAATGAGAGGTCGGTAGCCTCCATGGGCACTTTGTGGGCGGCAAGTAAAGCAGTGCTACGGGGTACGGCAAGAAGCTTGATACGAAACCAAGAGCTTGCGCGGGCCCAGCATATCGAACAGCTGGAGCTTCGGGCTACGGTCCTTGAAAGCAAAAATGAAACAAACCCAAGTGATAGGGCGACGTGGCAATTATTCTTAATCCGTGAGGAAATACGAGATCAGTCCTTGGAGGCGGCGAAACACTTGTGGAGGGCAAGCACGGCGAAAATCTACAGGTGGGGAGACAAAACGGGGAAAATGCTATATTGGCTGGTCTCTCACCATCAGCCCTCCAGGATTGTCCCTGAAATTCATGACGGGATGGTAACCCGGTCGTGAAACACACAGAAATAGCGAATCCCTTTGCCACGTACTTCCGAACACTATATCAAGCGTCGAAACTGGTTGACCTGGGTTCAGCCCGTCGACTGCTAGACGAGGTCCCCCTCCCACGACTGCCCACAGCAGAGGTGCAGATCTTAGACGAACCTATCAGCGCGGAGGAAGTACAGGCAGCCACCTCAACACTAGGTAACGGGAAAATGCCGGGACCTGACGGGTTCCCCTCAGAATACTTCAAAGCTTTCAGGGAGGAATTAACACCACACTTATTAAAATTCTTTACAGACGTAGAAAATAATGGAACCTTCCCCCGGGTGTTAGACGCCGCCACCATTGTAGTGCTCCCCAAAACCCAACCCCCCTTGCTGCACTGTGCAGACTACAGGTCGATTTCATTGATTAACACCGAAATCAAAATCTTTGCCGCCATCCTTGCCGCCCGTCTTAGAGTTCTGCCACAACTAATACACCCAGATCAATGTGGATTCATGGCCACTCACACTACCCGGCACTGTATCCCTCGACTACACGTGGCCCTGGCAGAGCGTCGCCGACTACCCCGAGACCTTGCCTTTTTACTCATTGACTTTGAAAAAGCCTTTGATTCGGTTGACTGGAGGTTTCTCCTTTTGGTGCTTCAATGCGTGGGCCTAGGCCCGAGGTTCTGTCACCTGGTCCAAGCACTATATGTTAATCCTACAGCCTTGTGTGCAGGTCAATGGGACCTTGTCCCCGACTTTTGAGGTTCATCGGGGCACAAGGCAGGGATGCCCCTTGTCCCCCCTTCTATTTACTCTAGCCATTGAGCCCTTGGCCCAGATGATCAGGACAGACCCGGTATTCTGAGGCTGGAGCTGGGGTCACTCCCAAGAAGGTAGGATAGCGCTCTATGCTGACGACGTCCTGTTGTATATGGAGGAACCCAGCATAACGGGCCCACGTAGTCTCAACCTTTTACGGCGGTATGAGCAGGAGTCAGGACTAAAAATGAACCCTGCCAAGTCGATACTGATCCAGCTGGCAAGTTCACGTGACTGCTATGACTGGCAGGACACGATACCGCTGCGCAGGCTCAGCTTCATATACCTGGGAATCTGGGTGTCCCTTTTACCTGAACTGACGTGGGACAAAAACCTGTTGCCGTTGTTAGTGCGCGTCAAAGCAGACCTGCAGAGATGGCATACTTTGCCGCTAAATGTAATGGGCCGACTGGCCCTATACAAAATGATGATCCTGCCAAGACTCCTGTACGCCTTACTGAATTTTCCACTACCTATCCCCAGCTCCTGGTTTAGAGCCACAGGGCTGTTCCTCTGGAGGGGTGCCAGACACCGAGTAGCGGCTCAACACTGCCGAAGAGGGACATACGAAGGGGGTCTAGGCCCCGCGCACCGATACCTGTATTATGTTGCCACCCAACTAATAGTGATCCACGATTGGTTTAACGGGGGTTGGGGAGACCCGGCCTATAGGGTGGAGTTGGAATTCTTGGGATTCCCACACCTCCTAGATGTGATGTATGGAAAGCCCCTCCCCCGAGAAATGGGAGAAGTAAAAAGGGCAGTCTTTTTGGCGTAGCGTGCTGCCTTAAGATACACCCGCTGGAACACCGTTATTACCCGTCAGACCCCACTGTGGAGAAGGAAATGGCTAAGCTTGACTGCAGCATTGGAGGGATGCGCAGAGTGGGACTTACTGGGTATCTCCTTGGTAGGAGATGTGTGGTCAGGAGAAGCCATGAAATAATTTCAAGACCTACAGGTGGACTTCCAACTTGCCCAAACACAGTTCTTCAGATATCTCCAGCTTAGACATGCCCTGAGGGTCCACTTACCAGCTGCAGGCCCCCTGCCAGAATTTAATCCACTTGAGGCCAAATTACTCATGGGAAATCTGGGGGGGAAAGGCGTCTCCCAAATCTATAAAACGCTAATTAACAACGCTCCCGGTGACCTAGGATCCGTTAGAACCAAGTGGGAGTTATGGGTGGGGGCCCTGGAGAAAACAGAATGGAGGGAAGCTATGATGGCGCCCAAGATATTAGTGGTGTCGGCTAGGCTCCGCACAGTGCAATTCTATTATCTACATGGCGCATACCTTGCACCAACCAGGATACACCGAGCGGGCCTCCGCCCCTCTGCCCAGTGCCCACGATGCCCGAACGGGCCTGCTGATTTTTTCCATATGGTTTGGTCCTGTCAAGTGATACAGTCCTACCGGGACAAAGTGCTCCAAGACTTGGGGAAGGCCCTGGGGAAAGAGGTACAGAAATCGGCGAAATTGGTCCTGCTAGGGGTGATGGAAGAGATGGGAGGATCACTGGCGCAGCGGGCCCTGGTCGCCACGGCCCTGTTAATCGCCAAGAGAGATATAGCTGCGGCCTGGAACTCCCCCGAAGGCCCTTCACGCCGAAAATGGAGAAGGGGAGTTGACTGGTGCGCAAACCAAGAGAAAGTGGTACATGAATCTAGAGGATGCCCTCGGAAATTTGAGAAAATATGGGGAAGATGGGTGGACATGATGCCATAGAATGGGATGAGAAAAGGATTAAGACTGTTGCAAAGGAATCTAAACTGTGGCCCACCCTCGGACTATCGTCCCAATATTGCTGTCGATGGGGTGTCGTCGTTGGAATTTACTGCATTGCTACACTGTACTGTGAATGTTTACTGCTCTGCACACTCTTTTACTTTTACTTCTCTTCTCTTTTTCTTCTTAAAACAATAAAAATTTGTTTATCAAAAAATATTCTTTGTATGATTTTTAATATTTTCCCATTCCAAATGTTACTAAGCCAATTTCCCACTGAAGCAAATCCTTTTCCAACCTTTTCCCAAACGCCTGGTTCCTTCAATTCTTTCAAATCCTTACTTGCGTTAGTCAGGTTAGTAAGTAAGTCTCTTATCTCTTTACTGTTATCTGGTATGTAAGAACAACAATGCCTAGAGGTAATCATTTTACAGACTCCGCCGTCCTTCACTAGAAGGATGTCTAAAGCAAGGCGATTCTGAAGCATCATAGCTCTATCTGCAGCTTATTCTGTATCTATCAGGAGTATTGCCCCTGTAAAATTTGTCAGCATGTTATTCACAATGGTAGACCACTTTCGTATCTTGATCAAATTCAGGATGACTCCCAGTGGAGGAAACACTGCACCAAAGATATCTCCCACAACTGCTGAAGAGGTTTCCCTCCTCTGTCGCTTATGATGTCATTCAGTCACTTTCGAAAACTTCTATGTCATCTATGTGATAACTCTTTGGGAAAACTCTCCCCAAATAACATGTCCCATACCATCCGCTTGGAAGATGGTAATAAGCATTAAATCCACAAATATAATAGATACCAGGAATTGCAGGGTCCCTACCATTCAACATAAAAGTCCATTTACTCTGAAACAGAAACACATGTCTACATTCACTCGTTCCCACAAATAAAGTGTCAGTGCGTGATTTTGGCCTATATATACACAAAGCTTTCCTACCTGCAATGCATCTAATGCTAATTTCCCTTGCGTTTTAATTGCAGTGTAAGCATAATCATTCTTATAAGTCCTTTTCTCCAAGTCTTTTTCAAAATTTTCTTTTAATGCCTTTCTCCAGTCATCAGCATGCCCTATGAAGCTCTTTTCTAAAGGTGTAACCAAGCATGTAAGATTATTTCTATGCGCATATGCAGTTCCAAATGTTAGTGTAGGCTCAAAGAATCCTCTAACTAATACTATATCATGATCCTTAGCTACTCTACTCAGATACCTAATAATAGGAACGCATGAAAACACTACATCGTAATTAGAGTAAAAATACTGTATATACTCTTGATTATAGAACCTTGTTAGTAGCAAACTACAGCTTATTACATTTTTTTTTTTTTTTTTTTAAACTTTTTTTTATTGACAACAATACAATATGGTACAAGGTCAGTTGGGATCAAGGTCCCTGCATTTGGAAATAATTACACATCAGAAATATTAGAAAATTACAGAAGATGAAAATCGTATAAGACACTAATAAGTTGTCATTCGTACTTAGAAAAACCTGAGGTACTGTTCTATTCTAATATGTATTAAACAAATGGGGGATAAAGAAGATGGAAATAAGAGTGGAGGGTGGATCGTATCTGCTCGGGCAGGGGGACAGGGACGTTTCACCTTGGGAAGAACCTGGCGTCGTGGTAGTGATGTGTCCCAAGGTTTCAATTTACCAAGGGAGGAGGAGCATTGCACCGCGTGTAGTGGAGCTTGCGGCTCTTGTCAACCCCGTGGCCAGGATCGGCTGCGACCGAGTATCTTTCTAACGACACGGGCGTAGGGATCTGCTGCGAAGGTCTGATTGGGATATTGCTAAGGGATGGTTTGTAATCTCTAGTGGATTTTAGGAGGAAATGTGGGAGAAAAGAAAGATAGAGGGAGAGGAAGAAAGAGAAAGAGAGAGGACAGGAGGAGAGAGGGAAATAGGTATAAGAAGGGGGCAAGGGAAAAAGGAAAGAAAGGGGAGAGAGAGGAGAAGAGCGAAAGAAGAAAGAGAGATGCGAGAGCGAGGGTAGGGAAGAGAGGGGGGAGGGAGCAGTGGTGGTGGTTCCGGGTGGGGCACTATTGCCCCCTTGTTAGGAAGGGAGGCCATACCTGCATGAATGTTTGCGCTTGATCTTGTAAGTTGTAGATGATTCTTTCATGTGTGGCTGTGCGGGTCATGGCTATGATCCATTCCTCCGGAGTTGGAGGGGTCTCTGATCGCCAGTATCGGAGTATGCATATTTTTGCAGTGGCTAGTGCTGTATGCAACAGTCTCTTGTGAGGTCTAGAGAGATCTGGTAGAGAAGTTGTATCTTGTAGAAGTATAAGGGCAGGAGTGAGTGGTGACGGGAGTGGCATCACTTCAGCCAGAGTGGAGCTCACAGCATCCCAGAGTGGTCGAACTGTTGGGCAGTTTACTAGGATATGTGTCAAGTCACAAGATGTCTCTGGGCATCACCAGCAGTTCGCGTGTGGGAGAAGTCCAGTCCTATGGAATTTCACTGGGGAGTCGTGTAGAACTTTAAAGAGGCAGAATTTCAAGCGTGCCTCCCGGGTACCTCTAGCTAGTGCCTCTAGAACAGCTTCCCAGTCGTCTGAGTCTAGGTCTTGCTGCAGTCGAGTTTGCCGATGTAAGCGCAGTTTGTCCGAGAGAGGCTGGGAGTAGAGTCGTTGAATAATTAGATCGTAGAGGCCCGACATTACTCCCTTATGTTGCCCCCATTGCTGTAAGTAAGTCACTATAGGTGAAGGCAGGGACCCCGGGAGGGGGGATATATTCCCCCAGGAAATGCAGTGTTTGAGTTGCAGATATCTCCATTCCTGATTCGGGTGGAGGTCGAACTCCTCCTGTAGCTCGGGGAAGGGTTTGAGCACGTCATTATCTAGGACCTGAGAGAGGGTAAGGATACCTGCCTGCCTCCACTGCGGCCAATTGAGTACCTCGCCACCTATGCGGAGGCCGCTGTTGTGCCATAGGGGCGCTTGGGCGTGTATGAGGGGGTGGACCCCAAACAGTCTGTGGGCTCTTCGACAGGCCGCCCTGGTCGCCTTCAAGATAGGATTCACCGAATTGGTGGATGGGAAGTCTTCCCGGTAAGGTCCTCCGAGTCCTTCATTCGCAGCTAGGAGTCGTCTTTCCACTGCTATCCACAAGGGGGGATCAGGTATATTCGATAGTGTATTGGACAGTTGGGACATTTGGAGGGCTAGGGAGTAGTGCTCCACCAATGGGAGTCCCATGCCTCCACGTGTACGCCGGGCCAAAAGTTTAGCTGGTGATAGCCATGGTCGCATTGTGCCCCATATGAAAAATCTGATTAGTGCATTGATGCCTCGCAGTGTGGAAAGGGACACTTGTAAGGGGAGAAGACCCAGGATGTAGGTGAAGTGGGGCACCGTCACCATTCTTACCGCTTGTACTCGGCCCCACATGGAGAGGCCCAACTGGGTCCATTTTGCAAAGTCCAGTTTCGTCTGCATAATGAGAGGGTCAATGTTATCCTCCACCATATGTGTCAGGCCTGGGTTGACAAGCACTCCTAGGTATTTAGGCGTTTCGGCGTCCAGCGGAATGGTTAGCCTAGGAGTGCTGCTTTTGTGGTTGTTCGCGATAGTGGGAGTGCCTCGCTCTTGTCCCAGTTAATGCGGTATCCAGAGAGGGCTAAAAGTCCTCAATTAGTAGGGCCGGTAAGGATCGTTCTAAGTCCGTGAGTGTTAAGAGAACGTCGTCGGCATATAGGTATATCTTGGAGGTACCTTCGGGTAATGGTAGGCCGATTATGGAGGGGGAGGATCGGATGGCTGCTGCCAAGGGCTCCATTGCCAACAGGAGAGGCGAGAGGGGGCACCCTTGCCGTGTGCCTCTCCGGATAGGGAAAGGGTCCGAGAGGAAACCCCCACAGTTGACTCTGGCCGCGAGCTGGTCGTAGAGCAGTTGAACCATGGAGATAAATTTGCAGCCCAGACCAAATCTCTCCAGGGCCGCAAATAGATAGGGCCATTCTATGCGATCAAATGCCTTTTCGGCATCTAAGGACAAGGCCAGTGCTGTCTCTGGCGAGTCCCTGGTCACCCATAAGGTGTGACATAGGGTACGTAAATGGTTCCTAGAGGTGCGGCCCGGCACAAACCCCACCTGCGTGTAATGTATTAAGGACGGGATTACTTTTCATAGTCTGTTTGCCAGGACGCTTGCTAGGATTTTGATATCCCCGTTTAGGAGGGAAATGGGTCGGTAGCTGCCACATTGTAAAGGGTCTCTCCCAGGCTTCGGTATGACAGCTATTGTAGCATTATTGGATATGTCCCCTAGTGTTTGCGTTTCGCAGGCTTCATTGAGGGCTTCGCATAGGATATCGATCGCCTCTGTCCCTACCCATTTGTAAAATTCTGCTGGGTATCTGTCCTCCCTGGGTGATTTGTGATAAGGGAGATCAGAGATGACTTTATCTATCGCCTGCCTGGTTATTTCCCCTTCTAATAGGCTACGGCCCTCGTCTGTTAGGGAGGGGAGGTCAAGCTTCTCTAAGAAGGTGGCAATCTGTGCCGGGTTAGTCGTTGTTTCCGGCGTGTAGAGGTGTCTATAGAACCGGGCGAATTCGTCTGCAATTGCCTGTGGGTGAGTCAGGATGTCCCCGGGGGGGGAGCGAATAGCTGGGATGGCTAGAGCGGCTGTTCTTTGACGGAGTTGGGCTGCTAGCAGTCGTCCTGCTTTCTCGCCCTGTTCATAGTGTCTCCCTTGGAGTCTCTGTAGCGCGAATTCGGCCTGAGTTGTGTACAGCTCATTAAGGGCCATTTGGGTGCGCTCTAGGTTTCGACGGCCTAGGAGGGAGGGGTGTGTTGTATATTGTTTTGTTAGTCAGCGTATCTCGAGTTCCAGTGCCGCCTGCTGCTCTTTTCTGTCTTTGTTTGCTATCGCCGCGTCCCGCATGAGTTGTCCCCGTATCGAGACCTTGGCTGCGGCCCACATGATTCGGCTTGAATCAACAGTGCCTAGGTTATCTTGGACGAAAGTGGTTACGTGATCTTGCAGCTGCAACTTACCTTGGGGGGATCGATAGCGATGGATCGCTAATCTCCAGGGTTTTCGGCCTGGAGATACCAGGCCGAGGCGGATGGCTACCGTGACTGGGGAGTGGTCTGAAAGGCCTCCCTCAAGTATGTCGTCCTCAAGGGTATGGGCCACGAGGTTGTGGGATAGGAGGAATTAGTCGATCCGTGATTGGGTACCATGAACTGGTGAGAGAAAAGTAAATTCTCTGTCCGTCGGGTGGGTCAGCCTCCAGTGATCAACTAAGCCATTGTCCGCGAGTACGTCGGTCAGTATGGCTCTATCTGCATTATTGCTCGTGTCTAGGGGCCCCGTCCTGTCCAGTGCTGCGTCCCTAGCTAGGTTCCAATCTCCTATAATGTAACGGGATGCCCCTATCTCTGTCAAAAATCTGTTGAGCTGTAGGAAAAAGAGACGTTTGGTACCTATTGGTGCATAGACGGATCCCATGCACAGTGTTGAGTCACCGATTTTCAGTTTGGCAAATACGTATCGGCCCTCAGGATCAGTCCACGATCTGATGACCGTGAAAGGGAGGGTTTTACGTAAAAGGATCGCCACCCCGCATTTCCTTGGGACATTCTCTGTATCGGGTGAGGGCAAGTTGCAACTAAACAGGACGGTACCCACCCAGTCGCACCGCTATTTATCAGATTCAAGACTGCCTAGATGTGTCTCTTGTAATAGGGTGATGTCCGTCTGTTTAGAGTTAAGGTAGGATAGGATTTTTTTCCGTTTGATGAAGTGGGTGAGACCATTTCCATTCCATGAGATGACCCGAAGAGGTACTACTGGTTCTCCCGTCGAGGTGGGCATCTTTGTTTCCTGTGTCAGCCCACCCGGGGGTTTTGGCTCGGGGGGATGGGATAGGCTCTATAAACTGGGGAGGATGCTGGGAAGAGAGGAGGGAAAGCAGCAGGTATATAAAACACAGAGGAGAGTTCTTATTCCGTATGTTAATGGTAAGCTGTGGTACGTAACTCCTTCCTCTACTGACGAAGGAATTTGCGTACACACAAGATAATCCCTTGCATCCATTGTTTCAACATACTCAACAAATGATAGAAAACATTAGAAGAAAGCTCTCCTTGAGCATTAGTATATTCATGCAAATACTTCTCATCTAACTTAAAGCTCTCTAAAGCTGTTAGTGTAGTAGTCTCGAGAGCAGAGCACCATTGGCTCCTTTCACATCAAGAACAGACATTCCCACAATCACTACTATAAACAAAATCCCACACATAATCGCCAATCCAATGCTCATATATTTACAGCGCCTAGCATTCCTCACTTCATTATTTAACTCAGCCATGGTCTGTAAAGAATAAGAAAGTAGAAGAAACTCTCTCTCTCTCTCTATATATATATATATATATATTAAAAAATAAGGGAAAAATTATTCTCTCACAGTTCAGTTTCACATCCAGGAACCCTTCTCCTTGTCAAAATCGATTAGCAGCTTGTCACATCCGGTTTCATGTCAAATCAGGTTATCAATGTCTCTTTCGCTTTATTTTCAATAGTCTCTTTAAGGTATTTAAGATTGGTTCAACAATTCAGCCTCTTGTTCACCTTCAGGTTACATCAAAGTACTGACTCGGACCCTCTCTATCGAAACAAAAGGACATAAACTCATGTTGCCATTCATTAGTAGCTGCATACGCCCATTCAGGACCTGCGTAACGCCGACTAGCTAGTCTCTTTCTTTTTAACTTTTGAAAACCACTTATTTCTCCTTCACTCAATTCTTCCTCTATCGTTTCATTTATGACCAATTCCTTTCTTTTCCCTATTTGCGACTCAGGCCAATTAACTCCCTTTCTCTGACCTTCTGTCAGTATTCTTCTCAGGATGGGACTCTTCTTCTCTTTCTCTATGGTGTTTTCTCTTGAAGGACCTGCAACGGGCTCAGGAGGAGTTGGATCACCCTGACTTTGATCCATCTCAACTCTTTCCCCCTCTTGGTCTGGCACTTGTTCTGTTTGCTTTTCAACACCGGCTGCTTCTGGGGTAACCTCTGCTGCGCTAGGCTCCCCTGCTGTATCCGTTGAGATTGATTCTTCCACACCCGCATGTAATTCTTCACCTTCATCTATTACAGGGGTAGTAGGACCATCTTCCACAAGCTCTTGTTCAATTTCAGGCCCTTTTGATCCTTTTTCTGGTTCAGGTGCAACAAACTGTTTTGCTTTTGTTGGTGCTCTCAACAACACTTCTTCATGATCCTGTGGACATGCCACTTTCTTCGTATGACTTGTTAGGACCACCTGGTAAGGCCCTCTCCAGCTTGGCTCTAAACACGTCCTGCGAACATGTTTTCGGACAACGACCCAGCCTCCGGCTCTCAGATTGTGCCCTGGATCGTGGATGGGTGACAGGGTGGTGGCCTGCACCTGCTGAGAGAAAGAGTGAACCACATCAGCCAGACCCATGTAGTATACACCATATCATCTGTAAAATGTACTAGTGCATTGGCTGGAACTGCTGGTAATCTCATTGCTCTGCCCATGAGAATCTCGTGGGGTGACAGCCCTGTCTTCCTGTCAGGTATATTTCTCATTGACATCAGTACCAAAGGCAATGCATCTGGCCATTTCAGATTCGTAGTTGCACACGTCTTGGCAATTCTTGATTTTAAGGTACCATTCATCTGTTCCACTAGTCCTGATGCTTCAGGGCTGTAACTACAATGCAACTTCTGCTCAATGTTTAGTGCTGCACATAAGAGTTTAATCACCTCGTTGTTGTAGTGAGTTCCCCTATCTTATTCTAAAGAGATCGGAAACCCGAAACGCTGTATGAACTCCCTAAGCAACAACTATGCTACTGTGAGACTGGCATTTCTTCTTGTGGGGTATGTTTCAATCCAGTGACTAAAAATGCACACAATCACCAACCTGTAATTTAAACCTCCACATGCAGGTATCTCAATGAAGTCCAATTGCATTCTGCTGAATGGACCTCCTGCTCTTCCAATGTGGCTCAAACTCACCACTGTCCCTTTTCCCATGTTTAGTTGCTGACAAACTATACTGCAATGACATACTGCCTCTGCTGCCTGCCTAAACATAGGATTGAACCAGTCAATCTTGAACAATCGAACCATGGCATCCCCCCCAATGTGTGCCTGTCTGTGGTAATATCTGGCCATTTGCCTCAATAAACTATTTGGCAGAACCATTTGACCCGCCTCAGAAACCCAAATTTCATCAGCCCTTTGGACACATTTCAGTTTTGACCAAAGTTGTTCCTCTTCCTTGTCAGCATTATTTTGCAATGTTTTTAACTCTTCCAAAGTATCGATCACATTCAATGAAAAACTTGTACTTGTGTTGTCTTCTTCTGACATCAGTTCCCACTTTTCTTTGAACAATATACAGGCCAATGCGCAAAACCTTGCGACTTGATCCACATATCCATTTCCTAGAGAGATGTAGTCCTGTGTCTTTTGATGTGCAGTGCATTTCACCACAGCAATTTCTTCAGGTAACTGTATTGCATACAGCAATTCCTTTATTCTGTCGCCATTTCTTACTGGTGAACCAGTAGAGGTCAGGAAATCTCTTTGCGACTACAACTAACCAAAATCAGGAACAATTCCAAATCCATATTGGCTATCTGTGTCGATGGTAACGCTCAATATAGCAGATACATGGCACGCTCTAGTAAGAGCTACCAATTCTGCTACTTGTGCAGAATACACTCCTCAAAGCCAAGAAGCTTCTAAAGTACCTGTAATCGTTCATGCAGCATATCCTGCTCTCAGTGTTGCTGTACCATCTCTGAGACATGAGCCATCAACAAAGACAATTTGGTCATTTTCTTCCAATCGTTTATCTCTGATATCTGGTCTGGGTTTCGTGCACAATTCAGTTACCTCCAGACAATCATGCTCAATGTCTTCCTCCTTTCCAATTTCAACAGTATCACTTGAAGCAATGTTGCCGGGTTCAGCACTGTACATCTTTTCAATGTTACATTTGGAGCACTCAGAATGCTCGTCTCATACCTTGTCAGTCTGGCACCAGTCAAATACTGCGTTTTCGTCCTTGTCAGTAAGATCTCAACAGAGTGCGGTACCATTACCGCCAAAGGATATCCCATCACCACTCCCTCACATTGTGATAGGCTTTGACCAACTGCAGCAACAGTGCACAAACAACCTGGTAAGGCTGCTGCGACTGTGTCCAAGGTAGCTGAAAAATAGGCTACTGGGCGATAAGCACCTCCATGGACCTGTGTCAAGACAGACAAAGAATAAGCATCACGTTGATGACAAAACAATATGAAAGGCTTTGTGTAATTAGGCATTCCCAACGCTGGAGCTCTCCACAAACTCTCTCTCAACTCAGTGAACACTTTCATCTGATGCTGGTCTAAAGTAATGGAATCTGTAACCTCCTTATGTGTCAGCTGCTGCAATGGTTCAGCAATCTCAGCAAAATTTGGAATCCACTGACGACAATAACCTACAATTCCCAGAAACATTCTGACATCTCTCTGTGAAGTCGGGGGACTTCTCTGCAATATCATTGTAATCCTTTCTCTGGAAATTCCCCTTGACCTTTTCTCAATTTGGTGTCCTAGATATTTCACTGACTTCTGACAGTACTGCAATTTCAATGGTGACACTTTATGTCCGAACTTTCCCAAATGATTTAACAGAGCAAGCGAGTCATACTTCCTCATCCCTTCTTTTGGATGCAATCAGTAAGTCGTCAATGTACTGCACCGGTCGATTGGTATGGTAGTTCTAATGACTCCAGATTCTTTTTCAAAATCTGATTGAACAGAGACTGTGAGTCTGTGTACCCTTAAGGAAGCCTGCACCAGCTGTAGCCTCTGCCTAGGAATTTGAAACTAAAAAGAAACTGACTATCCTCATGAAGAGGCACAGAAAAGAAAGCTTTTGACAAATCAACCACTGTGAACCACTCTGCATCGCACGGAATCTGAACCAATATTACCTCTGGGTTCGGCACTACAGGACAACACTTGACCACCAGGTCATCCACTGTACGCAAATCTTGCACAATTCGTACTTTCCTACAGGGCTTCTTAAGCCCATTATCAGTGAATTACATGGACTGCACAACACCTCCTTCAAAACCCCTTGTTTCAGAAAATCTCTAATTATCTGCGCCACTTTCATCAGATCATCCTGTGCCATGTTATACTGTGGAAGCTGCAGGAACACTACATTCAGCTTTACAGTGATCTTAATTGGTTCCACTCCCTTGATCAAACCCACTTCTTTATCTGTCAGGTCCCACACATTTTCCTGTACTGTTCCCTGCATGTTTGCATGCAATTCTTTCACAGTAAACATTGGGAAAAAATCAATCAACGGGTACTCCTCATTAATGGTTTCATTCTCAGTTTCAGGAGCTTGTTCTTCTTCATCATCACTATTTGTCTGAACCTCTATTCCATTAGTTGAACAACTAATCGAACATCTGGTCTTGCACAACAAGTCCCTTCCCAGTAGAGATACTGGACTTGAGTCACAGACTACAAACTTGTGCAGTTCCTGGAAGTTGCAAATCTCAACTTGTCCTGGATCGGTGATTGGATTTTTCAATTGTCTGTTCGCTACCCCTATAACCTGCACTGTTCCGCCTGAAAGAGGTAAGTTTGGCACTTCTGCACTTCTTACTGTGGAGCGCGTAGCTCCTGTGTCCACTAGAAATGAGACCCTATGACCCATCACCTTTCCTTTCACAAAAGGTCCTCTCTGATCTACCTCTAGGGATGCTGCAAGCATGCATGGCTCCTCATCTGAACTCTCACACATCCATTTGTCGTTTATTCCATTCTCACTATGTAATGGGAATTGGTGCACTGTGTCACTATTTCTGTCTTGTCTCTGACCTGTGATCTGCTGTATAAGCATCATCTGTTGCTGTTCCATCTGGGCTTGAGGTATCTGTATTTGCTGTCTAGGTACCATAGGAACCTGCTGCTGCATTGGTTGCAACTGTGTCATTTGTGCACGTGGCATTTGCATCTGCTGCATAGGTTGAAAATTCTGCACTTGATTTATATTAATCGGATTAAGTCCTCTCATTCTAGGGACTTTTACAGTTTGAAATGTATTGACATCATCACTTTGCTGAACAGCACCATCCTGCACCATTATCGGACACTCCCATTTCCAGTGTCCCACGTTTCCGCAGAGATGACACAGTAACATCTTTTTCATCCCTTGCACATCATTCTGAATCACTACAGTACTCAAATCCGATCCTCAATTCATATTGAGTCCACGACCCCTACCTCTCACTTGGGGTTGGAGCATGGCAGTTCCTTTCTGCTGCAGTATCTGTTGCACTAAAGCTCCCTTCACTCCAGTTTGAGCTGCCTTAATTTGCATCACCATCGCCCTCTCCTTCAGCTTTATCTGCTTCAACTCAATCTCACCACTACAGTATTTGGCATTCTGCAATACCTCATCAATCGGTTTTGCTTACCAACAAATCAAATGACTCTTAATCATCTGACCTATTTCAGGTCACAATCCTTCCACGAACCTGAACGCAAAGTGCAACATGTCTTTTGGCTCAATCGCTTCCTTACCACTGTACTCCTTGAACGCCTTTAACAATCTCTCATAGCAAGTATGTACCGATTCCTTTACTTCCTGCACTGTCATGTCAATTCTCTGCCAATCAATATTTTTAGGCAAGATTCTCGTCTTCAGGAACTCAATCACCTTATAATAATGTTTCATCACTTCAGGTGAGGGTGCACCTGTAACTGTCCCTTTCTGATTCAATCGTCAGCAAATCCACTGCTCTCTTGCACTCAACCCACAAATCAGCTGGCACTATCTCCAACAGAGTAATTAAGTCTTCCCACAGACATTTCGAAAGCTTCACAAATCTATCTATCTGCTGGTACTACTTATCCGGTTTCTCTCTCAGTTTTGGATAATCATTTGTGAATGACAAAATATCACTCCTATGCCAGGGAACATGAACAAATTGCCCTCCTGGAATGTCCCTCATTAGTAAAATCTTTACTGGTTCTTTTTCTTTCTGAAAAAATTCAGACCCTTCTTGTGAATCTCGTTTCCATTTATCCTTCTTCTTTGCCCATCTGCCTTCCCTCTTCTCTAATGCTCCCCAAATCTGAGCACTCTGCAATAATTATTTGAGATGCACTTTCATCCCTGATGATCTCATGTGTTCAAAGTCTTTTGCCTCAAAATCTAGTCTGTAGCTTCAAGTGTTTTGTTTTCTCAATTTCTATGTCATGTTTATCTGCCAGATCTGCCAATTTCTGATGTATCTTACCCACTTCTCTCGTAATTCTCGGACACAAATATCTCAGCTCTTCTTCGGTATAGGATTCTAACTCCCATTGGCCCTTCAACTAGTTTGGTTATTTCGGTAGCCAGCCTTACACAACTAATCTGCTCTTCACCCTTGGATGTATTTCGAGGGGAATTCAGACTGTCTAACCACTCATTTAACTGCTGTGTTGTCAATCCCTGTAATGAAATGTTACTTGCGTTCGACAATGACACCTGTTGTACTACTGCACCTGGAGTCTGCGGTGTCAAAAGCTTCAAGCTCTGACTTATACTGTGGCCATTTACGGCATCTGGAAGTGCGACAAGTGGACTAAGGTCCATTAATGACCTAGATCCCTCAAAGGTCTGCCCCATAGATGATATTACCTGCATGTGATCTCTCATCCCCCTCCTCACGAGATCTTGTGACATTTCACCCTGTTCTCCTGCAACCAGCTTATTCTGCGTGAATAATGGTACCACTGGACCAACAGTAATCAGCAGCAATATTGCATCTGGTGCTGCCCTGACACCCGCATTTTGTCGAAGGGCTGCTCCCATGTTCTGATTCATTACTGGTGTCACGTCGGACTGTGTCCCTGTCAATGGTGTGAACTTCAGCAAACCCTGTGGCTGTGCCTGAGGCAACAACATTGGAGTATGTTCAGTCTGAACTAACATTGGCCTTGGAACTACTTGCTCCGTAGGCACCACTAAGTTCGAAGTTGTCTCAAGAGGGTGCATCTGTGCTGGGACTACCGAAGTGGTCACTGCATTAGGAGTACTCTGCACTACCCCCTTGTACCTGCCCATTATCTTTTTGTACTGGTCCCACTGGCCCAAACACTTGAGCTGGGGCAGTTGGAGCAGAACTAGTACTTGGACCCCCCTTCATACATCGCATATGGTGGAGGTCAGTCTCTCAACACCTGAGTAATGAGATCCTCAACATCTGAATATTCTTTTTCCACATAAATCTTTTTCTTCTTCTTACCCCCTGACAAACTCTTATCACTCTTGCTGGTATCCTCTTTCTCTTCTGACTCATTTTCCTCTGTAATAACAGGAAACAACTTAACACCTTGCAATGTCGCTATTCTTCACTTCTTCTGTTCCCAATCCCATCTTGCCCCTGCTAAAGACCTCTCTACCTTCCTTATTCTCCTCTGGAATTTCATTTCTTGCTGCTGTCTTGCTATGAGCTCCCATACCACCAATGCCTCAAACTGTGCTGGTCTCGGAAGTGGCTTCGTCTCATATAATGTCATTCGCAACTGATCCAAAATTCTCAATTCCATGCCCTGGAAACGCTAAAGATCCCTGTTTCTCTGTCAATTTGCACCACTGTTTTAACCAAAGACATGCCGCAACACCTCACTCCTTGATCACAATAAATGCCGGAGATTTTTTCGGTGGGGCTGGCTCCCCCACTGTCACCTTAATGTATGTATCGCACTTCATGGCACTCCGGAACGTTTTGAAAAACGTCATCTTTCTCTGTTGTATTTATTCGATTCAATAAGGAATTGACTTTTACGCCCAAGATTCCCTTCACCTGCTTTCTCAATCAATTGCCTCTTACAGACGGCTGCCAATCTGCTCGCAACTCTTCTCACTAACTAACCTATCCCAGCGTGGCTCTCTCTGACTTCACACTCACACACTGCGGCTGACAAAGTCTTGCGGCTTGTCCTCCTAATCTTCAACTCGCTCTAAACTAATGCAAAAATATTGCAAGCACTAACCAAAAACCAATAACCAAAAACAAACCTGCTGGTTTACTACAGGAAGGTACACAATTGCTTCAGAGACCTTACGGATTTTCACTGATGGCCTTTTCGCTCATGCAGCTATTCCTTTTTTTCAGTCCCCCACATTCGCAAGCAAAATTCAACCTGTAAATTTTACTCTCCACTGATCAATGGGTCTGTCCAAGTGCACATAGGACTCACCAATTCTCAGTCGAAATTTTCTCTTACTCACTTAACTTACACACTGACTTGTTGACCACTCCCGATCAACCTACTAAACCAGACAGATCACAACATATACCCAAGTGTCTCCTACACTTGTCAATATACTCCGGAGTCTTAGATCACGCAGGGTCCGTATATCACCAACAACCACGTGGACAATTTTTTAGCACAAAGCGCCACACACATATGAAGTTCGATGACTTCCCTACTCTCATACTGCAGAGTACGCACACTCCTAGTAAACTTCGACTGGAGTACGCAGACTCCCTACTTCCCTCACATATGTCACAATTCACCTGCGGTCTGCTTAAGCCTTTGCAAGCGCAACCTACCACTTTCACACTATCCCAAAGACGCCAAGAACATACCCAACTTTACTAGCGGGATCCAGGATCTGGAAAAGTCATTTCTGGGCTTAAGGGGATATCATCTTTGCTACAATTGCCATTTCAGAAAACAAAATTCAAATCTCATAAAATGAATAAGTAACCCTAATTTAAACTACCACCATAACCATCGGTCACCACATAACTAGTTCTCCAAGGAAACTAACCATCAAGCTGCTACCAAAAACTGTTAGCCCGCCTTGTCCTTTGTAAGTAAACTTAAAAGGGGACGCGTATAGGTCAATGAACCTTTTGATGCGCTTGGAGTATCCTAGCTATGTAGTAATCGATGACCATCAATAATTGATACACAAATCAATAATCAATAAGTAAAACATTAATCATCAGTGAATAGCATCAACATTTCATGAATAACCACAACTCAATTATACGTTTTATCAATTTTATTTCCCTATTTGTTACAATACCGAGTCATAAGGTTAATTTGAACTTTATTCAATTCACTCGAGCTTAATTCATTAGTGACCATCAATAACATAACCTAATCAGTACTTGAGAAAACATGCTTTCTAATGCCTCAACATAAGCCAATAAAGAAGAATGTGTTAACATGAATGGCAAAGTTCAGTAATTCAGTACATCAATCATTGTCACCGTACAGTATATGTCAATGTCTCAGAATAGGAACCCTACCTAACCCAGATTAGCATTGGCATGTGGGACTTCATGCGAAAACAGTTTAGAACATGAATTTATAAAAACATCTAGCTAGGAGAAAAACTATAAAAACAGCAAAGTTGGTACCTAGAAAGAAAAGGCACAAAAAGTCAATCAGTCACATTGTCATAGCTACCTATCCACAGTATGGATCAGCAACAAAGTCCATCTACGTCTTCAGGTCATCAATCGATCAGCATCGCATCAGGCTCTCAAGAGCATGAGCCCAATGACAGAATCTCGAATCTCTTCGAACGTCCACACCTAACCTCGAACATCTATTCTCTCCAACGGTTCTGAAGTTTTCCCCTTTGTCACAACATTATATTAGAGTTACCCAGTCCATCCTCTAATTCCTAATTGGTAAATTAATCACCATATATGACGCTAGCCAATGACTTTTATTCTACAAATCTATGGATTCTAATATTTTGCTGTTCTCAGGGTGTCAATTGGTTCACTGTGCGATGTCCTCATCATCCGGCTCATCAGGTATCGAAAATGTTGCATCTTCTTCTCCAGTCAGTGTCTCTATTGATCGAGTCCTGGGAAAGTACCTCTTGTCTGCTTTACACTGAATTGGTTACATGCTCTAGTCTCTCATCTCCTGTCCGTCGGTTCATTGCACAATATTCTAGCTAAGCAAATTTTATTAACACAAGTGGTTCAGGGTCAGTTCAACACATCAGCTTATCTACATTGCATTATTATTCAGCTTCTGCATGAGGCCTGGCAAAACTAGGCCACAACTTCGGCTAAGTTAACTCTAAAATATAATGCAAAACATACATTATATAGCTCAATATGACATATAACTACATTATTATTAGGCATTTTCAACATTCAATGCATTTTTTATCATTTTAGTATAACTCATGTAAGTTAGTAGCCACTCTTCGTGGGCACGTTTTCAAACGTGCACATTACATTTTCTACATTACTTTTCTCTACATTTTATTATTATTATTAAAAAAGCATAAACATGCATTAATAATTTTCATTAACATATCTGCGTCAGCAACCTCTAAAGAATGTTTGAGACCAGGCTGTTTACTGCCAATAAAGGTGCCTGCTTCTTTTGTTGACAGCAAATGTTGAATATTCAGATTTTGGTCTGGGTGAACGTCTACCCCGGGGATATAAAGCTATAATGCGTGGGATTTTGTAAACCCCATAAAAATGCACAGCTCTAATTTCTTTATAATCCTGACTTGGAACGCACCCAGTCGCCAATTATAAGGGAAAGACGTAAGAACGCAATTAGTATAAGTTATTACAGCAGAGTTCTGACATCACAATGCCTGCTGCCAGAGCTAGTACCCAGGTGAAATGCAGGTCAGGCTATGGAGCATACTGAAAGCAGCTATTGAAAGCAATAACTAAAGGTTGATTTTCTTTCTTCTGCTCTATTTTAATAGCTTCAGTGACAAGCAGAGAGAATATGTTTATTTTTGCACTTTTTACATTTAGAAAAGCTAGAATCTTTCTGCAGGTTTGTACACATTCCAAGCTACTGCAATTCTTTTTTTTTTTTTCAAAACTGATTTGTATGGAACTTCTTTTAATATCTGTTTGCCACAAATATATAATATGTTTTTGATGTATTTAGTTTTGCACTAGAGATTTTATTTTTATTCTTCATGTTTGCAACCATGCCCGCTCTTTCATATTAAAGAGTTATGCACCAAGTATTGAGTGGTTTGTGGGAAAGGTGATGGTGTGACCATCTATTATATGGGATAAAGTACCGCCTGGCATACATGAAGATGATATTGCAAGTTACCTTGGAGTTCTATAACCTCATAAAAGATCTTGGCCCTCGGCCTCATTCCCCTATATGGCTATTGGACTCCTTGGTTACTTGCAATATCCTTATAATATATGGCACAGAATACTTTATCCCATAAATCATTGTGAAAGTAGAGAACAAAATGCTCCTATGGCGGATCTCTTATAAGTGAAAGTAGTCAATGACCTACAGCTTTTACTCTTCCAGAGAAAAAAGATGTGATCTCAGTTACTGGGAGTCATATTAGCGAATAGGTGGGGGTGGTACCAATAGTTTTAACAGGCTATCCAAGACAATATGATGGGTCAAGGGCGACAATGGTTTCTCTATTATAGTAACAGTACATTTCAAAACAAGGGAGATGGGCTTCTTAAATGCTGTGCAGAGTCTATGATTATAACATACTGTATGCTGCCATGTTTTGAATGACAAGCTAAATGTTTCTAGTACATAGTAATCTGCTAGTATCCGAGAGCTAATAATAGGTCAACATGTACCCAGTACCTGATAAACTTCCTAACAAAACATTATTAATAGAAAAAGGAACATGCAACTTAAAATTTGCATTGATTTAATTCCAAATCTGAACCCAAAATTTATGAACATAGAGACATGTAAATAGTAACTGTCTGATATCAGCGTGTTGTGAAGTGCATGACCAACATGCGTGAGGAAGGTCTGGGTAGATTTTGTGTAAATATGAAGGAGTAAGTAAGAGTCTATTATATAGCTGAAAAAGAGTTTGCGTAGTGTTCGCTGCGTGAGAGGTTTTTTGCTAATTTTCATCCATATTTTCTTCCATAATATAACAGGCCAATGTGTATCTAAATTAGGTTCCCAAGATTATGTCTGTTATATCCCTATCAGCTGAAGAACGATGGAAATGTGAATAAATAATAGAGGCCTTTGGATGTGCATGTAGGAGATCTCCTAATTTAATATCGGAAAGTGTACTGTGTTGAGTATTGGATTCAAAAAGGTATATAAAACAGAGATGTCTTCTTGTAACAACCTAAATTTATGATGAAAGGAAGGAAGAAGTCCAAAATGAGCCTGGGTTTGTGTAAAGGATGAGAAACGTTCTTGGAAAGAAAAAAGTTGTTTAATCCAAGTTAGACCTCTTTTTCTCCAGGTTTTCCAGTCAATAGGTTTATAATTAAGAGTTGAAAATAGGTGGATTGAGAAAAGATTGAATATCTGTGGGAGAGAAAGATATGATAGGATTTATTAATTTACATAAGAATTTCAAAATAGGAGTGTAGAAGGTTTAAGTTTTCTGAGTAAAGTCAAGTACTCTTTAAAGGTGACAGGGGATACAAAACTTTTCTACAGATCAACTCATAATGGGTGTTGGTAAGGGAAATCTGATAGTCAGTAAGGAGTATTGCTTCAGTATAAATGCCATGTGGTATTTGGAGATATCAGGGAAAATTACACCCCCTCACATTTGGGATGTTTTCACTTGAGTGGAGACAAGCAGGTCTTTTTATTCCAAAGAAATTAGATGACTATAAAATTGACTTTCTTAAAACAAATTAAGAGGAATATGTAGTGGATTATTAGAGGTAGTATAAAGAATAATCAGAATCAACATAATCTTAATATTGTCATGACACCCCTACCACAAGAGATGTAAGGGGTGCCAACAACTAGTTAAGGATATTACCTTTTGAATACATTGTGCCATATTTAAGGAGAGGGATGTCTGGATGGATTTGGAAAACTGTAGTTCTAAGTACTTAATTTGGCAAGGATTCCTTGAAAAGTTAGAAGAAAAATGTATTTAGTTAAACACAATATCTCGCATTTCTCATGATTTAATTTATAGCCAGATACAGCCTCATAAGAAGTGACTTCTTGTAAGAAAGCTGGCAGAGATGTTAGTGGTTGTTAAATGAATATTAGAATACCATCAGTGTGTGCCACTAATTTAATCTGTTGAGTGTTATTTGTAAAATTGAGCAAATCCTGTCTATTTCTGAGGCGAGATAGCAAAGGTTCCAAAGCCAAGTTAAATAGACGGGGTGAAAGAGGGCAGCCTTGTCGAACTGTCCTCCCCCAGTGAAATATGAAGAGGTAAGTCATAGCAGCTTGGGGAAAAGAATAGAGATGGGATATCAGACCAATACGTTTGGGCCAAAACCAAATCATTTAAGAGTTTGAAAAATGAAAGGCCAATATACTTTATCAAAAGCTTTTTCAGCATCTAGAGTAATTGTTGGAAGAGAATCTGGACTATGACTGGACTTAGAAAGGACATTGAGTAATAAGCGAGTATTGTCATAGAAATACCTTCCTTAGACGAAACCTGATTTTTCTTTGCTTAAGAGATCAGGCAGAAAGGATTCTCACCTTATAGCTAATGCTTTGGAGAAGGTCTTGTAATCGATATTGACAAGAGATAAGGTTCCATAATTTTTGCAGTACTGAGGATCTTTACCCTCTTTATGTATTAGGCAAATGAGGCCATCTAGGAAAGAATCCTCTGATTTTCTTGAGTGTGAGAAGGAAGTGACAAGGATTTGGAGTTTAGGAAGAGGAAACAAACAAAAAAATAAGTTTAAAATTCGGCTGTGAACCCATGTGGTCCAAGAGCTTTATTCTTCTTCAGTGTATTAACATCTATGTGGAGTTCAGTTTGAGTGATGTCAGTTTCAAGAGATGAAAGACCAAGAGGAGTATCAAAAGGTTTGCGAGTATTGGATGAATAATTTAAAATTTCACAATCAGATGAAGATGCTTTTGGTGTGTATAATTCTTTATAAAAGTGAATGAACTCATCTAAAATGTCCTGATCTTTGTATTTTAGAGCCTGATGATTATCAATGATTGAGTCAATCCTCCTTTTATTGTGTTTACCATTTAGGGTGTTGGAGGGGGGAGGTTGCGAGGGCGTGGGGACCACAAGAGCACAACGACAATGATCGAGTCCTTGGAGCAGCAGGCAGGGTTTGGCACCATTTTCTTTGTGCACCAGTTCTTGTGCCTTGGGTCTTCTTTGTCCCGGTCTTCTTTGTGACCATCAAAAATGTTATATCTTGGTCAGGGCATGCCCTCTAAATAGTGTTTTTAGGGCGTAATTTGGGGAGCACCTGGTAGTGGCCAATGGGCCACCTACCTTAGGGTGGCTACATCCACTAAGTGACCACTTCCTGTGGAAAGGGGACACATCCCTGACACTGATTTTCCTACCTCACCTGCCATACCTGAAGGGTAGTACAGGCTGAGAGTGGCCACTCCTCCTATGCTTGCTAAGTTTCCCTGGGTTTTCCTGCCCAAAGTTTGGGTAAAACTGTTGGACTGACATCTGCTGCTAGCCACAGAGGTGGGGGTCAGATTTCGAAGGGAGCAAAGCTTTTGAAGCTGACCGCTGGTGCAGGGTGCCTGCCTCGGGGAGGAGGTGTGACACCTCCACCCAGGAAAGTCTTAGACTTCTGGCTCCTGAGAACAAAGGCTCTCACCCCAGGAGTCCAGAATCGTGCCTGGTGATGGCAGGCTGGTGAGGACCAATCAGCAACTATGCCAGGGCTGTTACGTTTAGCAGGGAGTACCTCTAAGAGGCCCTCAGGGTGCCTTTTATAATAAATCCTACACTGGCATCAATGTGGGTTTATTATTCTGAGTTGTTGATACCAAACAACTCAGGGGTCACAGAGGCAATCATGTTGGTGGGGAACTCATAATGACCAGTGTGCAGCACATGCATTTGCTATGGCTTCCCTGTACACTTACTATGTCTAAGAATTGGCAAAGACACAGTAGGGGCATATTTGCTCATGCCCTCACATGCCCTCATTATAGTGCACCCTGCCTTAGGGCTGAAAGGCCTGCATGAGGGTTAACTTACATGTATTGCAAGAAGTGTTAGTGGGCATAGCACTCTTGGTGAGTACCATGCTTGAGTTTGCAACTTTGGGTACACCATGTCATGCACTTGCAATGGCAGCCTACATGAGACTGGTGTGGGGCCTCTCAGAGTGGCTCCACTGGTGCTGCAGCTCAGGGGGACCCTCTTTACGTACCCATGTCGTAGGTACCAGTGGTACCATTTACTAGAGACTTACAAGGGTGGCTGAAGTGCCAATCATAGCAAAGTTTTGGGGAAAGAGATCTGGCCATGGAAACCTGTTAAGCAGAGACCCAGGGCACCAACAGTTCAAAACCACATAATGTTTTAGGCTAAACGTGGGAGGCTAACCATGTCAATAGAGGCCTTTTCTCACAGGCTTACATTGGAGTTTATCCTTTATTGTTTAACATTTTCTAAAATGTATTTTGTTAGAGTCTGTAAATTTATTTTATAGCATTATAAGTTGAGCACTTGGTTTAGTGCCTTTAACTTAAGTTAGGAAGAAATATTGTTTTTTATGTTTTGTTTTATGAGGTGAACATTGAAGTAAGACACTGTTTTTATTGGCTTTTTAACATACATTGTCATACTTTATGCAAAACTCATGTACATTCATTTTCCCAGAACACGTACGTTTTTAAGCATATTTAGCTTTTGCATTTTTTAACATATATGTAGAACATTTTGCTTTTTTATATTTAATTTTGTTTACACGTGTTTTTCACATGATGTTTTCACATAAAAAAAATCTTCATCCATACAAATTATATGCATTCTATATTGAAACATATTTTCAATATATCATAAAGTGCTACAATTTATATTTAATTTGTTTACAGTTCCTTTTATATTTTTGGTACATTATTATTGTTTAACATTCTGCAACATTTTTCCATTTTTACAACAGTTCTATGCAATAACACAAAGTGCTTTATTTCGTATTGTTTTCTTGTGGTTTGAGTCTTTTTTTATGTTTATTTAGCAGTCTTTTTTCCACTTTATAAATGTTGTAGTGTACCTTTATTACGTTAGTTGTTTTTAGTATTTTGTTTGGTTAATGATAGAATGGCTGTAGTTGTGGTAGTCAAGGGCAGTAGGCCTCATTATTTTGTACCTATAGGCTGATTGTGTTTATTAGTTATGGATTGGTTATATATGCGTTTTTATGTTGTCTCTTGTATGATAAAGTTTGAGTAGTGTGGGTGGATTTTTGTGTTTCTTTTACAGGTTTCTCATTTCTGTTGTTAGAGATGCTATTTGTTTTGCTTATTTTCAAGGAAATTTGTTTGGTTACTTTTTCACCAATTTCTTTTTTAATTGTATTGACTTTTTTCAGTTTTTTTGCAGCTTTTTGTTATATATATATATTGTTTAGCTTTTGGGTGATCTCATGGTTTGTTGCTTATTTGGAATTTAATTTTGTCTTTAATATTTGTGCATTTGTTGATGGTTTTACTTTTTATGGATACCTTTTTCCCTTATTGATTTTGTTCGACGTGACCTTTTTTTGCAGGGTCATCCCCAAACATTTTGCCTTCTTCCTCTTCATTTTTCTGACCTGTTTTTGTTGGCTTTAGGACTCTGGGCACTTTACCACTGCTGACCAGTGCTAAAGTGCAAGTGCTCTCTGTTTAAATTGGACTGGTGATTGGTTTATCCATGATTGGCATAGTTGATTTACTGGTAAGTCCCTAGTATAGTACAGTGCGTGTGCCGAGGGGCTGTAAATCAAATGCTACTAGTGGGCCTGCAACACTAATTGTGCCACCCAAATGAGTAGCCCTTTAACCCTGGCTCAGACCTGCCACTGCAGTGTCAGTGTATGCAGTTTCAAACTGCCAATTCGACCTGACAAGTGTACTCACTTGCCAGGTCCAACCTTCCCGTCTACTACATGTAAGTCACCACTGAGGTAGGCCCTAGGTAGCCCATGGGCAGGGTGCAGTGTATTTAAAAGGCAGGACATGTATTGGAGGGAGGGGGTTTATATGTCCTGGTAGTGAAATACTGCCATATTTGGTTTTCATTATTGCAAGGCCTATCTCTCCCATTGGTTAACAGGGGGATTGCCTTTAAATATCTTTTAAGTGTAGTTTCCCATTGGGGGCAGATGGAGATATGGAGTTTGGCGTCTATCAACTCACTATTTAAAAATACATATTTTGATAAATTTGTTTTTAGATTGTAAGTTTACAAATGCTGCTTTTAGAAAGTGGGCATTTTGTTGCTTAACTATTCTGTACCTCTGCTTGGCTGCTTAATTCACATCTGGGTCAGCATGACAGTTGGGCTGTTGGTGAATTCCCTCTAGACAGTAACACAAAGGGAGCTAAGGTGTGTCCTTGTATCCTGACCGGTCTTCCTGGGCTAGAGTGGGATGTAGGAGCTGACACGTGCACTTTAAAGCGCTGTGTCTGATCTCACACAATACAGCCTCCAACCCCCTAGAGTGTGGCTGGGGCAGGGCAAGGAAGAGGCAGAGTCTTGTACTCTACAAAGACTTTCCTTTGAAGTTTGCCTACTTCAAAGGCAAAAATGAGTATAAGTTTTGGACTGCTGACCCCACAACGTTAGAACACTTCTGGATCAACAGGAACCTCTGCCAAGGAGAAGAGTTGAAGAGCTGTGAGGAGGAGTACTGCCCTTTTGCTGTGTGTGTTTGCTGGGTTGGCAGGCAGTTGCTGCTTCTGCCTTAAAGAGGACAAAGACTGAACTTTGCTATGTATCCTGCTTGTGAAGTTTCTCCAAGGGCTTGGACTGAGCTTGCCTCCTGTTAAGAAGTCTCAGGGACATCAAGTGGTGCCACATCCAGCCTCTGGAAGGAGAAGCTGACAGAACCTGAGTAAAACTCCACACAACAGAGCCAAGCGGCAGTAAAATCAATGTAGCAACTGCCTCCTGGAGTAAAATCAACACAGTGCCTGCCTCGTGGATGCAGAAATCTACGCATTGCCAGCTCAGTGAAACTTCACTGTTGCCGTGCATTCAGATTTCCCATGCATTGTCCCTGGGCATCAACTCTTCAACATCGCCCCACGGACCCGAGACTGCTTGTCCAAAAATCAATGCATCCCTTCCCTGAGAGGAAAGAATCGACGCAGGGCCTCCCTTGCGAGTAAGGCATTGATGCATCGCTTGCTTTTTTTGTCTGATGCAGCTTTATTTTTTATGCATATCAGGTACTTTGTGCTAAACAACGCAACCATAGATTCCTATGGAATAAGATTTGTTTTACTTTAAAAATTGATATCTCTTTTTGTCTATGTTGGATTTGGTCTTGTTTGATTTAGATCAATATTGCCTATTTTTCTAAACTGGTTTGGAGTCCTTTTGTGGTGTTTCAGTGTGTTACTTACCGTATGTGTTTGTGAAAATACATTACATATTGCCTCTAAAATAAGCCTGACTGCTTGTGCTAAGCTGCCAAGTGGGTGAGTAGGGGTTATCTGAGCTATGTATCTCCCTTACCCTGACTAGAATGAGTGTCACTACTTGGGCAGGGTGTAAACTAACTGCCAACTAGAGACTCAATTTCTAACAGATTGTCATGGAGTTTCATCTTTTCAGCTACAAAACTGTTAGCATGTTTTTTATTTACTGTCAATGTTTTTTTTACACTATGTTTATTTCATGCTGTGTTTTGGATTATGGGTTCTGGTTTGGGGAATTGGCATTTGTTTTATTTATTATATATGTTTTTATTTCTTCTCATTTCGGTATTTTTACTTTTCTTATTGATTATTTTGTATGCTTATTTTGAATTAAGAATGAATAGTGAAAATAAAATAATAATAAATAAGAATATTTTTTGTTGTTTTTTTTTTTTTTTCGTGGTTTTATTTGATTGTTAATTTAGAGTAAGGTCCTTGCTATGGAATCAAGGTATGATAAGCCTTGATTGTTGGCAAAGGTTTGGACTTTGCTTTGTAACATGTTGTGCATTTCTTTGGTTTGTTTTGATACTAGCTCCGTGAGCAAGGCTCGGAAAGGCATTTGGTCCTTAGACCTAGAAATGACAAAAAAACACTGTTTCACCAGTGTCTGATTTGTGGTATTGTACCCTTTCTAAGGTGAGGGGAATTAAGTAGCAGCATACGTGGCGGGTTTCAGTTTCCCGCATATCAGGGCTGATCTGTCAGGTTCAAGGTCAAAAGCACAGTTATGGAAGGAGTCCGTCTTTTTGTTCAATAATGTTTGGAGATATTTGTGTATCTCCATATTGCTTAACTCGATATTGTGTCATACAACTGCCTCCCTTTACCTCATGCTAGGGCAGAGAAACAGCAAATACAGAACAGTGGGTGAACTGAAAAATGAGGGCCTTTGTTTCAAATGCGAGGATTGGAAGTGTGTTCCAGTTGGATTGCTGCAGGCATGCTGCAGTAGAGAGTTATGTAAGAAATACTTGTTGGCAGCTGGGGAAAAGCAGCTGTCAGAGGGTGGTACAGATAAGGCTATTGCCGTGCACATTACGATGCGTTTTTCTGTTGAACCGACTGTGGTGGGGTGACCGCCTGCTTCGAGATGGAGGAATCGAAGGAAAGGGGGTGCTAGCTCCCCTATTTCTTTCTTTTCCCTTCAGCGTGGCCCCTTTCAACCAGGGCCCCCCTTCATAGCAGCAACTTCACCTCCCCCCAAAAATTACAAGTAAGCACTTTTTAAATTTTTCTGCCATTGACTGGACTAGGCATGTATGGCTCAGACTCCAGCAATGGAACGGTACACGTAACATGCATATGTATACATTTTGGAATTATTTAGTCAAAATGTACACACCTGCATCAACACATCTGGAAAAATATTCCTTGTATTGCTGACCGCGTCACCTGCCATCAGGAACACTGCAGCTGGGTCAGCGGTAACATTGCAATACAGCGGGCAGGAGACCACTGGCTCAGCAGTCTTCTTCAGAACACCTCGCTGGCAGTGTGACCGCCAAACTCATAATCAGCCCCTAAGTCTTAATAGTCTTTCCAAACTCCAGGTGGGTGTTTTTTCCTTATTTTCTCCTGAGGCATGTTTCAGAGCACGTATGACTGTACAGAGAGTAACTGTCCTCTAATCACTTTTGTTTTTTGTTATATATGGGGCATGCAATTCAGGGCGAGCCACTCTAAATCTGAAATATTTCTTTTGGCAGTACAACCTGAGTTTCCATTGTAGAAGGATAGGTCACGTGCTGTGAGTGACAAGAAGCTTTGAATGATAGGTCCTTTAGCTGCAAGAACCAGTGCTAGGACTTGAGGGCAGGGACGATCTGATCACACCAGCTCAAGTTTAGCAGCTGTTCTGCTTCAACATGGATCTCTTGTCATTTACTCATGGTGTTACTGCAGCCCAATACAATGCTCACTAGCATAGTCGAGGCGTGACAGGACCAGAACTTTAAAGGCCCAAATCCTACGCAAGAGTACTAGGTGAGAGGAAATCCTGCACAGGATGCTGATGGTGGTAGTTTATTTTTTGATAGTGGAGAGCACTGACAATCGCGGACATCTTAAGGATTTTGGAGGCCATGCGGCAAGCATATTGCGGGGGGCCCTGTTTGGAGCATTTTTAATTCATGATTTAATTTCAGCTCTTTCATGCGCTCTTTGGCTGAGTTACTGACCTTTGCACAAGCATGCTAGTCCAAATTCTAAATGTGTCTGCATCTAATATTCAGGGAGAGCCACGTGTGTTTTAACATTGTAAAAACAGCAGCAGCTCATTCATTTTACTACAAATAATCTCTTGGGTATCCTCCAATTTCTTATATGTGAGGTCCTGTTTTGATCTAAAAGGAACTTTGTATGGCTGTTGCATGTAACATAAACACAACCTTTCTATGCAAAATGTCTGTAATACACTCTCACACATCACCCACATCAAAAATTAAAAAGAAAACAAAAGAAAACGGTATTTAAAGCAATCTGTTTTAAGATTTATTCAAGGGCACCATGACAAGCCTGTCTGCAGTCCAGAGCTGGGTCTAGCAGGGGAGGCCCTAAGATGCTGGGACCCTCAGCCAGAGCCCACCGTGGCCATACCTCAATGCGTCTCTGCAAGCAAGGTGGAACTCTTAAAGGTGGTGTTCCTTATGGATATACTCTTGGGAGACTTAAAATACGCGTGTTTGGCAAAAAAATATGTTAAAGGTTTTTTGGAACATAATATTAGGCAGTATTTCGCATGGTTTATTAAGCTAGGTGCCAGAAAAACACTACAGGAGCTAGGCTTATGTACAATCAAAACTGCAATATGCTTTTTCGTTAATAGGATACGTTTCTGTCGCTTTTCTATTTTTGTTATATTGTTTGCACACTGCACATATACAATCTGTTTATGTCGCTTTCAGGGCATGTGTGGTGCTTTAGGCATAGCTTTCAGCGTTTGAGTGTTTTATAGAACCAAAGCATTTTGTAGGTCAGAGTCACAGATCATCCATTAATGAAAGAGAGAAAAACAAAACAGACAAAGAATGATCTTCCTTTCAGACATATCCAGCCTTGAGCAATGATGCTTTCTTTTGGATTGCAACTGCATCATTGTGTCAGAAAGGTTTTAAGGCCACACAGTTGTCAGTGTAAGAGATTTATAAAAAGCATGCCGCGGCATCAGAAAAATCAAGGTTCTTCGAATTTCAGTATATGTATTGATGCACCCTGCGTCGTGCTTTTCTTCTCGGGAGATAAGAAACACATCATATTGCACCATCGCTCCATCATCTAGACAAGTGAGGGGATGCCTAAATCAAATAAGCGGGACAGCTAAACCAGGGCTAGAGAAAGAGAAATTACCCCGGCCGGAGTTCCACGCGGAAGACCGGCTGTCCTATGTTACATGGAAAAAACAGGCTTGGTTATTAAAGCCCTGCTGATGAAAATGTAGGAGACCACTGTACAGCATAGGTGCTGGGAGTAAAGGGTGCGGAGAGTGCTGCAGCCAGGGGCCGCCTTTCACCATGAGCAAGCTGGGCCCTTGCCCAGGGCGCCAGTATGCGGGAGGGGGCGGGGGGGAGGGTGTTAGAGTGCTCTGTGTTTTAAGGTTATGCCAACAGCAGCTCGCTTCCCACTTTGCTCTATCCTTGGTCTTAATTTGTAGAATAATAAGTGCCGTGCTCAAAGCGCCCTTCAAGAGGCGGCGGCACCGGCCCGCCGAGTGCCACACTGCTTGGTCCTAAATCCACCTCAGGCCGCTTTGATCCCCCACCAGACAAAGGGGGACACAGCAAACTGAAAGTGTTGTGACTGCACCATGAAATGCAGACAATGCCTGTGGGATGCAGAACAGCTAACGGAGGAGGACAGGACAGGTAGGTACATTTATTTTTAATGAGTACTTGGGCCCATCACACAAGGAGAAAAAATCAATAGCCCCGGCTCTGTTAAATAAGTGCTGGTGCTAAGCACCAGAAACCTCTGGCACAAATTAAGCACTGCTTGTCCTGGTCCCTGCCTGTTCGTTTATGTCTGATGTGCCAGTTTAAAGTGGATTTATTCCTTCCTTATCATATGACAGGGAGTGTTTTCTTAACACCCCGTTGGCCCCCTTCCTTACTCTCCCTTCACCCTGTCGCCCCTGCTGACACACATCAACAAAACCAGCATCTGCCTGATAGCTTCGCTTCCTCAGTGATTTAGGGGAGCTGGGGAGGTCCGGGATGTTGGTGTTCAGGGGCCAGCCGCTGCCCAGCCAGGTACTGACCAGTGAACACAAAAGGGACCCCCTGCTGCCTCATTTAATTCACTACCATCAGCAAGGGTGCCAAGTTTCTCTCCGTCCACTCCCAGGGCGCTATCTTATCAAAGGCCTGCTATGGCTGTAGCACCACCAAAATGAGATGCTGAAGTTCAGGAGGTTAATGATCAGTAAATATGCGCTTTTATCTTGTTGCATTTCAAAGATGGAGTTCAAATGTCAGGTTATGTATGCTGATAAATTGCTGCTTATTCTTTTAACAGGGGCATTTTTGTTTACTTGTCTTTCTTTCACTGCAAATCCAGGGATTTGTAAACTGAATTACTTAACCATGTTGCTAGGGCAGAAGAAGTATGAAAAGTCAGGCTTTGTGATATCAATTTGTTTTTTTACCACACAACAAAACGTATTTCTAAATGAACTCTATACATATTTAAAAAATATCAACAGTTACAAAACCATAAGCGAAGCCATTCTTTTGGTATTCTGATGTGTGATGGTAAAAAGATTTTAATAGTCACAATAAATCAAAACACTTTACTTGGTAATGAGCAAATTATAAATATTTGCTGAAACCCAATTACCGCTCACCTGCTGAATTGTTGTTTGTGTGACACTTGAATTGTTCTCATTCCCGATGACTTCAGTGATGTAAGCTTGACAGCAGCACCCCCACTCTAAACACTGTTCCAGCTCCACTGCTGTACAGGGTCAAAGGCAAGCATAAGGTCCACGAGTTATAAGAAAAGTAGCTGGGTTGTCTAAGGTTAATACATTTTGATGTAATGTTCTTTAAAGAAGTGGTCCTTCAACTTTTTTCTACCCTGAATACTATGCCTATTACCTTCCCCACCAATATGTCAGCAGCAAAAAAAGGAAAATATCATAATCAAAACTACAAATCACTCAGAGGTGAAATAAAATGGTTGACCACGATGCTAGGCCTCAGCCAACTGGAGTACAGTAGGTGTTATAACAAGAGAGAGTTTTTCTGCCAAGATCCTCATTCTCAAGTATTCTCCACTGTGGACTCCTTCTAGGCACTTGTAGACAGGTTTTGGAAGGGAACGGACTGGCTGTAGCTAATGCGTCTTTGTTTCTTTTGTCAATACCTTAAATACATATTGTGGTGAGGTTCCGTTCCTTGTAGTGATTTCCGTCCTATTTCCTTCCATATTACAGGTAATGCACCATATTTTGCTCAGTATTTAGCCATTTCTATATGAAACACAATTACCTGCTGCATTTTGGTCATTATGGGTTAATTATATATATTTAATTGTATGCATATTGCCACTACGATATGCGTTTAATAGAAATCAGTTTATGTGACTTGTATTTTGCCTCTAACCACTGGAGCTGTTCATTAATGACCACTACTCTGGGGTCCCTTATGTACTCTGTCCACCGCATTGGTTGCCATACCTCAGAGGACACGGAAGTATACCTGTCGTGTATTATTTTTGCCCTGGCGAAGGAGCCCAACTGCTAATGGCTGCCAGAGACGGTACTGAAACATCTTGACAGATATATTCCAGTGAGATGTCAGGATATTGCTGAACGTCGCAGTTGGTTTTGATCCTATGAAAGAGGGGAACCAATAAAGGAGTGTATCATACCTTAACATAATTTTAGGAAAGGAAGGTGAAGAGAATGGGATAGAAACAACATGGCTGTGCATTAGATAAGCATATAGAAAGGTAGGCCTAGGTAATACAATGCAGTTTTGAAGTAGGATGTGTACTCTGTGGAATCTAGACATCTAGGAGTGAGTTGGCTTTCTATGGACGTTTAATAAGCTTCTGCAGAGTCATCCCGCTAGGGGCAAACCTATTGATAAAGTTGGCCACACTTTATATGAGTGAGGGTTTGATGCCAATTTAGCAGGAGACCAAAGACAGTGTTTCACCAACAGTTACATACCATAGGGGCTCTATGTGAGTAGACTCCCCATTTGGTGTAAGGGACGTGCCAGTGCAGCAATCCGTTATGGCCATCACCCCTTTCAAATTCCCTCTTTTTCCTTCTCACAAGTAGAAACTCTAAATTTGAACAGGCCATATCAGCTCCCACTTGTTCCCAGGTCATAACATGCAATCAAACAAAATGGATGCCCTCCTTAGAAGAAATTTCTCTCCAGTGACATTAATGGCACGTCTTTCGAAAACGCCGTCAAGCTCCAACTTTTACTGTGGCAGACAGGCTCCACCTGCATGTTTAACAAATGGTCAAGGCTATGTCTGTATTTCCTAATGTTTTTCGTGAGTTTATGAAAATCACAAACACACATGATTTAGACAGTATCACCTCCAAACAGTGTCCTATCACCCATTATAATTATTAAGTTCTTTGTTTCTCTGTATGTAGCCTCGTGTTACATCACTGCACAGTTTATAAACCTCTTGTTACATCAAGGCACACTTTCCAACCCCATAAACTAACACAAGGTAGGAATGAGTTGTTATCACTTGGTATTTTGATAAATAACCAGCAGATACCTGTTCTGTAAATAGTTTAGAAATTGTATGATAAAACTGCCCATTTTTAAACGTTTCTGTTATGATTACACCTGGTCATTATAGGCTCCTCCTATAACAGAGGAAGAGCGCAACATGTATCCCAGTAACCTGTTCTTATTCCTCAAGTGGAAGAGACCATTACCAATTATTTCTTCCGTCGATTAGCAATTTCTCCTCTTGATGCACTGCACTTACAAAATCTCTCTGGCACTGGGTTATCTAAGCTTAACTAGTGCGTCTTGACAGCTGCTGTAAGAAACTTAAAACCAACTTGCCATCCACTATAACATCTTGAAATGCCCTCTTTGTACCTCTGAGGCAAAGCGTAGCCTTTCTAAATATTCTCAGGGTCCAGAAGACGCATCTTTCTGCACTGTGTTATGGCCCCATGTACACTAGCTACCCTTGATTCTCCAGATGCCGCCCCATATCATGAAATATAGGCTGGTCAGATGACTAAGATCCCGCCTCGTCATCCAACAACAAGCTGGATTACTTGTGCATTACACTATATACAGGTTTGCATGTGATTTACCATAAGTCCAGTCATACCATTGTTTGCCCAGGGAAATAACTAGAACAGTGAGCAGAAAACTCTGAACCTGAGTGTAGAAAGGGAAAGATATGTCGCAAATGCACGAATGATAACTCCCATGAGACCAACATGTGACGGAACAGGTCTGTTAATTGATTTCAGTCCTTTCAAGGACTCCTCTAAATGATGAGGTGAGATCATACATAGGTCCAAATCCAAGCATGGTGACACCAGAGACCCCAAACCGAACATTACAGCAGGTGCCAGGTGTACGTCACAACAATGTTACATTACAAGGTTTGATAGCTCAGCAGTTGAGTGAATGGTTAGAGTGGTTGAGTAGCAAGCAAGGAGATCCTAGCGGAGAAAGTGCCCTGAATTTTACCAGGCTTAAACTAGAGGCAGATGACCTAATTGAGGGAACAATGGGAGTCGTCAGAATTGACACATTCAGAGAAGATGAGTTGCGTTACTTGTTAAAGCTGGTTACTAACAAAGCAGGAATTGTACATCAGAAATTAGCAGATTTAGCAGAGAAATATGACATAGGGATTGAGAAAACGAAGCACTTGAAGAGGAGTTATAGGTCATATTTTGACTCAAAAGATTTTGAAAACATGAGAATCCCAGGAATAAAAATTCACCCTATGGAATTCATTCAGACCATTCAAACATGAGAAGCATTAGACAACTGGGAAGGCAGGTGCGTAAAGAAAAGAGACAAAAAGAAAAGGGATTCTGCGAATCTTACTGCATGTGTGCAGCAGGTTGAGGACCCAGTGAAAATTCTACCAATGAGAGAAATTCCAAGATACATTTTTGTCTATGTCCCTTGGAGCAGAAGAGACATTCTGTCATTTACAAATGATTACCCCAGGTTGAGAGAGAAGCCAGTAGGATGGTACCAGCAGACAGACAGGTTTGTGAAACTCACGAAATGCCTGTGGAAGGATTTGAACACCCTTTTAGAGATAGTAGTTCCAGCAGACTTATGAGTTTGAATGCAAGAGAAGCTTAGATTGGCCGACAAGAGAACTTCAGAGGGATCCAGCAACAGGCGCACCATCTCCTGACGTAATGAAATATTACTATAAGGTGATTCAATTTTTCAAAACTAGAATTTCGCCCAAGAATATTGACTGGCAGAAAATAGACAGGACAGCCCAGGAAGCAAAAGAGTCAATACATGCCTATTACGAGAGATTGTTGCAGGCTTTCAAACATAACAGTGGCACAGGGACAATTGAGCTGAAAGACATGATTCATTTTGTGTTTAGATTTGTTGAAGGATTGAGACCTGAAATTAGCTAGATGATTAAGAGTAATTTGATTTGCTGGCAAGCAAAGCAGATTGATGAGGTATTGCAGTATGCAAAGTACTGTAGTGACGAGACTGAGCTGAAGCAGAGAAAGTTGAAACAAAAAACGATGGTGTTGCAGATTAAAGTGGCCCAAACAGGAATGCAGGGAAGTTTTCCGCAACAACAGCAGCAGCGAAACCGTGGTGTTTCAGAATCAAGCAAGAGGTAGAGGTCGTTGTGGAATTGGAAATGTGAACTGTAGTCCTGATTTGAATACTGTGGTGGTTCAGAATGATGTGCAAGGAATGAAGAGATTGTTGCCATGTCACGCTTGCGGAAGCCTCGAACATTGGAAGCAGGAATGTCCGATGTTAGTACAGGAACTTGCTGTTCAGCTAACAAGCGATATCAATTCTTTACAAACCATGAGAGGAATTGAGAATGAGAGGTCATAATCCAAATTTTCAAAGCAGTGTGAATCAGATGCAAGGTTTTCAACCCATGCAACAGATGCAAATGCAACGTTTGCAGATGTTCCAGTTGCACCAAATGCAACCTCAAGTTCAAATGGCACCTAGACAGCATACTCAAATACCCCAAGCCCCACTGGAGCAGCAGCATGTGATGCTTCCTCAGCAGGTCACAGGTCAAAGGTTAAATCAGAGTGATAACACAGTGCACCAATTCCCATTACACAGTGAGGATGGAATAAATGACTATTGGGTGAGTGAGAGTTCGGATGAAGAGGAATGTGTGTTAGCAGCTTCCTTTGAGGTAGATCAGAAGGGTCAATATGTAAGAGAAAAAGTAATGGGTCATAAGGTTTCATTTTTAGTTGACACAGAAGCTACACACTCTACAGTAAGAACTCCAGAAGTTCCAAACCTGTCCCTTTCAGGGAAGACAGTCCAGATTGTAGGAGTCACAAATCAGTATTTGACCAACCCCATTACAGAACCAGTTCAGGTTAAAATTGGCAACTTTAAAGGATTACAAAAATTTGTTGTTTGGACTTGTCTGGCATCCTTACTAGGAAGGGACTTGCTGTGCAAAACCAGATGTTCAATTACTTGCTCAAATGATGGAACTGAAATTGAGGCAAACAGTAATGATGAAGATGACCTGACCCTAGAGACAGTGTTTGAAACAGTAAATGAGGAACACCCTTTGATTAGCTTCTTTCCAGTTTTCACAGCGAGAGATCTTCCTTCTGACTTACAGGGAACAGTTAAAATGAAAGTGTGGGATTTTACAGGAAACTATATTGGGCTGATAAAAAGGAGTTGAGCCAGTTAAGGTTCCAGTCAAGCGAAATGTGATTTTTCCCCAGATTCCCCAATACCATATGACGCAGGACACAATTGAAGGAATTGCACCCATAATTGCAGAATTTGTGAAACAAGGAGTTTTAAAAGAAGTGTTGAGCAGCCCATGTAATTCACCGATAATGGGATTGCGAAAGCCCTGTGGGAAATTTCGAATTGTTCCGGATTTGAGAAACATAAATGACAGTGTAATTAAATGTTGCCCCTTAGTGCCAAATTCAGCAGTGATTTTGTTTCAGATTCCATGCGATGCTGAATGGTTCACCGTAATAGACGTGTCACAAGCATTCTTTCTGTACCTCTTCAGGAGGATAGTCAATTTATTTTCTGTTTCAAATTTTTGGATCAAGCCTACTGTTGGTGCAGAATTCCTCAAGGGTTTTCAGAGCCACCTTCTATTTTGAACTAGATTTTGAAAAAGAACCTGGAGTCATTGGAAATGCCTTTCCAATCAACATTGGTACAGTACAAACAATTCTGGTTCAATCCAAAATTTAGACAGGTTGCCACAGCAGTTTGCCATCGTTGCATCATCTGCCAACAGATTAATGTGGGTAAAGGGACATTGATCAATTTGAGCCACATTGGAAGTGCAGGAGGTCCATTCAGCAGAATGCAAATGGATTTCTTTGGGATGCCTGTATGTAATCAACATTGGTACAGTACATTGATGATTTGTTAGTTGCATCAAAGACGAGAGAAGCATGCACGTATGATACTATTGCTTTACTGAATAATTTAGGGAAGAATGGACATAGAGTGTCCCCAGTGAAATTACAGTACTGTCAGAAAGAAGTTAAATATTTGGGTCACCTAATTGAGAAAGGAACTAGGAAAATATCCAGAGAAATGGTCACAGCCATATTGCAGATGAATCCCCCAGCCATCCAGAGATATGTCAGGATGTTTTTGGGAATGGTAGGCTATTGTAGCCAGTGGATTCCCAACTTTTCAGTCATTTCGAAGCCATTGCAGAAGCTGACTCACAAAGAAGTCACTGATGCCTTAGTGTTAGATGAAGCCTGTATGAAAGCCTTTACTGAATTGAGAGAAAGTCTGTGCAATGCACCGGCTTTGGAAATGCCTGACTATGGACTGCATATGCCTATGTTGATAAATATTTTTTCTGATTGTGTATATTTCTAGTTATGTATAGTTTTTTAGAAAATATGTATCGCTACTATGTCATAACAATAAAATACACACACACTCTTTAAACCTGTTTGACTAAGTATATTTACCCATGGTTCTAATTATGTATTGTATGTGCATATGTGTGTTTATTCATGTGTGTTTGTGTGTGTGAGTGTGTGTGTATGTGTGTATGTATGTATATATATATATATATATATATATATATATATATACATATATATATATATATGTATGTATGTATGTGTATATGTTGTTTCTGTGCTTGGCATGTTCGTGGGTCATTGCATGGCTCCTGGATGGGTTGTTATACTAGATATCTATGAATTCCTGCTCTCATCTTATCACACTTATCTACCCATCATCATATGTCATGTCTCTATCAAACTATCTTCCATTCCCACTCTGACTCATCCCAAATCCTTTCTACTACTTTCATCTCCTAAATAACTCTGCCTAAGCTCTTCCCTCTGCTTCCACATCTAACTCACCAAACCTCACTCTACTACCATGACCTCCCACACAACCCTACTAAATTCTCCCTCATTTATCTCACCCTGCTACTATGCTCTCCCTAACCCTTCCACAGACTCTTCCCTCCTCCATCCCCCTTTACTCATCCCAAGCCTTTGGGTTGAGTAAATGAAGGATATACTCCCAATTAACACTTCTGGGTTTCTTTCCTCCTCCACCCCTCCATTACTCCAGTCACTCTAACAAACTAACTCTAAAATCCGCGGCTCAAATTAACTCACAATAATACTAAAACTGTACTCATTATTTCCCGATACTAATCCATCACTAATTCTTGTTGGGTTCCAGAGTAACGTGCTACTCACCGAAAAGTGCTTTGACGCCTCATCAGGGGTAGTAAGCGCTATATAAATACTATTACAATACAATACAATACAAAACCCTTCATGTTGTTTTGTCATGAGCATGATGCATGTTTTTTGTCTGTCTTAATTCAAGTCCATGGTGGAGTAACCCTCCCTGTAGCATATTTTTCAGCTACTTTGGACCCTGTTGCAGCAGCTTTACCAGGCTGTCTGCGTTCAGTAGCAGCGGTTAGATTGAGCCTCACTCAGAGTGAGAGCACTGTGATGGGACATCCTTTAACCGTCATGGTCCTCCACTCCATTTAAGTTTTACTTACCTGAGTCAAAATGCAGTACCTTATAGGTGCCAGGCTGACTTGTTATGAAACAATCATCCTGGGGTCCCCAAATGTGTCACTCAAAAGGTGTTACAGGGCTTAACCCAGCGACCTTACTCCCAAAGGAGAATGTTGAAATTGACAAATTAGAAGAAGTTGAACACAACTGTCTCAAAATAACTGATTTGTGCACATAACCGAGACCTGATCTTAGAGATACCCGATTGGAGTAAAATGACCACATTATTTTTGTTGATGGTTCCTTTTTAAGAGACAACATGGGAACAATGAGAGCAGGATATGCTGTGTGCACAATTTCTGGTATACTTGAAGCGTCTTGGCTTCGAGGAGTAAATTCTGCAGAAGTGGCGGAAATAGTAGCCCTAACTAGAGCATGCCATGTTTCTGCACAGCTTAAAGTTACCATCTATACGGACAGCCAGAATGGATTTGGAATAGTCCATAATTTTGGCCAATTGTGGTTACAGAGAGGTTTCCTGACCTCTTCTGGTTCACCAGTTAGAAATGGTGAAAGGATTCATGAATTGTTACAAGCTATTCAGATGCTTGAGAAGATTGCCATGGTGAAATGCAGTGCACACCTGAAATCACAAACTTTTGTGTCAATGGGAAATGGATATGCGGATCAAGTCGCTAGGTTTCACGCATTAAACTGTATATCGTTCAAAGATAAATGGGAACTGTTATCAAATGAAGACAAAATGATCCCAAGTTAAGCACTGCATGTTGTAGATACCTTAGAGGAATTGAAAGCATTGCAGGATTACATTGACAAAGATGAGAAAAAGAATTGGGTCAAGTTAAAATGTGTTCAGAGTGAATACGATGTTTGGATTTCGGGGGAGGGGCAAGTTGTCCTGCCTAATAGTTTGTGAACTCAAGTGGCTAGATGTTATCATGGTCATGCACATGTTGGGAGGGATGCTATGGTTCGAACCTTTAAACAATTCTGGTTCAATCCAAAATTTAGAAAGGTTGCCACAGCGGTTTGCCATCATTAGATCATCTGCCAACAGATGAACGTGGGTAAAGGGACAGTGGTCAATTTGAGCCACATTGGAAGAGCAGGAGTTCCATTCAGCAGAATGCAGATGGATTTCATTGAGATGCCTGTATTTGGAGGATTGAGGTATGTGATGGTGATTGTCTATATTTTTAGCCATTGGATTGAAGCTTACCCTACACGAAGAAATGACAGCCTCAGAGTAGCGAAGTTACTGCTTATGGAACTGATACCGCGTTTTGGGTTTCCGGTCTCTTTAAAATCAGATAGAAGAAGTCACTTCAACAATGAAGTAATTAAATTACTATGTTCAGCTTTAAACATTGAGCAGAAGTTGCATTGTGATTACCGCCCTGAAGCCTCAGGACTTGTGGAACAGATGAATGGTACTTTAAAATCAAGGATGGTGAAAATGGGTGCGTCCACAAATCTGAAATGGCCCGACGCACTACCATTAGTTCTGAGGACAATGAGAAACACACCAGACAGGAAAACAGGACTGTCACCGCATGAGATCCTCATGGACAGAGCAATGAGGTTGCCAGTAGTTCCTGCCAATGCTCTTGTGAACATGACAGATGATATGGTGTTGGACTACTGCAAAGGTCTGGCTGATGTGGTTCACTCTTTCTCTTATCAGATGGAAGCTACCACACTTCAACCGTCTCAAGATCAAGGACACGACCTGAGAGCAGGTGATTGGATTGTGATTAGAAATCACGTGAGGAAGACGTGTTTGGAGCCTCGGTGGAACAGCCCTTACCAAATAGTGCTGATCACTACTACAGCTGTGAAGTGCGCTGGAGTTCTGAATTAACCCCTACGCAAGCCATACGAGAAAAGTACCATATCTGTTGGACAATAAAGAGGAGTTAAAAGTACCAACCACGTCTAGACCAACTCCAGAATTGGAGAGGGGAAAAGGAGAATCGGAGACCAAATCCGAGCAAACCACATCCAGCACAAACACTCCTGTGAGAGACTAAGGGTAAGACCTACAGGAGAGTGATAGTGAACCAACCTCAACTGAGGTAACAGGAGAGTCTAGTCAAAGGAGGGCTCTCCCAGAAGCAGACGGTCTTGAAAGTCAAACAGAGCAAATCACAGATCCCGAGGGGGAAGGAGTTGAGGCGGATTAAAGTCAGTTTGGTCTGACTCCTCCTGAACCAGTTGCATGTATGTCAAGTGAAAATCCTGCAGAACAAAGAGAAATTACAAGTCCAACACTGAAAAGAGCATTGACGAAAGGTCCACTGAAAGGAGATATGTGGCCGAAGTCACAAGCAAAGAGATAAGAAGAAATTGCAGTGAAAACAATTGAGGAAGAAGTAGACACAACAAGGAAAAAAGATGTGTGTGATGGAGCACTAAATGGAGATCAAAGATTGAAAAGAAAGAGAATTGCAAGTCGAAGTTACGCTGGTCCTGAATGGGCATATGCAACAACGAACGAATGGCAGAGTGAATTTTTGTCTTTTTGTTTTGATCGAAACATTCCAGGTCAATATTTTGGCACTTGATAGAAATCAATTAATTGAACTGTTGAGAACTGTAAACTAAGAAAAGTGCAAGAAAGCGACTAATGAAAGCAAGCAGAAAATACTTTTGATAACCTGATTTGACAAGCTGCTAAAACTGATTTTGACAAATTACCTATTTTTGACAAAGGATCCTGGAAGAAAGACTGAAAGCTGTAAATAACTGCTAAAGAAGATTGAAGATTTGTTTTTGATTTTGCTGCATAGGTATACATTTTTTCTTTTCTACTTTCTGATTATTTACAGATCATGAGTAACCTTAGCCAACAGGGTAGGAAGAATATGTGCTGTAAATATATGGGTATTGGTTTGGCGATTGTATGCATGATATTGTGTCTGGTGTTGATTGTGAGTTTGACTGTTCTTGACAGGGGTAAGGCCAACCATAGCTCAGCTTTAGAGACAACTACTGCACTCACAGAAGTGGATAAGTTTAGGTTAGATGAGAAAAATGTGCACATAGATGGCACAGTAGGGGAACTTTCTTCTAATGTTTTCTATTGCTTGTTGTGTGAGTATGTTGAGACGATGAATGTGATAGATTGTCACGTCTGCATGCAGATTCCTTCATCAGTCGAGGAAGAAGTTACTTATCATAGTTTGCCCCTTACTTATGGAATAAGTTGTAGTCTGTTACTAACAAGATTGTACAACCAGGAGTACATTCAGTATTTCTATTCCAATTACAATGTTGTATTTTTGCTTGTCCCTATAATTAAGTACCTGAGTAGAGTAGCTAAGGAAAACACTATAGAGTTAGTGAGAGGATTCTTTAAGCCTAACTGAACATTTGGTACAGCTTTTGCACACAGGAACAATTTGACATGCTTGCTTACACCTATAGAAAAGAGCTTCCTAGATCAGACAGATGCCTGGAGAAAAGCATTGAAGGAGAAATTAGAAAAGGGCTTAGGGAAAAGGACATTTAGAAATGACCATGCATTTAACAAAATAAAGACACAAGGAAGATTAGCTTTAAATGCACAACACATAGGAAAGCCTTGTGTATATAGGCATAAATCTAGAACTGATATGTTGTTTGTGGGAATGAGTGAATGCAGACGTGTTTTTGTTTTAGAGTAAATGGACGTTCATGTTGAATGGACAGGATCCGGCAATTCCAGGAGTTTATTACATCTGTGGACCAAATGCATATTACAGTCTTCCAAGAGGATGGCACGGTACATGTTACTTGGGAATAGTTTTCCAAAAGATGTTTCAACTTGAGGACTTGAGTAAGATAGCTAGAATGACTGAATTACATCATGTTAGCAAAAGCAAGAATCAAATTCTGGCATAGTTGGAGACATATTTGGAGTGATAATTCCTTCAGTAGGAGTTATTCTGAATTCATTAAACATTCAAAGGCTGTCTACTATTCTGGATAACATGCTGACAAATTTTTCAGGAGCCATCATCCTAATGGGTACAGAGATGGCTGCGGTAAGATCTATGACTCTTCAGAACCGTCTTGCGTTAGACATTCTTTTAGCAAAGGAGGGTGGAGTTTGTAAAATGCTGAGCTCGCAACATTGTTGCTCATATATTCATGATAATAGTAAAGAAATTAGAAGCCTTATTAACAATCTGACTATAGATAGTGCTGATTTAAAAGCGTTGAAAGAACCAGAAGTTTGGGAAAATTTGGCAAAGGATTTGCTTCCATGGGAAATTGATTGGGCAACCTGGGAAAAAGGATAATATTGAAAATAATACAAGTGCTATTGATTATTGTGATTTGCATAATTGGAGCATGAGGAATTTGTAAATTGTATCATGCCATTAAATTAAAGAAACTGAAACGATCAGAGGAGGGAAGGAATTAAAATGGAATAATTATTATGGGAAAATTCAAAAAGAGAAAGGAGAAATAAGGAGGACAAATTTTAGGGGAGCAGAAATTTGTGTGGGATAATGTATGTGTGGGATTGTGAATGCTAAACTTTTTTACTAATAAATATTCATATATTCAGAAGTTTGAATCTGCATAGAATGTAACTCAATATAGAAAAGGTGCACACTTGAGTGGCCGTCAGTGATCATGAAGTGTCTTTATTAAATGCTTATTAATACAAATTGATGTGCTCATATTTAAATTAATGTAGTAGTGTTATGATTACTTATTATGTATTAGCGTTATTAATTGTAGGCTTTAAGTTAGCAAGATCTTGGGCCTAGTTGCACAGCCTCATATTAAACTGTACTGTTTTTTTTTTGATAAAGTAATTTTTTTATTTTGCAAACAACTGAAATATATACAATACAAACATTTAAAACATGATGCCAACGGGCACACTAAAAACATGGTCAATCCCCCGTTCCAGCGACATGTACTTGAACTTTAATGAAAGGAAGAAAAAAAAAGGAAGCAGGCTATGCACAAATCTACAGGATTGAACTTGTTGAATTATGCATTGGCCAGAGAGGGTGGGATAGGCGGGGGATCAGTTTCGTTCCTCTGTGGTGTGATTGATCTTGGAGATATTGGGGGGGCCATTGTAGCTGCTTCCCACCTTCCCCATACCTTATTATACTTATTCGGACAACCTCTGGCCTCATACACCAATTTTTCCCAGGTCGCGCACCAATCCACTCCGCGCTTCCACTTAATCAAGGCAGGAGCCCCTCTGGCCTTCCAATTCGCCATTATATCCCTCTTTGCCACCAGACAAGCCACCCCCAGAAAGGTCCTGTCCGGTCTTCTCAACCCAGTGTCTCCCATAATTCCCAGAAGGGAGGACAACAGTGATTTCTCCACATCTACCTGTAGGACACTCGAGACATCGTTTAGAACCGCTCCACAATAAGTCGCTATGACCGGACAACCCCAGACCATATGAAAGAAATCGGCAGAGGGATCTAGGCACTGAGGGCAGTCAGCAGAGGATCGGAGGCCCGCTCTGTGAAGTTTAGTGGGTTTCAGATATGCTATGTGGAGGTAATAGGCCTGTATTTGTCGGAATCGAGAGGCCATCGTTAGGGCGCGGGGGCCATCAGTGCCTCGCCCCAGTCTCCCTCATCTATGGGGCCCACCCAACCCTCCCACTTCTGGCGGAGCAGTTCCAGGGGATGGGCCGTGTTGGTGACCAGGGCGCGGTATATCTGGGAGACACCTCCTCTGCCACGACTCCCCATTAGTGTCTTTACTTCCATCGGACTGTATTCTGGTATGGTGTCCCCTGCCTGTATGTGTGGTTGTAGGGCGTGTCGAAGCTGGAGATATTTATGGAATTGCGTTTTATTTAGCGAGAAGAGTTTCTGGAGCTCTTCAAAGGATCGCATATGTGTCCCGTTCCAAATATCGCCTAGTGTTGATATACCAATGGTGTCCCATTTGTGGAATCCCTATAGGCCCGCGACCTCCCGTAAGTGTTTCCCATGCCACAGCGGTGTCTGTTGAGTGAGGCGTCCCCACCACCCTGACACCCTCTGTGCCGCCCGCCAACCCGTAAGGATCACCTTAGTTACATCAGGGATGTCTCGGGAGATCGGGCCCCCATATAGGGCATCGAAAATCCGCGGGTAGCTCAGTGTGTGGAGCTCTAATCGGTATGCCGGGTCCGCCCATCCCCCTCCCATCCAATCATTGATCACTTGTAAGTGAATTGCGAGGTGGTAATGGTAGATGTTGGACATGCCAAGTCCCCCATCGTAAACGTCCCTTTGGCAGGTAACGAGTGCCAGCCGTGGACGACCGCCACTCCATATGAACTGGCGTGTCAACGTGTCCAGCTCCTGAAACCATCTCTTTGGGATGGGGTGTGGGAAGTTTTGTAAGAGATAAAGAAGTCTGGGGAGGACCATCATCTTATAAAGAGCTATTCTACCTAGGAGATTAAGGGGGAGGGTTCTCCAGCGTTGGAGGTCAGTCCTAATTCTCCTGATTGAAGGTGTAATATTGAGTTCCCAGGCTAATTCCGGGAGTAGTGAGACATATATTCCTAGATATTTAAAGCTGTTTCTTTTCACTGTGATAGTGTGTTGCCAGTCCACGCAGTCTCGAGATCGGTGGAGGGGGACCAGCAAGGCTTTACTATGATTTAGGTTCAGCCCGGAGGCCTCCGCAAAGAGGTTCAATATGTGTAGAACACGGGGGCCGCTCGTGGCTGGGTTGGAAATATATAGCAAGATGTCATCCGCATAGAGTGCCACCCGGTCCTCGGCGAGGCGAGCCATGACCAGCCCTCAATCAGGGGATCCCCGCGTATTAATATCGCCAAAGGTTCAATCATTAAGGCGAAAAGTAGGGGGGATAGAGGGCACCCCTGACGGGTGCCCCGGTTAATAGGAAACAGGTCAGAGACCACCCCGTTCACCTGTACTCGGGCCGTCGGATTGGAATAAAGCAGTTCTACCAGGCTGCAAAATTTTGCCCGAGTCCATTTCTTTGCAGCACCTGGTCAAGGTAGGACCAATCTACTGTGTCAAAGGCTTTCTCAAATTCGAGTAGGAGTAGTGCCAAGGGATTACGTGACAGAGTCCTGCGGTGTGCTAAGGCCAAGTGGAGCCTTCTAATACAGTGCCTAGTACCACGGGTGGGCATGAAGCCACACTGGTCGGGGTGTACAAGCGAGGGGATGGCCTCCCTCAATCTAGCGGCCAGGGTTGAGGACAGTACTTTGATCTCCGTGTTCAGGAGAGAAATGGGCCGATAAGCCGAACAGTATATTGACGGAGGTTGCGTCTTAGGGACTACCACAATGGTGGCTTGATCAATCCCATCCGGAAAGCGACCTAGTTTTTCGGCATCAGTGTACATTTCAAGCAAGTAGGGGCTTAGGATGTCACTACATTTGCTATATAACTCTGCCGGGAATCTGTCTGGCCCTGGAGTTTTGCCCGAAGACAGGTCGGAGATCGCGCTAGTAATCTCAGAGAGATTGAGTGCTTCATCGAGCCTGTTCCTTGTCTCAAGGGAAACTCTGGGGAGGGATATGTCATTTAAGAGAGGAGAGTCTATCTCGGACTTGGGTCGAGGGTGTTTTGCGTAAAGGCGAGTATAGTAGGAGGCAAAGCTTTGCCCAATTTCGGTTGGTGTTTTAGAAAGAGAGCCTGAGTCATCCCTAATTTCAGGAATGACTCTGTTGGCTCGCGGGTAAGTTGCCAGCCAATGCAAGAGTTTCCCGTTTGTATCTCCCCATCCATATATTCGGGCAGCTGAGGCCCTCCACATATGTTTTGCTGATTCTAGCACTAGGTGTTTAATTTCGTCTTTCACTAAGGTGAGGTGCCTCAGACTGGAGGCTGAGGCAGAGATCCTGCATTTCCGCTCCAGTATTAAAGCCTTTGCCTCTAGAGCCGATACTTGTGAGTCCCGGGCGCGCTCGCGGACACGGAGAAGATGTTTGGCTTGTCCTCTAAGAGTGGCCTTACATGCGGCCCACAATGTGCCTGGGGACCGAACTGATCCCAGATTCGTTTCAAAGTAGTAATTGAGATGGTTCCTAACCTCGAGGGTATAGTCGTTGTCTTGTAGATACCAAGCGTTAAGGCGCAACACCGGGCGTCTGGAGGGATCTACCCCCCCGAGTCGGACCCTCACTGGTGCGTGGTCAGAGACTCCGCGGGGCAGTATATCTGCGCCCGTGACGCTGATGACGTCAAGGGAGGGTATAAATACGAGGTCAATTCTGGATTGTGTCGGGTGGGCAGCCGATGTGTGGGTGTATTGACGTTCCGTAGGGTGCCAAATTCTCCATATGTCGCAGAGACCCAGGCTTCCAGCCCAGCCCGTCAGACTTGACGCTCGGTTGTATCTGCTCGTGGTAATCTCGCCTGATACGTCTAGACTTGGATCGAGGACAGCGTTAAAATCCCCCCCTATTAAGGTGGCTCCCTGCGGTATCCCCGCAATCACCCGGCGGAGCGAAGTTAAGAAAACTTCAAACCCGGCCGGAGGGGCGTATACACTCACCAAGTTTAGTGGTGATCCATGAAGAACTCCCGTGATCACCACGAATCTGCCTTGTGGGTCAGAGTGCGTGTCCGTAACTACCATAGGTAGTGAGCGGTGGAGCAGGATAGCTACCCCGCTAGAGCCTCTGGAGAAACCTGCGTGGTAGACTCTATCATAGCCTCCCCGTGAGAGCATGGGGCATCTAGTTCCAAGGAGATGGGTTTCCTGTAATAAGACCACGGAGGGGGAGTATCTACGGAGGGAACTGAAAACCGCGGACCTCTTGATTTTATCTAGTAGGCCATTCACATTCCATGAGATGACCTGAATCAATGAAAACCAGTTGTGGGATGCGTGCTTGCTATATTAAGCTGGGTGCCTTCCTGTACATCTGGGGACGACCGTTTCAGTTGCAACAGTGAAATATGTAGATAACAAAGTAAACTTAATAACGCAATACTATCTAAACCCATGTAAAACTTTTTACCCCCCAACCACCCCCCACCCCATACTCCCTCCCCGGAAGCATCTGTCGCCCTATTACCCAACTGTAACAAAGCAGTCAGCTGGACTGCTATGGAGTGGAGTGGTGGACCCCTCCTTTTAGTCGGATCAAATGCAGTTAACGGCTATTAAGTAAGTCTCACGGAAAGTATATCACAGTGGTCATGGGACCTCCGAAGTGTCACCCCCAATGGCCGCACATCCGGGATGAGAGTCTCAACCATGTCCCTCTGTTCCGTCAGAAGTTGCTTGTCCCGTCTCAACCGAGTTCTGGAGATTTGCTCAGGTCAGTATCGTCCATGACCCTGTCCGGGCCCGGAGGACACGGCGAACCGCCGGCGGCCCCCCCCCCCCGGAGCACCGGAGGTCGAGGGTATTCCATTGTTCGTGATGGCATCCACATCTTTCTGCCTACCCTTCTTGGATCTGGTTCGTCGTCTGCTTCTCTGAGGCCCTACCAACGGGGGGGGCACCTCATGGGAGGGGCCGCCCACTGGACCCCAGGGACCCCGCCGGGCCAAGGAACCCTCCTCGGTCAGCCAGTCCCACACCTCCTCTGGGGAATCGAAGAAGAAGGCCTTTCCGGCCATTAGGACCTTGAGTCTGGCCGGGAATAATAGCATGTAGCTGAGTTGCATTGCTCTTAGCTTCTGTTTGACATGCTCGTAGGATCGGCAGCGAGTCTGCACTTCGCGGGTGTAGTCGGGGAATATTAGGATCTTGTGGTTCTCCCAATGAAGGTTATCTGAGCTCCTGGCTGCCTTAAGGATCATATCTCGGTCCTTGAAATTAAAGAAACGTGCAATCATCGGGCGCCTGGGGCCGCCTGGCGGTGGGTGTGGAGCGAGGGCCCTATGGGCACGTTCGATCGCAAACCAGGGCGAGAGGGATTGGTCCGGGATCCAGGCCTTGATCCACTGCTCCAGGAATTCGGGAGCTTTATCCTCTTCCGCGCCCTCCGGGAATCCGACAAAGCGCAGGTTGTTGCATCTTGAGCGATTTTCTGCGTCTTCCGTACGGCGGTGTAATTCGTTGGTGCGGGTTTGGAGTTGGGCCACTTTGGTTCTTAGATCGGATATTTCATCTTCGGTCTTGGAGACCCGGTGTTCTACCGTAGTGATTCGGCCCACTGCGTTTCTGAGGTCCTGCCTAATTAGGCCCATGTCCTCCCGGACCTCTCCTATCTTGGTCTCCACGGCGGTCTGCGATGATTGAATCGCCAGGAGGATGGCGTTCACTCCATCCGGGGCTGGGCTTCCTCCGGCCGAGTCTCCGTCCCTCCGTGGACCTGCAGGTGCTGTGAACTGATCAATCTTTTGCTGGGAGGCAGGAGGCTGTTTGATCGGTTTGTCTCTTTCCATCTTGTTACTCTGGAAGGGAACCCCGGCAGGGAGCAGGTGGTTTTGTCTCATATAGGATTGTCTTTTAAGTCTCAGTGTTTATGTAGCTCCTCACAATCAGGGACCACAGGAAGCGCCTCCCCGGAGTCACGGGGGCCCCGGGAGGCACGGGCCCGGCCGGGAGCACTATTCCTTATATGAAGCTCAGCAGTCTGGGAGCATTCCGTCTCTCTAGTCGGCCAACACGGGGGGCGAAGAGCGGAAGCCCCAGCGACAGCGCCGAGTCCCGCGGGCCACCGGACCAGGGTCCTCTCCCCCGGCACCGTCGAGACCCCCAAGACTCAGGGGAACTCCTCGCACCCCGAGGCCCCCCCCTGTACCCCTGGGCATCAAACTCCTGTGGCGGGGCCGATCCTGATAATCGTCCTAAGGGCCAGTGGGTGCTCCCTGCCCGTGCCGCAGCCTTATGCACTCGTGGGGGATTTAGTGGATCCCTCCTTCCCTCGCCTGGACAGCCATCAATCCCAGCCCCCCCGGTGTCCGGGGAAAGGGCTTGTCTGCTCCATGCCCCGGGGGTGTTGCCCTGATGACCCGGGTCCTCGCACCCTCTTCTCCTCTCCTCCTACTGGGTCGGGGGTCCCCGCCCCGCTTACGGCATTTGCCTCCTCTGATGCGCCGTGGTCTCCGTCAAGCACTCTCAGCGCGGTCTCACCGTGACTGACCGGTCCCCCAGAGGTCGCGCGTGCCTCCGGCTCCTCCGGGCGATGTGCTCTCGAAATCGTCCGTTTCGCTCTCAAGCCAGCGGCACGCTTTCTTACCCTCGGGGGGCACCGCACCGCGGTCCGCGCCCTCTTCTCTTTTACGACGGCTGCCGCGGTCCCACTCCGCCCAGCCCCAGGCGGAGGTACGCCAGCGGCCCGAGTCAGCAGGCGCTTCACTTACCGGCAGCACTCCGGTGCCTCCGGGGGTTTGTGACGGGAGCGCCGCTCCAAATCTTTCTGTTCGCTCCAGTAGAGGCTGCGGTCCAGACCGACTTCATCCGATGCTCCGGATCTCAATTTCGCTGCGGCGGCTCGAACCCGCCCGCCATTTTTCCCAGAACTAGGCGAGGTGCGGGAGGGACACAGGGACCGTTATGGATCATTTTCTCCCAAGGGGAGGGGAGCCACAGGAGTGTATAGGGTAGTGCCGTTAACCCCGCAGAACGTGGCAATATCGGGCGGATGACGGAGGGGTCCAGAGCACTCTCAGAGTGCGACCGCCATCTTGACGTCCGAAGCCACACCCAAACTGTACTGTTAAGATAGTGCTGTGGAAAATGTTCGCTTGAAGAAATTAAGACGTGAATTTTTTTTTCCTCTGAGTTGACCAAACACTAGCAATTTTTTTTCTTTTCTCATGAGAACTGCTTGCTAGAATGCCTTGTGCTAGACTGATATTTGGTATAGTTTCGTGTGTGAGAAAGCGATGTTCCCAGGAGATAACAATGGATTCACTGACTGAAGGACAGAGGGATACAAAATTGTTACCTGATGAGCCGTACGATGGGAACAGGAGAAGAGGAGCCAATCATGGACATGTGAAAGATAGTTAAGTAATATCTTACATTTGAAGTTCTACCTTCTTTGGACTAAATGTAAACATATGATTCTCTGACCAATGGCAATGTGGGAAGTGTTTTAGACAATTTTATCTTAGCCCGACTGCACAGAGGACAAGCGCACCATTTTGATCACTCTCACCTTCCATGCTCAGTCCTATTTTGATTTTCCTACTTTGAGAATTCTATCTTTAACTTTATTGCTTAAACTCTTGATGCTGAATGCTCATCCCTCAGACATTGTTTTCCAAATGGTTCAGATAGCTTAGAGTCCCCAGTTCTGAACTGTTCTCTTTCATGGCCCGATGCTGATGCTGACCGAACAGATGTCCAATTGACGAAGATAACCGCAGCTTTCTGATCCATACCAAGGAGAGGTATAACAAAATGCTATTGTTCATGTTGTAATTTGTCTTTTGTCTCCAGGTACCAACCGCCATTTTTATAGAGCCATAGCTAGATGTTTTCCAAATTTATGTTGACTAAATTGTTTTGCATGAAGTCCATACATGCTTTTCTAATCAGAAGGTTAGTTGAGGGAAGACCCATGAATTCTATTAGGTTCCTATCAATAAAATAATTGATGTTACTCAGTTGCTGACTTTAGATGTATTCTAGTTCTATTGCTCAGTTATTCTTGTTATTGATTTGTACTGTAACTCTTGAATGTGTTGTAGTCCATGCTTTAGTTAAATTGAGATTCTTTAGAAGGTTTGGTCAACAGGTGTTGTTTTTGTATGAATATCATTTGATTTTGAGACTAAGTTACGTGATACTAGCATTGTTAATATAGGGAAATAAACTTTCTAACTTTACATAAAAGTGTGGTTATTCATGGCCAAAGGGGTCATGGTGCGTGAGATTACTGACTCCAAAGATTATTGACATTGCTGATTGATATTTGTTGACGATTTGTATTGAAAATGAGTCCTATGGTGGGATTTACTCCAAGTGCAGTCAAAAGGTCCCTCAACCCACTAACGTGTCCCCTTATAATTTAAAGATAAGAAACCAAATAAGGTCAGAAGCACTAACAGCAGTAGAGGGAATTATATGACTGGAAAGCCCAATTGGCCCTGTTTTGCTAACTCCAATTACCAGCCCAGTGTCCACTTGTCACAATGCATCAGTTAGTGAACTCTCAAAGTTTACTCACCTGGGAGATTTCCAATGCTCAAGTGTTGGGAAGCAGAGAGAGTGACATGACTGCAAAGTCCAATGAGCCCTGTTTTGTTGACTCCAGTCACCGGCCCAGTGTCCACTTGTCACAATGCATCTGTTAGTGAACTCTCAAATAAAGTTTACTCACCTGAGAGATTACCAATGCTCAAGTGTTGGGAAGCAGAGGGAGTGACATGAATGCAAAGTCCAATGAGCCCTGTTTTGCTAACTCCAGTCACCAGCCCAATGTCCATTTGTCACAATGCAACTGTTAGTGAACTCCAAAATTAAGTTTACTCACCTGGGAGGATAACTATTGTCAAGTGTTTGGAACTAGAGGGAGTGACATTACTGCAAAGCCCAATAGGCCCTGTTTTCTAACTTCAATCACCAGCCCGTGTCCACTTGTCCCAACGTATCTGTTAGTGAACTCTCAAATGACGTTTACTCACCTGGGAGATTTCCATTTCTCAAGTGTTGGGAAGTAGAGGGAGTGACATGACTGCAAAGCCCAATGGGCCCTGTTTTGCTAACTCCAATCACCAGCCCAGAGTCCACTTGTCACAATGCATCTGTTAGTGAGCTCTCAAATAAAGTTTACTCACCTGGGAGGTTTCCAATTCTCAAGTGTTGGAAAGTAGAGGGAGTGACATGACTGCAAAGCCCAATGGGCCCTGTTGTGCTAACTCCAATCACCAGGCCAGAGTCCACTTGTCACAATGCATCTGTTAGTGAACTCTAAAATGAAGTTTACTCACCTGGGTGGTTACCGATTGTCAAGTGTTGGGAAATAGAGGGAGTGACATGACTGCAAAGCCCAATGGGCCCTGTTTTGCTAACTTCAATCACCAGTCCAGTGTCCACTTTGCACAAGGCATCTGTTAGTGAACTCTCAAATGAAGTTTACTAACCTGGAAGGATACCTATTGTCAGGTGTTGGGAAGTAGTGAGAGTGACTTTGACTGCAACTACCAGGGGATACTGATCAAGCGACTCCAAACAGCAGAAAAGTGGTCACTTGCCCAAAAACCCTTGCCTGCTAACTCTCAAGTGGAGTTTAATCACCTGAAAGGTACCAAGATACAGATCATGTTCAACTCAGAGATGTGTCTGGCCACTTAGCTCCATTTTGAACTGCTAAGCTAAGATAAAACTATTGAGGACAGGAAGGACAGCTTACCCAGTGTGCAACAAAAATGATCCCCAAGGCCTCACGATGCATCACCAGAATGGTATTGGCAGCAGACCTATTCACACTGCACTGACCACATGATAACTCCAATCACATAGACCACAGACCCCTGGGTCTGCCTGCATAACAATCAACTAAGCCTCAAAATGGTCAAAGCCACATCCTTCTCAGCCACTGTCATGCCTGCACTGGTGGCAAAATGTAATTTTATGCCCCTCCCACCAATGACCTGCACAATTCAGCAGCTGCTTGACTTTAATGGAATTGGCATGCTTCACAAATGTCAGGTCAATACAACCAATAGATGGGTATCTGTCACAATAGGATAACCTGCAAATCAATTATGTACAAGGGCTTTGCAAAATGTCATGTAAACTTTTGTAGGCACATGTCGCAATCCAACCAGTAACATTGTATCTTTCACATCAACAGGTCGAGCTGCCACTGGCCACACACAGCCCCCAGAAGAGACTGCCACTACCCTCATGGCTGAAGCCCTAAGTGAAGAAGACTCTCCTGGATGTGGAGTATGGTAGAGGCCCATCTGGATAACCTGGTCAAACTCCAACTATGAGTCTAACTGTGGCAACATCAACACCTCCTAGCCCAGTTGCCTTAACATCACAGGCAGCCATTCGTCCCCCAGCCTGTGTCCCTAGGACAGTGTCTACCATCTTGTGCCGCCCAGTCCAGGATCCTGAGTCACAGCACTACACCTTAGACAATGATGGTCCTGGAACCAGTGGTAAGGGACACTCTGAGGCAAGGGCACAGGCCTGAGTGGGTAGGGTGCGTGGAAGGGATGCTGTGGGCCAGAGTTGTGAGGCCACTGGGGATGTTCCTGGCCAGGGCACCATCAGCCAAGTCTTGGGGGTCTATTAGGAGTCCCAATGCGTGATGGGCCTGGTACTTGCAGAACTCCAGAAGATGAAGCAGCTGCAGAGGGACATCCGTAGGGATATGAGTGAACAGTGGAAGGCCCACAATACCAACATGGCCTCCCTAATAGGGGTGTTGAGGGACATTAACACCACCCTGATCAGGGATTTTCAACAACAATCTACCCCTTCCTTTGCCGCAGCAACACCTTGCCCTTCATCAGTGCTAGCTACTGGTAGGGGGGGCTGTCGGGGAAAGAACCCACCTCAGACACCCCTGCCTCTGTAGCAGCAGATCACCCTCCCCTTCCCCCACCCACACACACACAGGGCTGTCCAGCAAAGACTCCAGGAGGTATGGATGGCAAGAACCCCACCACTGCCAGCAAGTGACTTCGTCCTAAAGAACCTCATGTGTGTCCCACACATTCACTCTCTTGCCTGTTCTTCAACCACCTACCATTTCCTATGGGAAGAGTACACTGGACTTTGGACTTAAAATTGTGTGGCATCTACTCCAATAATTTCAACCACCGTGACTGAACCCTTCACTGTTCTTTTCAACCATGCCCTAATTCAATTTCAAAGCACAGTTTTTCATCACAAAGTCATTGTCTACTTGCTTTTGTTCCACATTTTTCTATGCAGAGATGTAAGACAATGTGAAGCAAATGAGGCTGACACAAGATACTAAAGCAAGAAGGCATATGTCACAGGTTCAGTGTCCTGCTAAGGATTACTAACAACACATACAATCACATTGCAACATGTATCTGGTCACACCAAAATTTTTATTTCATTGTACAGCACATAGGCTGTCCATATATATGGACTGTCAGAGCCAAGAATGGCTGACTCATATCGTGTCAAGGTACATATACCACAGTGGCCCCCAGACCGCAGAAGGAAGGGCTGTCTCATACATTGTCCTGTAGAATAGGCAAACAGAAAAGTGACTAGTGTTACCAGCTTGAGCCTTATCACATACCAAACTAAAGTGATCCATCATCACATAAACCAAGGTACAGACAGAAGGCAGTACAACAGCCCCTGATCATGGGTCCATCACTATCCAGTGACCTTGCATCTAGTGGTATGACACAAACATATGTCAGTGTTGTGGCACAGGCACTGTGGCCCGCAATGAGGAAACACATCTACTACTACATACAGGTAATACAAGAAGAAAGTTTAGTCTACATGCTTGCACTTGATGACAACATATTTCATGAACACATGATCACACACATGATGCAATCCGCCCAACACAGAACAATAAAGAAGTACAATGTACGCTTCTGACCTTCCACCCAAACACTGTTCAAGCTGCATTGGCACAGGTCTCATACACCCCAAATCTGTGACCTACATATCCTGGAACAATCCATGTCTACTTCCTATGTCAGAAAGCATCAGATATCTGCCAATGTCACAGCTCTGAAATGCCAACATGAGGATGTCATGGTGAAGGTACCTGGACAAAAACAAAACAAGGAATATAAGCTTTAAAAGATACCTATTACACAAATCACATAGCAAGCATCTGGAAAGGAAATGACTTTGCAATGCGACTCACACAAACAATGTAGCTACATCAAGGTGGGGATAGGTCAAAAGCTAACCCTTCAAGTGCCCTTTGGCTGAATATTAGCTCCTCAGTTTTTGCCAAAAAACTCTACTCCACACATTCTGACAGTGACAGTTCTTCGTACAGTCACAGTCATTATGTCACATGACATACTTACACTCAAGAAAAGTAGCTATTGATGAGATCGTCCCGCAAGCCAGTTCCTTCCTCTCAACCACTGATCCTCACTTGGCATTTCAGGAGGCTCACCGGTGGAACTGCAGATTCCCCCTCCTCTAGGGTGTATTGGATATTCCGCTTCAGGGCAATGTTGTGGAGCATGACACACTTTTCCGAGTGAGTAGAGGAGGGCTCCATCAGTGCAGTCCAAACACCTAAATCTGGCCTTTTCAGCCCAAAAGTCTGTTCCTCTACCTGCCTTGTTCTTCCATGGGCCTCATTGAAGAGTACTTCCCCTGACATAGTTGGATGCCTTATTAGTGTCAACAACCAAGGATAGTTTGGATATGCAGAGTCTCCTGTTAAGGAACAGGACATATGTGCAACAATAAGTCCCTCTTATCAGAATTGTGGCACCAGACATTGTGCACACACACACACAAACAGGACAGTTGTGAATTATCAAGCTTTAAACAAGGCAACAATGGTATATCCGTTGCACATCTCTATTAGCTTAGGTAGTATTACAACAATGGTGCTCAACAGACTACAACACACCTATTGCCAAAATGTGTGTGTTTTGATCAGAAAGAAGATCTGCTAAGACCAGTTTATGAAGAAAGTAGCTGAGCACTCTTATATAATATCTTACGTAATCAATATATTAGGATCCAGGAACATACATCAGTACATCCAATGCAAAAAGTATAGGAATAACTTGTATAGAAAATAAAAGTGATTAATAAGTAAAATCCAAATCTTACAATACAAAATTCCTTTACTCAATACCAGTTATTTCACATATATACCATAAACATGTCTACGTAATTTTTACAACAATATAAACAAGATTACAAATACGTTGACAGTCTTGGTCAATTGAAGAATTCAGCCAACACGTGGACTTCTTCAAGGCTGATGACAATAAAATATGAAAATCTTTATAAACAACTTGCTAAAGTACAATCAAAAAAAGATTTAAAAAATCATCTTTATTACTAAACAAAAACATTTAAAATCCAACACTCCAAAGAAATAATAACAGTTTCAAACCATTTAACGCACAACTGTATAGACTACCTTGTAAATGTGATAAACAAAACTCTAAATAACCCCTACCTGGACCCGAAATCATGGTGCTTGAAGTGGTGAAAAGTCAAAATTCCCGATGACACCAAAGATGTACAATGCAAAGGAAAGTTGTGAAGTGTGAGTTCAATAAGCTTAGCTGCATATCTCCTTAAAGGACAGAATTAGAAGTCCAATAATCAATGAAAGGAAAAATGTTTAGTCTTGGGACTAAGGAAGAGGGAAAGATTCAAAGTATTACCTCCACACGAATCAAGTTGTACCTAGAACGAGTGGTTCAGAGCACCAGGTGTCAACCATGAAGCCATATTGTAGGGAAGTACCCTCTTTCTTGGCATGGTTACCCCCATTTTCTGCCTGATGTCAGGGTGCTTGACTGTGTTCACTGGGACCCTGCTAACCAGCACCCCAGTGATTATGCTCTCTCTCCCAAAACTCTGTATTTCACTCACAATTGGCATACTGGTGCCCCCTTATGAGTCCCTATTAGGTACCCAGGGAATTGGGATTCCAGGTGATCCCTATGGGCTGCAGAATATATTTTGCCACCCAAATGGAGCCCATGCAAAGGCTTCTGCAGGAAGGCCATTGCAGCCTGCGTGAAAAGGTGTTAGCACCCCTTCACTGCCATTTACACTGCACCAGGTAGCTTATAAGTCACCCCAATAGCAGGCCCTCCAGTCCTGAGGGCAGGGTGCAACGTACCTGTGTGTGAGGGCACCCCTGCACTAACAGAGGTGCCCCCACGACCTTCAGGACCATTTTCCCAGACTTTGTGATTGCGGGGAAGCCATTTTACACATGTACTGGTCACTACCTATGTCCAGCTACGTAATGATAACCCCGAACATAGGCTTGTTTGCTATCAAACATGTTGAAAACATACCCCAAGGCTTTTGCAAGCATTGGTTGTATGATTCCATGCACATCCTTAGAGGACCCCCAGTATTGGCATTTCACCCTTCTGAGGTTTTCCAGGCAGCCCAAGCTGCTGCCACCTCACAGACATGTTTCTGCCCTCCTGGTGCTTGAAAAGCTTGAGCCCAGGAAGGCAGAACAAAGGATTTCCTTTGGGAGAGGGGTGTTACACCCTCTCCCTTTGGAAATAGGTGTTACAGGCTTGGTAGGGGTAGCCTCCCCAAGCCACTGGAAATGCTTTGAAGGGCACATTTGGTGGGACCATTTGGTGCCCTCCTTGCATAAACCAGTCTACACCGGTTTAGGGACTCCCAGTGCCTGCTCTGGTGCGAAACTGGACTAAGAAAAGGGGAGTGACCACTCTCTTGTCCATCACCACCCCGGGGGTGGTGCACAGAGCTCCTCCAGAGGGTCCCTGGGTTTTGCCATCTTGAGTTCAAGGTTGGCAGGGAATTCTGGGAGCATCTGAGTGGCCAGTGCCAGCAGGTGACGTCAGAACCCTCCCCTGATAGGTGCTTACCTGGTTAGGTGACCAATCCCCCTTTCAGGGCTATTTAGGATCGCTCCTTTGGGTGGTTCCTCAAATTCGGTTTGCAAGACTCCAGCAGGAATCCTCTGCATCCTCCACTTCAACTTCTTACTGAAAAAACTGCATCTGGACCCTCCAGGAGCTCTACAAGCTGCAACAAAGAAGCAAGATGCCTTCTGTTCCTGCTAGCAACTGCAACGGATTCCCGGTCGTGCATCCTCTGAAGACAGCCCATCTTCAGCCTGCATCAGAAGACCGAAAGAATCTCCCTTGGGGTGAAGGAGTCACTCTCCTGCTTCAGCAGGTACCAACTACAACAACAGCCGGCTACATGGATCCCCTCTCCTGCTGAGCTGCATGGATCCTGCATCATGGGTGGTGGACTGAAGTGGTCCCAACGGTCCTCTCTTCCAACTGTCCAACTTTGGTGGAGGTAAGAGCTTGCCTCCCCTTGCAAGACAGTACCCCAGTGCACCGCGTGTTTTGCAGCTGCCAAGGCCTGTTGGCATCCTTCCACCAAGTCCTTTGTACATCTTGTAGCTCTGGTCCCCAGCACCCAATCTGGCGATGCACAGCTTCCTGAGTGGTTCCCCAGCAGCATGGGAGCCTTTGTCGTAGTGCTGCGTGGGTCTCTTCTGCAACTTCCCTGTCCCCATGCTGTGGGACTTCTGCGTGCACTGCCTGCTCTTCTATGGACTCTTTGCGTAGCTGAGAGCCCCCTCTGACTCCCCCTCCTGGGTAGAGTCCACCTGGTCCTTTCTGGTCCCGGGCAGCACCATTTTCCGCTAACCGCAAGCTTTGCATGTGCCAAGGCTTGTTGGCGGACTCCGACAATGCAAAACTGACTACAATCCTCCATCTGGCATGGGACATCACTTGCACCCTCCAGGAACCTGACCCACTGTTGGTGTCTTGCAGTCTCTTCTGGGTTTTGCATAATTCTTCTTCTCATTTCTGGGTTTGTTCTGGGAAAGTTACTGTGTTTTAATCATGATTTCCTGGTCACTGGAGTGGGTTCTAGCACTTACCTTTGGGGTTTTCTAGTACTTCCAGCTCCCCTCTACACTTACATCAATGGGAGACCGACATTCGCATTCCACTTTCTTAGTATGTGGTTTGTGCTCCCCCTAGACCCATTTTTAACTATTGTGATTTTCACTAATTGCACTGTTTTCTAACTGTTTTATGTCTATTTGACTAGTCATGTTGCTGTTGTTGGAGTCTGTGTGGCATTAATGGGAGGGACAATGTGTAGGTATTGGTGGCCAGTGCCATATGTTAAGTTCACTCACATTGTGTGGTGTGAGTTTTTTGGGGTCCTAGATCCTCCTGGTGTTAAATGCACATAACTAGGGGAGGAGACATTACTGTCATCCACTGACATCTCTTATCTCATGAATGTTGTAAATGTCAGACAGCATGTATGTGCATTACAGCATGAGCAGAGTATGCATGTTGTTTGAGTCAGTTGAGAGTAATGTGAACAATGTTTATGGGTCCACAGAGATTTCTCAACACATCTGCCCTTGCTAAACTGTTGTTTGGAAGGCATATCATGACTCACTCTGCCCTTCAGGTTGCCACACACACCAAATGCCAAATTGTTGTTGGCTAAATGATGTAATGTCATGCATGGAAGTGATGGGAATTGAGTTTCATGTAGGTTGTGTATGCTCAGCCTGCAGAGACCAGGGCCAGTCAAATGCATCTCCCAGTATGGGTCCAAGGCTAGGCTGGGCTAGAGTCACTGTGGATATGCAAGTGTGGTATTATGCCCACTCCCTGTACCCCAGAAGATCCTGTCATTTGGCCAGTATGAGGCTCTGGTGGCAAATACTGCCCAGAATGCTTTATTCCTTTCATTAGATTAGGAATGGGCACAGAGGTAAATTATTAATCTAGTCCTTATGAGCACTTAGCATCTTTGTCAATGTGTGTCTTTGACTCATGACAAGTCCCTTACAGCCCTGTTGTCACCTTCACACAGGTCATATTTGTCCTGTACAGGCTTATTGCAAAATTGACAGTCCCACAGCGCAGACAGTGTGTTGATTCCTGGTAGTCCATTATATGTGACTCAGTATCTTGGTCACATAGCAGAAACTGTACAATGCATGCCTTTGTTTGTTGGATGCCATCTATGTAGGATGGACACATATGTCCAAATAAGTGTTCTGTGGCACAGGTACATAGCACACAACCCCACCCCCTGAAGTGGCATGAGTCTGCATTTGTTATGGCACATATCCACACATGGACAGGGAAGACACTTTCTGTACTCATCATTCCAGTCCCTTCATTGTTACCCATGTGTAATGTTTTGGTTTGTACTCTGGCAGTTGCCTGTAGGGACTGTATGCAGAGAGTCATTCTCACAGAATGTGAATGTGTTGGTCCTTTCATGCCTAAAGAGGTTACCCTTCTGAAGCCAGATAGGTGTGATGTGTCTTATAGTGGCTCATATATCAGCCAGGTTGCTAGAGCATTTCCCACATGATGTCAGTAAGCATGCTTAGTCATTTTAGGGCCTGAGCAGGGTGGTGGGCTGGACTGCAGATTAGGAAATTTAGGTCTGTAGTAATGTCCCTGTACTTTTTGGCTTGTATGTGCCACACTTGGGAGTATTGACAAATAGGAAAGTTCTAGCTTGATGTTACTAAAATGTATGTGGCTCAAACATTTGTAATGAGACTTGTGAACATGATCTCTTGATGTGTCTTTTGCGCCCATGCAGGTCAATGCCCATCAAGCGCCCACTGCAGAATAAGATGGGGGGACCTGAGATGCTGGGACCAGAAGATCGTGGAGGCCCAGCTGGGGCTGTCCTCCCAACATGGGTGGGGTGCCCGTCGGACCATGACCCCCATAATGGGCTGCATCCTGGCGGTGGCCTATCTGGAGCTTGATGGGTGTTTGAGAGCAGCACCACAGCCACAAGAGAGTGAGTACAGGGCATATTCCTACCTGTCGCATTGCCAAGTGATTGAGTGAGGTTTTGACAGCTCCCCCTGACAATTAGGGATGAGCCATGTGTCACACAGTAGATGACTGATTGTTTGTGCTGACTTGTCATGTGTTGTATACTGATGTGCCTTGCCTATTGTCCCAGGGACGTAGGACACATCTGTGTGGAATCCATAAACCACTTGCTCTGCAGGGATGACATATGGCTGTGTATATTGATCAGTCAAGTACTGTTTTTTGTTGTTTGTAGTGAGTGTAATTTCTATGCAACAGACCACTACTCCTAAATGTTCAAGACCAAAGGTAAGTAGGTGATGGGCCACTGTCCTCTGCCATGTGTCTGGGCAAATGTGTATATAGGCATCTGCCACCCAGAAGCTATTTGTCTTCAGGGTATGATGAGTGCTGGTGCCTGATGGCAGTCTGTAATGTGAAGATGTCCAACATACATGTGACAGGGATTACTTTGGTCTTTGGATGCAACTATGGGACACTACTTTCCCTTGGTAAGCGGGGAATGTCCATTGACATGATTTATTTTTCATCATTGTTGCCAACAGTCCTTGTGCCTACATGTCAGTATGTGTCCTTTCTCTTCATAAAACATTTGTGAGCTGCCGTTTCATGCATGGTCTATCTATTTTGATGAGATGATGTCTGTATTCCCTCACATGTATGTGCATGCGAACCTGTGTGTGGATAGGGCATTTACAATGGGGGTTCATTTCATGCTGTGCCACAGACAGGAGTGTGTCACTATTGTTTATTGCCTGACACATACCCTCAGCCATCATAGCATGCCATTTGGCATGTACGACTGCAGTAGCAATGAGGGACATGACAGGAAGGCCTAGAGTTTGGAGCCACAATGTGAATATCTATGCCCTTGATGTGGCATAATGGGGAAAAGTACACTACCCATGTGTAATGAGTAAGGTATGTGCCCTGACTGTTGCCATGCATCACGTAGTGACTTGCAGTTATGTAGAAATCACATGTATTTGGGTACAGGCATTCATCCACAGACAGACATCTGGGTTTGCATGACCAAAATGTGGAGAGTGATGTAGCTTCCAATTGGGCAATATGTTGAGGGCCTTCAATAATACTTGCAAGTCTCATGGCCTCTCCAACATTCAAGGGATTAATTGCCTGTGCTGATGCAGTCAGAGTATGACACAGTAAAGGGTGCCAGACATAAGTGGCGATTACCATGGTGTAGGAGGCTGGCCTGGCTTATAGTGGGTACCTAGTGGTACTTACACCTTGTGCCAGGTGCAGTTATCCCTTATTAGTAGATTAGAAGTGTTCTAGCAGCTTAGGCTGATAGAGGTAGCTATAGCAGAGCAGCTTAGGCTGAACTAGGAGACATGCAAAGCTCCTACTATACCATTTATATCACTTAGCACTATATCATAAGAAAACACAATACTCAGAGTTACTAAAAATAAAGGTACTTTATTTTAGTGACAATATGCCAAGAGTATCTCAGAGGATATACTCCCTTAGGAGGTAAGTAATATACACATGAACCAAAATCAGGTAAGTAAACAGTTAGAAAAGTAGTGCAAACACTGTAGGACACAATAGAATGCAGTAGGAGACAATAGGCCCAGGGGCAACACAAACCATATACTCCAAAAGTGGAATGCGAACCACGAATGGACCCCAGGCCTAGTGTAGTGTGTCAAGGGTCGCTGGGAGTGTAAGAAAACACTAAGGGTGTCCAAGATACCCCACCCCAAGACCCTGGAAAGTAGGAGTAAAGTTACCCTACTCCCCCCGAAAGACAGTAAAGTCGAGATAGGGGATTCTGCAAAGACAACAACTGACTGCAAAGCACTGAAGACAGATTCCTGGCCCTGAGGACCTGTAAAGGAAGGGGACCAAGTCCAAGAGTCACGCAAGTGTCCAGGGGGGGCAAGAGCCCACTAAACCCCTGATGAAGGTGCAAAAGGGCTGCCTCCAGGTGGAAGAAGCAGAAGATTCCGCAACAACGGAAGGTGCCAGGAACTTCTCCTTTGGTCAGAAGATGTCCCACGGCGTGCTGGAGGATGCAGAGTTGTTTCCACGCAGAAAGACCACAAACAAGCCTTGCTAGCTGCAAGAGTCGCGGTTGAAGGTTTTGGGTGCTGCCAGGGCCCAGGAAGGACCAGGAGGTCGCCCCTTGGAAGAGGAGACAGAGGAGGCACTCAGCAACATGGAGAGCCCACGCAGAAGCAGGCAGCACCCGCAGAAGCACCTGAACAGGCGTTCAGAAGATCTGAGCACGACGGTCAACTCAGCACAACAAAAGGGAGTCCCACGAAGTTGGAGTCCAACTCAGCGAGTTGGGCAATGCAGGACGGAGTGCTGGGGACCTGGGCTAGGCTGTGCACAAAGGAAGTCTTGCAAAAGTGCACAGAAGCCCTAGCAGCTGCAGTTCACGCAGTACACAGGATTACTGTCTGGCGTGGGGAGGCAAGGACTTACCTCCACCAAATTTGGACAGAAGGACCACTGGACTGTCAGGGACACTTGGATCCAACTCCTCTGTTCCAGGGACCACGATCGTCAAGATGAGAGGGGACCCAGAGGACCAGTGATGCAGACGTTTGGTGCCTGCGTTGGCAGGGGGAAGATTCCGTCGACCCACAGGAGATTTCTTCTTGGCTTCCAGTGCAGGGTGAAGGCAGACAGCCCTCAGAGCATGCACCACCAGGAAACAGTCGAGAAAGCCGGCAGGATGAGGCGCTACAATGTTGCTGGTAGTCTTCTTGCTACTTTGTTGCGGTTTTGCAGGCGTCCTGGAGCAGTCAGCGGTCGATCCTTGGCAGAAGTCGAAGAGGGAAGTGCAGAGGAACTCTGGTGAGCTCTTGCATTCGTTATCTGGTGAGATACCCACAGGAGAGACCCTAAATAGCCCTCAGAGGAGGATTGGCTACAGAGAAAGGTAAGCACCTATCAGGAGGGGTCTCTGATGTCACCTGCTGGCACTGGCCACTCAAAGGTGTCCATTGTGCCCTCACACCTCTGCATCCAAGATGACAGAGATCTGGGACACACTGGAGGAGCTCTGGGCACCTCCCCTGGGAGATGCTGGTCAGGGGAGTGGTCACTCCCCTTTCCTTTGTCCAATTTCGTGCCAGAGCAGGGCTGGGGGGATCCCTGAACCGGTGTAGACTGGCTTATGCAAGGAGGGCACCATCGGTGCCCTTCAAAGCATTTCCAGAGGCCAGGAGAGGCTACTCCTCTCAGGCTCTTAACACCTATTTTCCAAAGGGAGAGGGTGTAACACCATCTCTCAGAGGAAATCCTTTGTTCTGCCTTCCTGGGTCTGGGCTGCCCAGGCCCCAGGTGGGCAGAAACCTGTCTGAGGGTTGACAGCAGCGGTAGCTGCAGAGAAAACCCAAGAAAGTTAGTTTGGCAGTACCCAGGCTCTATGCTGGAGCCCCGGGGCTGCATGGAATTGTCCCCCCAATACCAGGATGGCATTGGGGGGACAATTCCATGATCCTAGACATGTTACATGGCCATGTTCGGAGTTACCATGGTGACGCTACATATAGGTATTGACCTATATGTAGTGCACGCGTGTAATGGTGTCCCCGCACTCACAAAGTCTGGGAAAATTGCCCTGAACAATGTGGGGGCACCTTGGCTAGTGCCAGGGTGCCCTCACACTAAGTACTTTGCACCTAACCTTCACTACGTGAGGGTTAGACATATAGGTGACTTATAAGTTACTTAAGTGCAGTGTAAAATGGCTGTGAAATAACGTGGACGTTATTTCACTCAGGCTTCAGTGGCAGTCCTGTGTAAGAATTGTCTGAGCTCCCTATGGGTGGCAAAAGAAATGCTGCAACCCATAGGGATCTCCTGGAACCCCAATACCCTGGGTACCTAGGTACCATATACTAGGGAATTATAAGGGTGTTCCACTGTGCCAATCAGAATTGGTAAAATTAGTCACTAGCCTGCATTGATAATTTTAAAAGCAGAGAGAGCATAAACACGGAGGTTCTGGTTAGCAGAGCCTCAGTTGTACAGTTAGGCACCACACAGGGAACACATATAGGCTACAAAGGTATGAGCACTGGGGTCCTGGCTATCAGGATCCCAGTGAGACAGTAAAAACACCCTGACATATACTCACAAACAGGCCAAAAGTGGGGGTAACAAGGCTAGAAAGAGGCTACCTTCCTACACATGGGGCCTGCTGATTCATAGTGTTGTGAATTTTGGGGACATCTCTCCCTGATATATTGCACATTGATGTCTACACTGCCCATTTCCATGCCAAATGTGTGGCCTATTTGAGCAACATTAATGCTACCTCCATGACTCTATTGGGACAAATTTCACTTAGTGAAGTTTACATTGTTGATATGTTTCCATAGTGATGTGGGTATCTTCATGTCACTTTTTCCAGGATATTGTACTAATGAATGGTCATTCTGATTACACAACTGCAGCCATGCAATTGTAGTTGTGTGAGGTCCTGATTTTCCTGTGGGCAGCTGTTGACAGTTCAGTTGGCATGCATGACTGTGGTATGGCACATGTATGGGCCACTTAGGTGGAGATTTTTGCTGGGGCCTACTTGACATCATGGTACTGTATGCTAATTAGAGCTGTTGTTCAAGTGTGGTCATGGACACGTGATGACCCTATTTTCCTTTGGATTTACAGCATCAGCACCGGCAAGTGAAGGAGACAGGGCACTGGCACTCAAACAAACACCATCCAGAATCAGACACACCAATATCCACTGCCTTCACTGTGTCCCCCTCCTCGTCCACCACCTTCCAAGTAGAGTCTCCACTCACACCTGCATGCACTACATCCTCATCTACTATCTCAATCACAATCACCATCACACCTATCACTAAACCCTCCCTTATTGGCAGTCACCACCCCCTTATCCATGCACACGTCCCCTGTGTCCTCTCCCACTGTGTCTGTGCCCTCTCCTCCCAAAGTACACAAACGCAAGCACTCAGACACCCAACAGCCGTCCACCTCACAACAGCATCCAGCCCATGCACCTGCTCCCAAACACAGCAAACTGACACCTCCTACAACTACTCCCTCTTCCTCCACTCCCAGACCTTCACCCTCTTCCTGCCCCAGTGTCCCTAAGAAGCTTTTCCTCTCTGCCGTTGACCTTTTCCCTACCCCTCCCCCTGTCCTTCACGTTGGGCCAGGGTGGCCAGAACCCAGGCTAGCACCTCAGCCACCCAGTCCCTGCCCACAGTAGTGTCAGCAGCTACTGCATGTGGGAGGGGCTACAGGTAAGCAGCCATAACCACTGACAGTGTGCCTGCACCTGCTGCAAAAGGGAAGGACAAGGAGGCACCACCAGCTGTGAAGGGCAAGGGCAAGGACACCACCAGCTGTGAAGGGCAAGGGCAACGAGGCACCACCGGCTGCCAAGGTGAAGGAGAAAGAGGCACCACAAGCTGGGAAGGGCAAGGGGCCTGCCACTGGAGGCAGGAAGGTCAGGAGGCCTGCTGCAGGGACTGAATCTGAGCCCCCACCACCAACCATGGCAGTTCAGCCATCCGAGGCTACAGGGGAAGAGCAGGAGCTACCCCCCACCAGGGCATTCCCGACACCAGCTCTGCCACCAGCACCACTGCCTGCAGCAGTGCCAGCAGCAGCAGCCCCAGTGGGCAGCCGTCCGAGGCTGCAGGGGATGGGCAGGATCCTCCCCCCACCATTGCCAGCACCGACAGCAGCCCCAGTGGGCAGCCGTCTGAGGCTGCAGGGGACGGGCAGGAGCCTCCCCCCACCACTGCCAGCAGCCCCAGTGGGCAGCCGACCGAGGCTGCAGGGGACGGGCAGGAGCCTCCCCCCACCACTGGCATCCCCGACACCAGCCACACCACTGCCACCAGTGAGCAGCCGTCACCGCCGGCAGGCAGTGTGTAGTCCTACCTCCATGGACTGTAGTGCGTCCTGGCCTATGCAAATCCTGGGGGTGTGACACCCAGGTGAGAGACTGTGACCTTGCACTCTCCATGTGCTGCATCACAGGGCACAAAGCCCCCTCCAGAACCAGTGGAAGAAGGCATCCACTCAACCCCTCCTTGCCAGGATGAAGCACACTGGGCACAATACCCCCTCCAGAACCAGTGGAGAAGCCACCCACTCACCCCCTCTGAAGGCATCCATTCATGCCCTCCTTGCCAGGATGAAGCACACAGGGCACAATGCCCCCTTCAGAACCAGTGGAGAAGCCATCCACTTGAGAGACTGTGGATTTGCCCTCCCCAGGACCAACCAGTGGGCAGACCACCCACTTGAGAGACTGTGGCCTTGCACTCCCCTGGACTAAGCAGTGGACAAACCACCCACTTGAGAGACTGTGGCTTTGCACTCCCCAGGACCAAGCAGTGGGCAGACCACCCACTTCGGAGACTGTGGCTTTGCACTCCCCAGGACAGTGTGATGGGCATGTAGCCCACTCCAGGACCAGTGATGTTGTTCCATCTTCCGGCTGAGGTGCTTCCCTGTTCCCCGTCCCCCTGAGGTGCCTGTGTATTTTCGACCTGATGCCCCTGCAGTGTTCTCTCAGTGTTGTTGCAGGAGTCAAGTGGGGCCTTGGCCTATGTGATGTGGCCCTGTGGCCCACGAACATTGTGGACTGGGCAGTGTTCCTCTGTTTGTATATATGTATATACTGTTTTGATTTTGAAGGACGTATTTCTAGTATTTTATCTTATTACACTCACTTTAATGAATTCCTTTTGTCCTTGCATTATTCCTGAGGGGTACGGGGTGGATATATAATGTTACTGCATCTGTTTGTGTGTATGGTGTTGGGGATGGGGGTGTTGCGTGTTGCATATGTGTGTCACTCTCTTTTTCCTCCCCCTTCCCTTGTGTGCTAGGCAGCAGTACTCACCGTGGTTGTCTTCGCCGGCATTGGTATTCATGGTGAAGAAGGAGATAGACGAACATGGGGAACACCTGCAACTCGGGCTCCATGGCGGCGTGGTTCTTACTTAAGTCTCCAGGGGTGAGTCGTTTCCCTTCTGTGCACTGTTTCTGCCGTGCTTTTGATGTCGTTGGTACCACCCCGGAAAAGGTGGCAGATAGGCCTGTTGTAATAATGTGGGTGGTACATTGTCTTCTGGCTGGCTGTTGGCGGTTACCGCCGTGGTGCTTGTTACTACCGCCGTGGCGGTCGGTGTGTTAAAGTGGCTGTCTGTGTGAGCGGTTTCCGCCGTAGTCATAGTTCCATTTTTTTTTACCGCCGGCCTGTTGGCGGTATTACCGCCGCTTTATCACCGACCGCCAGGGTAGTAATGAGGGCCTTAGTCACTTATGTGAAGCTTGGATTCTTCCAGTCAGGCAAGACTGAAGCTGAAGCCAAACAGGGCTCCATAAGGTTGGATATCTTCCCCACGGTGTGCGGCTGAAATGGTTTTTCTGCTGCGGAAAGCTCTTAGCAGGAGCAACCTGAATCTTTGGCCAGGGGCAATGCACCTTTGTCAGATTGACTTGGCAGGTTTAAGCTGGTCTTGTGATAGTTCTCCTGGCAAAAAGTGTTGAAAGAGTTTCTAATTCCTAGGTTTTATGGTTAGCCAGGAGGAGTAGACTCTGACACCAGCTGAGGGCTCCAGAACCCCAGGAACGTCAGTAAGGTATGGACTCACTCCAACAGAACCTACCATCAGGTTGCAGCTCAGGTCCAGTTAGAACTGGTCAGCAAAGCTCCTGTGCCCACATTGACCGGTGAAATGAGCAAACTCTCCTCTGTGGTCACCAGTTCTGAGGACATATCCTCTCCCACTGAGATTGGTGCCTGGCTAGCTACTGGGGGGCAGACCCAAGAGTCAGTGACCTATGTCAGGGTCTTGGTAGGCATCCTTTGAAGATATGCAACAGGCTGGGCATAGTACCAGGCCATCTGGTCAGGGGAGGTGAACTTCACCAAACACCCAAGGTCTGTGTCTCAGCTCTCGGAGCCAATTTGCACCTCATCAAGGAGCTATTCAGCTCCTGGGTGACAGTTGGAAGCTCAGGCAAATGGGCTTGTAGAGGCTTTAGACAGCCAAAGGTACCTTTTGGAAAGTACTTTTTAATAAAATACGTATTAAATATCCAGCTTTACCAGTGGATTAGGCTTGTAATACATATTTCAAAAAGTCTGAGAATGAACTTTGCAGCTAGTTCCTAATCAGAGAAAATTTGATTTAATTCTAATATTAACTCCCAATGCTTACCTATGGAACAGCTAACCCTGCTACAGTGAAAATAGCTTTTAGGGCATTGTCACTGTAGGTTCATGTTTAACATTAATCTTGTACATGTACCACTTTTATATATCATGCCCCCTGCCCTAGGGACATTTAAAGGCCTACTCAGGGGTAAACTTAATAATATTTCAAAGGAGGTATTAGCGCTGCCAAAAGGGGTTACTTTGACAAGTTGAATTTTCAGTTTACGTCTGCACAGCTGCCAAGTTACAGATAGCAGGTCTGCAGTCATGGTTTTCATTGTCACTGTGGTGGTGGTATAATTAATTTTGCAGTCCAACAGTGACATTTAACTTACAGGACTGGGAAAACTTTGTACCATATACTAAGGGCTTGTAGGTAAGTTAAATATCTCACTTATGAGTATAACCAATTTGCTCTGTTCCTGTGGGTCAGACCACATTCAATAGGCACTGGACAGCTGTGTCCCAGTGTGCAGATTCCAAAATCAGCAATAAAATCTATCAAAAGTGGGGGTGACCATGCAAAAAGGGCAGAACAGGGCATTTTCCTACACTCTTAATTGGTACACTGGTGTATAAACATTTAAACCAATCACTGAAATGCAATGTGGTCCCTTAAATATTGATACATGACATTTCAGTCTTGCAAACATATTCCTACTTACCTTGTTTGTGTTGATCCTATGCATAGTGTTTATGGTTTTATCACCTCAACATATATTTTTGTTTTTTAAAATGCCATAATTAGCACAATAGAAACTCATCTGTCAATTGTATGAATAAACAGCCAACATAGGCCAAATCAAACCCTCTCAGAAAGACATATAGCATAATTAAATAAAGGTGAGCTATAACTATGTCTTCCATCTTAACTGAATGAAAAGGATAATGCCAGACACAGCAAGCTTTCATATTATTTATTTGACTACAGTTATAGTATTACTAAACATATCACTCTGCCTCACTGCAAGAGAACATGAGAAATGGATGCCATCTGGCTGCAGGCCTCATATGAATAGGGCTTGCTCGATCTTTGACGTGTTCAATATATCAAGGCCCAAATTTAAGAAGGGCCTAGTGCCTACTAACGCCATATTAGCATCATTTTTTATGCAATGTGGCGATAGTGTGGCAAAAACGCTGCACCATATTTACAAAGTGGTGCAATACATGCTTTGCACCACTTTGTAAACCCTTGCACCACATTATGTCTCCGCCAGGAATAATATATGCAAGGAGGGCGTCCCCCCCATTAGGGGGCCTGCAAAAATGTCACAGTGGGATCTACAAGATTCCACTGCACCACTTTCAGAGGCATTTTTAACGCCTACACGGAGCAAGCGTTAAAAGGAGGCACACCAATATTTTTTAATGGGCCTCTATGTACTTTGCAGGATTAGCGCCAAACTTTTTGGTGCTAATCCTGCAAAGTACAGCAATAGTCTAAAAAATCGAATGCTATTGTCCGTAACCTGCGCTGTGGTGCGTCGTATGTTAAATACGGCGCACACACGGTGGCATTAGGGGGGCACAATGGGCAGCAAGAAAAGTGGCACCTCATGTCTTGAAGCGCCACTTTTCTTAAATCTGGGCCCACGTCTTTGGAATGTCTACAGCTCTACTCCAAATTGATCCACTGTAGAGCAGCGTGAGTTGGCTATCAACCCGGGTCATCAAACTGAGAAAGGTCCCAGGAAGGCCACCATAGTACACCGAACAGCCTTCAGAAATCAGCCTGGTGAGTTTTTGTACGCTTCATTTTATTATAACATCAATTTGCATTTCAGTAGGAAATCCAAAGCTGAAAATGGAGAAAGGGCTGGGGAAGATTTTTTGAAAAGTTATATCCATGCATTTGCTCCTGTAGACTGCCATTTTGCAGGAAACATGTCATTTGCCTGTTTGAATGGAATGTACACAGAAAGTGCTGACCATTTTTTCTACAAGCTCCCTGGAGCTTAAAGGACTGAACGAGACTAGTTGTGCCTGGAGGAGAGTATCACTAAACAAGTTTAAGACAAAGAAAAACATGTTGATTTCTTATGTGTGCATATTTAGCTTTATCCTACACAGATCAACCAAACGCCTAAGATAAAGGTCAGCTGTGTGTTTTCTTTCAAGAAGGAAGCAGGAGTGGGACACTAGAGCTCCGAAGAAACCAACATTAACCAGGCATAATGTTCCCTTTTTTAGGTTGAGCTTCCAACATGTTGGTATGTATCTGGGCTTTTAACCACGCCCACTGCATGCCCATCTCTATCAATTAGTTCATGGGCTTGCCTTTCAAAAATTCTTTGCTTTCGCTGGTAACTGCTTTACATTTATCCCTCCTTAGGGCGGTTCTGTTACCGCCTTGTTTGATAATGTTACACAGATAATTGCACTTTTGTCGATAACTTTGACTGTGAGCAAACTTCTTTTTTCTTTTATCTCCATCCTTTGGGCTCACGGTGGCACTTCGATCGGCTCACTTATGTCAACTGTTTTATTTTGTATTTTCAGTTTGTGTGGCAAGAAAAGTCCAGTTAGAAATTTACAATGCAAATAGCTCTAACGCGAGCAAACGTGAGACCTGTTGCGTTGCAAATGCTTGTTTTACTAGTCAGAATCAATCAATCAGGAATTTGTAAAGCACACTACTCACCCGTGAGGGTCTCAAGGCGCTGAAGACGGGATGGGGGAGGAGTGGAGGGAAAGGTGCTGCTAATGCTCGAACAGCCAGGTCTTGAGAAGTTTCCTGAAGGTAAGGAGGTCTTTGGTCTGGCGCAGGTGGGTGGCAAGAGTGTTCCACGTTTTTGCGGCGAGGTGCGAGAATGATCTACCGCCGGTTGTAGTTCTGCGGACGCGTGGGATGGTTGCGAGAGCAAGGTCGGCGGAGTGGAGATGCCGGGTCGGGGTGTAGAAGGAGAGTCGCCTGTTGAGGTATCTGGTCCGGTGTTGTGCAGTGCTTTGTGAGCGTGGGTGAGGAGTTTGAAGGTGATCCTCTTGTTGACTGGGAGCCAGTGCAGGGTTTTCAGGTGGTCTGTGATGTGGCAATGGCGGGGATGTCCAGGATGAGGTGTGCAGATGCGTTCTGGATGCATTGCAGCCTCTTCTGGAGTTTGGCCGTGGTTCCTGCGTAGAGGGCATTGCCATAGTCCAGCTTGCTGCTTAAGAGGGCTTGGGTGACTGTTCTTCTGGTTTTGGTGGGTATCCATTTGTAGATCTTTCAGAGCATGCAGAGGGTGTTGAAGCAGGAGGAGGAGATGGCGTTGACTTGCTGGGTCATGGATAGTCAGGGGTCCAAGATGAATCCTAGGTTGCGTGCGTGGTCGGTGGGAGTCGGAGTGGTTCTGAGAGTGGCAGGCCACCAGGAATCATCCCATTCGGAGGGGGGTGGAGTCGAAGATGAGGACTTCTGTCTTCTCGGAATTGAGTTTGAGGCAGCTGCTCTTCATCCATTCAGCGATGGCCTTCATTCCTTCGTGGAGGTAGGTCTTGGCGGAGTCCTTGGTGAGGGAGAGGGAGAAAAAGATAGCAAACCCCCAACACACAGCACCATTACAGAAAGTATCTGGTCCCTCATCAGCCAGCCTTTGATAACCTTCAGCTATCATTATGAAGCGACAGGAGAGAGGCTGAGAAAGCCACTACCATTAAAATACATTCTTTGTTAAGCGCACCAGAAGCTGTCATGTTGACATGGTGGTATGGAGGGCACCAAGAGCTTCACACACAGCAACGTAAAACAATAGTTTGTCAATATACAACACATGCAAGCCCGCTCACAACAACACCAGCACCTGGACAAGAGTGGGATGCCTGTTATCTTTACTTGTTGGCAGGCTGATAGTGCAGGATATGTTGTCACACATTTTGGTCCACAACCTACCAAAACATGCCCTTTTCTTAGAAAAGCTGCATGGCTCCAGTGCAGAGACACCGGAAGCCTGCATGCACCTCTTTACAAATTTCTAATGCACACAAACACTGAAGCCATGCACACAGTCACCAGCATTAGCACAGCAACAGATGCATGCTCTTCTTTGAAACAGATATTAGAGGCTGGGTATAGTAGGAGTGAGCACACACCTACTTCTAGCAATACACCCCCCAAAACAGGGTTGTGCCTATTCAAGGTCCAACAAAGTAGCCCCTGGCTCAACTCTTGGTAGCTTGGCAATGAGCAGTCATGCTTAACTCAGGTGACAGATATGTAAAGCATGTAAATACACCTGCACAGTAAATATGTAACAACACACAATAACATTCCCACACCAATTTAGAAAAATAGTAAATATTTGTATCTCTAAAATGACACCAAAACAACAAAAATCCAATATAGGGAACCAGAGGTATTAATTTTTAAAGATTAAAAGTAAAGCTAGCGTTTAGAAGCAAATAGCTCTCAAAAGAAAGGTTAAACTGGACCATGACACAGTCAAGAGTTCCAGACGTCCGCAATGTAACAACTTTGCACGTACTTCCAGAAGTGTTTCTTGATGCAGGAAAGTGACTAACAACCCTAATCGAAGGTTCAAGAATCTGAGTTGTTTCTTGGGATGTTGGGACTACAATTCCCACACTGCACCTTGCCAAATCCTTGCAAGTCCACTGGATGCACTCCCAACTGGGGACTTTTGTGGAAGGTGGTGCAGGGAAGCTCTTTTAAGCTGTTGCTTCAGAGAGTCCACTCCTGAGTCCTTCTTAAAGCAATGCAAAGTCCTTTGGGCTGTGGTTCCAGTGTGCAACAAGCGCATTCCTTAAGTGTGTAGGCCTCTGGGTTGTAAACCAGGTTTCAGTAGGTCAGTCCTCTTTCTTCTTGTGGTTCCAGGCAGTAGATCTGATTTCCAAACCAGATTAGCCACTTTTCTTCAATCATCTCAGGGGACAGTTAGTGAACATGCTCAACCAATGAGCTGCGGGATGCCACCCAGAAGTATGACAACTTCCTTCAAAGTGTGGCATCTTCTCGTCCCATAAAGCACTGTACTTTACATTCCAAGATGAATAATTTTCCTCCAGAGGGGTAAGATCTGGCTAAACCAGCCGCTTCGTGTAGCTCAATTCTATTAATTCCCCCTCTAGACATCTGCAGATTCCTTTCCTAGGCCCACCATCTATCTGTGGGGTACAGGGGTGAGAAGGCAGGCCTGGCTACATTTCTTTCTGGCTGGTATCCTTTTGACGCCTCAACTTGAATCCCCCAGCCCCCTTCCTGGCTTCACCATCGGCCTATCTACCCCATCAGATAACCTCGGCTTAGTGCAGGCCACTTATCACCTCATCAAAGCAGCCTGGTTAACCCTGTTAGGGCTGACCAATCAGGAGAGACCACTAGCAGACTGGAATTTGACTTACAGTAAAGGAAGTCTCATAACGTATTTTCAACAATTGTGAATTGTTGCATTTATCATTACCATTCATTTGAGCCCTTCTATGGCATTTTTATCTTTTTCCTAGCAATATTTAGGTTTATGAAATATATTTGCATTACAGCTTATGGAGCCAACTTTCTACAATGGAGGAAATGAAAGGTGCAGTTTTTCTGTAACCAGGGCACATAAAACATCTCTTATGATGCCCCTGCTTATAGTTACATGGTATCCTACTCCTGGGGCATCTAGGGGAGACCTTTGGGGTGCTTTATATGTAACAACAAGGTAGATTGTTACTTTGGAAGTACCTTTAATTCCAAAGTCGAATTTGCATATATTATAAAGACAGTCCGCAAGGCTGGGCTGCCTTTAAAAACAACAGTGCAGAAAATCTACTGGGCCTCTAAACTTCTCTGCCCTATTATATACTAGGGACTTGTAGGTAGTTTGAATCCTCTTGCCCTATTATCTACCAGGGACTTACAGGGGCAGTCTTTGCCAATTGGAATTATAACATTGTGCCATTTGACCATATACATTTTTTTCAGAGCCCTTGCTCTGGGTCTGTTAAGCAGAGCCCCGGGCACAGTCTGGGACAGTTACCATCAGTATCAGTCAGAAACATTAGAGTGAACATGCTAAAAGGGTGACTTTCTCACGCAGAAGCAGGAAAGTACCAAAGGTTTTTTTGCATTATGAACAATGCTCCACACATGTATATATATATATATGGTCTTTCTAGAGCTGTGACCTTGCTTCTTATTGGTATGAAAACATGTCATGCCCTCCACTTTGTAGTCCGAAATGTGTAGTCTTAGTTAGAGATAGGAATGCGTGGTGTTGAAGCACAGTGGGAAATCAAAAACATTGCTAAGCAACCAAGGACACTACCTTGTGTTCTAGATCTGGCTAATAACTTTCTTACTGCCTTTATTCGCCGTGTTTCACTTTCTCTATTGTCCCCTAGCATGGTTTATAATTTCCTGCTAGATGTATGAACTAGGTTGTGAATTTGCAATATCTGTCCTCCACACCAAAAGTCCTTTTGAGATGTAAAATAAAGGCCTCAAGGGAGATTATCAAACTGCTTTGACACCCTAGCACCTTGCACCACAAAATAAGCGATTAGCAGTTGCCAACAGGAATTAGAAATTCACCTTTTCACACCGAAAGGCAAAACGCACTGTGTGTGCTTCATTCCTGGCTCTTTCGCCTGTGAAGAGATAGGGTCAGAGCTGGTGACACTAGGCATTTATATTGACACTTTTGCTGGTATATTCCAATGTGGCATGTTTTGCAAAGGTTGAGCAGTTTGCAGATATCACTGCCACACTCCCTGGAATTTTTAATGCAATGCAAATTGTAAGGGGTTTGTCAAAGTGACTCAGGAGGCATCCTATATTGACAGCAACAGTGTCCCATGCTTGCCCTTTGGTATTGTTTTTTAACAAGCTTCCTGACCATCAGATGGCTTGCAGTTATTCAGCCCGGGTGAAACGTATATGATGACAAAGAAATTTGTGTTATTTTGGGAATATCACCTTACACAAAATTCCCAAAGTTACTCTTCATGGTGGAATTATGCCATCGTTCATGGGAGTGTGGGAATAATGCAAACAATAAGAATGTAAGCAGCTGGTGTCCATGGCGATTACAGTTTTTATATCTTTTATCGCGAAATGGATCCTCCTGTCAAAAATTGATGTGAAAACACATTTTGCACTAAAATATAGCACTAAATGATGGATTTACATTTCATATAATTGCACAAACTTTTGTGTAATTACACGAAAGCTAACTACACGAATTTTACACACCCTAGTAATTATGCCATTGAAATACATTCTGTCACACTTCTGTATGGCAGGATCGAACAGACTGCAAAAATGTTTACAAAAAATGTTCCTAATGTTATCTGCACTTTCACTAATAAATGTACCGATGCTTTGGATTGGTGCCATGTGGGTTCCATAGAAGGGGGCCCTGGAACGCATAAAGAAAACCTTTGCTGGGCAATATTCAAAGTCAAAACCATAAAGGTTTATTCAAAATTAAGAATCATTACAGAAAGCAAAAAGTTGTTTGCTAGAATTAAATTCGTATGAAAAATGTATAAAGATAAAGCAAATTGTAAGAGGCCATAGAAAAGTATAGTTCAGCAATAAACTAGCATACGTCTACTAAGTTGGTAAGTCAGAGGAGAGTAATCAACAAGAGGACCGACATGTAGGCTGCCTAAGAGAAAATAGATAAAAAGTCTTATAAAGAGCCCGATTTACAGTTCAGCGGATGGGTTACTTACATCACAAACATGATGAATATCCCATCTTCCATTTTGCAAGTGCATTAAATCCAAAGGCACTTGTATTATGGCAGACAGGATATCTGTCACGTTTGTGACAGAATAGGCTATCTTCAGAACTCTAAATCAGGCCTAAAGTCAGTCAACAGTTCAACATGGGGACTGCTCCATTAAAAGGCATAGAAGAGTCTCTATGCATAAATCAAATAAACAGACATCAAAGAGCCTGCTTTTGTAGGAAAAGGTCTGGCTCATAACCAAGAATGGACATATTTGATAGTTTTGGAGAAGTGAATGCACTGGACATTGTGTGAATTGTATTAAATGGCTAAGCTAACACAAATATTGCAATGTAGGAGAACTTCTGGACATGGCATTCACCTAAGGCACACAGATAAATACATTTTTTTCAGTACTAGAAAATATCCCATTTCAACTATTGTATTAAAGGAAAACACAGAAGAGAAACATACACAGTTAAAACTTGGTAAAGTTACTTTAAAAGCCATATTTTCTTCAGCAACTTTAAATTGGATGTCAGTGCAAACAGGCCAACAACCCAGGGAATTCAATTTGCGGCCCAGTTATGCTAAATATAACACACATAAATAACAAGTATTTTGTTATTAGTAAAAAAAACATCTCTCAATTGTCATCGCTGGGTGTGTGCTTATGTATGTAGGCATGGGTGTAAGTGTGACTTGTCATGGGTTGTGTCTCACTCATAAATCTATGTGTGATTAGATGCACATGTAGTTGCATCAGATAATAGCTCGGTTTATAGTAAACTCCATACTGATACCAGACATTGTGATGCACCTTTATTTACAAGCTACTCAAGAATGTGTAGTTCATTCCGTCTTGCTTCGACTCAGTGAGGGGTGGTCCTTACTGCAGCATTTCTGGACAGCAGTTTTCTTTTTTTTTTTTTACAATCAAGCCAACTATATTCTTAATAGATTTTAATATGCATAGAGTTGGCTTGGTGGTGTGTTCCTGTATAAATGCCCTTTTCCAATTTCTGGAGCATACTTGCCTGTTTCTCAAACAACCTTTCTTAATTGTTTTTAACATTTGCCACAAGAATCCATTGTTCCTGTGTCACGTAGGCTCTCATTATTCTAATGAGAATACTGGATTTGAGCAGCAGAATCGCCTGCGGTGTGGGGGACTGAGTCTAACCCATTACAGGTGACACCTGTCGGCCTAACCCGGGTTTTGCTCCGGCTAACTAGCAGTGCCTCATCTCTACCTAAGAGCAGGGATGATTGGGCAGCCAAGTGTATGACACAATTTACTCCTCAGGGAAATCAGATCTCATCTGTTTCTCTCAGTTACATTAGTCTTGCATATACAAGGACAAGCAGAGGCAGTATGTTTCAATAAGGTTTTAATGAAGCAACTGCATCTTAGACAATAAAGCATGTACTGCAATAACCAGGATGATAAAGCATGACAAAATTAAAATGGTGGCAAGGAGAGTGAAGCATAGAAATAACACTACCATATTGTCACTAGAGTCAATAAACTAATTCCTACCTAGGCTATATTACAGCACAGCATGGTAAGCTCTAGTTCTGCCCTTCAGGTTCCCCTGGGAAGACATCATCCCCCATACCTAAGCAAAGGCCTGAAGTCTGCATAAGCAGCTGCAGCGTTCAGCAATCAGCATACAATCGTGGTCATCTGGCTGGAATCTCCCTCTAACGTGTATGGGACAGGGAAGTGTATTTATAATAAAACAGCTGATGTTCTGAGAAAATGTCCCTATGTAAGGATGTGTATGGTTCTATGAATACCAGAGACAAAACGTTACCACGTTTACCGGCAACCTGAAAGAAATGTCTTGTTTAAGAACACAGTGCTGGCCTAGGCAAAGAAAAGCTAGATAGAGAGAAATAAAACAAGACCACAAATGTGGCTATTGTTAAAATAATAAACAAAGCTGAATAAAATATATGTAGGTTAAAGTGCACAGCGGCTGGCCTAGTGTGCTAAAATAACATGCATGGAGCTTTAACTAAAATGGCTACACAACACCCTCTCCTTGCCGGTTTAAAGGTGGTTCAAAAGCCTAATTATGCATAAAAGCTACTAAAACCCAACCTAAGATAGATATATATACATATATATAAATATATATATGTGTGTGTGATGTCAATAATGACAAGTTAAAAGACATTTGAGTTTATATAAAAGTACAATTTAAAAATATTAACTTGTGGTGTAAAAAAGGCCGAATTTAAAAAGTCAGTCATTCTGGAAGTTGCCAATCGAATCCGGGACAATTGAAGACAGGAAATCTTCCACTTCAGCAGGTGGTATAGTAGAAAACTCATTGCCAAGAAGAACCAAGGAGCATTCGTCTACCAGCCAAGGCAGCAGCATTTCGTGTTGTGCATAATAATGAGTTGAGAGCCGTATCCTCCAGGAAGGGCAACTCATAAGCAGCTTCCCGTAGCAAACGCACCCTCAACGTGCATGTCTGGTAATGAACCCTCAGCGAGCACAGCAACAGATCAGCGTCCAATGAACGAAACATGGGCTGCACACAATGGAAAACCGGTCTGAATGACAGAGACCAGTCACACTCCAATTGTTCCAGGAGTGTTGCTCCAAAGTTCTGCATCATGCATTCACGACACAGCTGCGCTGGTGGGAGTGCTTTTAGTCCTTCTTGTTGCAGTGGGACAGTCATTGCGGAGAAAAAGTAGCAATAGCAAAATGCCACCTATTATAGCCGAAGTTATTGGAAATCTAGATGCTAGAGAATATTGAGTAGATGGCTGATGGTATTAAACTGAATATAGAGGAGAAGTTGTGAACGGAACCAGAACCAATAGCCTTAAAGAAATTTGAGATTCCAGTAGTACTGGATGCATTAAATATTCGTCCCACAAGCTCACCAAAGTGTCTTGGAAAGTTGGTACTTAAAAGGGACTGTCTCTCCGCTGATGACCTTGCCACCTGAAGTGCGTAGGTCTCATGTGCAGATGTGAGCACCACATGTTTTTGGAACAATAAAGCCTTGAGTCTAATCAACTTGTCAAAATTCACATTAGAAGTAGCAATATAGGGCCAAATGTTAGCTACTTCCCTTTGTCTTGTGGAAGGAAAAAATAAGTTCCCACAGCATGTAACAATCCTAGAGACTGCGTCCCACAACAGTTTTCACTATTGAGGAGAACATAGCTGCCATTTGAAAGCACCTGGAACGCAGGTCTAATTGAGGGGACTGGAACTTCCTTAAGTTAACAAGCCAAGCTCGCTGCTGAAGCGTTACACGCCCTGTGCAAGGACAGCTGTTTACAAACCATCGAATGGCTGACAGAAGTCTTGCATTCACTACCGCTAAGAAATACCTCTTTCATGCCACTGAGACATTTGTACGAGAAGGGCAGCTCCCACACCTAAACTATCTCCCAGCCTTTCATATCTGCCTACTGGAATGTGTTTTAAACAGGACGTGAATTTGGAGTGTTGAGATAGGCAGATTAATGACCCCGTGTATCAACCACTCAGCAGATGGTATTTCAGCCACAGTGAAAGGCAACTTTTCTAACTTTTCGATGTTTAACATGACATAAGTGGCTTCTTTCTTAGACATTAGTTGTTGTTGTCACGTTAAGTTAAATGTACAAAATATGTCCCTTACTCTAACGTTTTGCCAGGGAACGTGACGCATCTTCAGTGTTTGAAGTGCCCAACCCAACTGCATAATGGACCTTAGTTGACTCTGTTCATGGTGTAAAGAGGACATATCACTTTGTATTATGTCTATTGCAGAGGAAACAATGTTATTTAATGTGCATATCTGGTCGGACAGGGTATTAATCCCATTATCTACAACAGCTAATGCTTTCTGTAAGTTTTCCTGGTCTATTTGCCTTAACTGGGCAGCCGCTTCTTGTTGGGAAAGCTTCCAAATTTCATTATATACTGCATATAAGATTCGCTTTCTACATTGTTTTCTGGGGCCTAACAGGAAGTCGTGTAGGTCAGAATTATTAGACAGGAGACTGAGGTGTTCTCTAACAGCATCTAGTGAGGAACTCTTCAACCATTGCTGGCATAGTTTCCCTACACTGTATGTTGTTACCATACCCGCATGTTCAGATGATACATAGCGAGGGTCCGGCCTACTAGTTCTAAAAACCCCTATGGAGTTTATAAAACGTTTATGGCACCCATTGGTATCTATTGGCCATAATAACCACCCGCCAGGACGTGACAGTGAAACATTAAACGTGCCATTCTGGACCCATTCATCGAGCTGATCTTCAGTTGCATTTATATATTTTTGCCATTCATGAAACTTTGCAGGGGCAGGAATACTGGGTGCATTCAGTTCCTTAATCTTTGCTAAGCCTAAACAACTTGTTTGTTGTACAGTTTCATTTAAAAATATCATTTGAACAGGTATCAGGCATGCTCTAAACAAAGCTTCCTTCCCCCTTATTTGCCTATTTCTTGTTCCCCACACACTTTTTAAGTCAATCGACTTCAGCCAAAATTCATAGCCTTCTATTGCCAACCGGGAAACAAAGGAGTCCAAATAAATGAATTTCGTAGGGGGCGTGGCTTCGGGCGTCAAGATGGCGGTCGCACTCTGAGAGTGCTCTGGACCGCTCCGTCATCCGCCTGAAATAATCGCCATCCTGAATGTGATCCAGTACCGCCGATCGTCCCTGTGGGCGCCTCGATAGGTGCGGACAAAGAGACTGCGAGCGTTGAGGCTGCGGCGCCCCCGCAAAGGCTTAAGTCTAGATTGACGCTGCGGCCTATATGGTGGCCGGGGCCCGTTTCGGCTGCGGTGGCGTGCGCTCCTGTCTGGGATGCGCCTGAGACCTGGGAATTGAGTGAGCCGTGTGAACTTGGCTCGACCGGCTGCTGCAGCCGAGCGAGGGTCGCCGTGAGGATCCAGGGGAGGGAGGCGGCGTTCGGCTGCCTGTCAGGGGGAGGATCATCACCCCCCCGGTGACGGAGAATCCTTCCTGGCGCCCTTTGGAGGACGAGACGCCCGGACTTAACTGAAGCGGAGGATGGAGGCTTGCTCGGATCGCCGCTGCGGCCGAGGCGGAAAGTCCGGTGGAGCTCCAGAGGGGGGGGGGCAGCAGTCGGCTGCCCCCGAAGTCTGAGGTGGGGTGTGGTGTTCCCCCTCCGTGGTGCGGCCCCGGCTGGAGCTGTCCCCGCGCGGGAGCGGTCGACGTCCTCTGGGGCGGGAACTCCCTCCTGGGCCCATACCTGAGATCGAGGTGCCCCAGCATCGGTGGAGCGGCGACGGGACACCTTCCCTGTCCGGGCTGCCTTGGAACGGGGCCCGTCTTGGTGAGTGGCCAGGCGAAGGCTGGGTGTCGGCCCAGGGGCGCCGTGGGGTACCTATGGCCTGCGTGGTCCGTTTGCGCCCCCTCACCCGTGACTGGATGGCACTTTGAGGCAAATGCAGGTACAAAGAAAATTGGGCCGCCCCTGCGCTGTGATAGACATCAAAGCCGCGACCTGAGCGTGGGAGAGTGACTGGAGGCCTCTTCCTTTTTGGGGCCGGACCCCAGGCCCTGGATGGAATCGAAGGGGGAGTGACTAGGTTGTCCACCTCACAACGAATGGTTAGCTTGAGACACCTGGATTCACCCCCTGAGGCTTGACGTGAGGCCCCGCACACTTCATGGACTCGATCTCAGAACCGCGAGGGTCCCTGGGGCCCCCCGGGTGCTCCTGGGCTGCGGCAGACCCTGTCGCCTTGTCAACGGGGAAGGGGGCCGCCCTCCTGATACCCCCCCATTCTGGTTGCATGGACGTCTGCTCTACCCGAGCTGGTAACACCCCTAATAACTCGGAGCGACAGGAGTTACTGACATCCAATCCCGTCTCATACTTCCCACAACACTATTGACCCCCTAAGAAACCATGGGGAAGGATAGAGCAACAAAACACCTGCCAACATCCCAGCAAAAGATCGACCAGTTCACTGTGCCGGCAGCCTCTCAGAGCGACGGAGATGTCCCCTTCGGAGGCCCCCCTCCTGAAGGAGTGAATGCTATCCTACAAGCAATCCAAACTTCGCAACTTGCTGTAGAGACTAAAATTGGCGAGGTGAAAGAAGACGTGGGCCTCATAAGACAGGACCTCTGAAACGCAGTAGGTCGCATTACCACCGTCGAAGCCCGTGTTTCGCAAACCTAAGAGGAGCTGGCTGACCTCAGGGCTAAAGTAGCCCAACTACAAACTCATACCGGAGAATTGCATTGACGTGCCAAGGATGCGGAAAACCGTTCAAGACGCAATAATCTCCGCTTCGTGGGTTTTCCGGAAGGAGCGAAAGACAGCAAGACTCTTGACTTTCTGGAACGCTGGATCAAGACCTGGATGCCGAAACATACTCTCTCACCCTGGTTCGCGGTTGAGCGGGCGCACAGGGCCCTAGCCCCGCGGCCCCCTCCCGGCAGGCCCAGAAGACCCATAATCGCTCGTTTCTTTAACTTTAGGGACCGAGACAGCATCCTCAAGGAGGCCAGATGATCCACCGACCTTCGCTGGGACAACAATAAGATCTTAATATTTCCCGACTATACCCGGGAGGTCCAAGCCAGACGCCGGTCATATGAGCAAGTCAAACAAAAGCTCCGGGCGATGCAGCTCTCGTACATGCTCCTCTTCCCTGCTCGCCTGAAAGTAATCATGGCAGGCAAAACATTCTTCTTCGAATCTACGGAGGAGGCATGGGACTGGCTGACGGATGAGGGCACCAGGAGTCGGAAAGGCCCCCTGGGCCTGAGCGCCTCCTCTGGAAGCGGTCCCGGACCCCAGTCAATCCCACAAAGAGGCCGCAGGCGCACCAGATCCCGGCGAAGAAGGAAAAGACTATCCAATGACCCACCCGAATGTGGCCCAGACCCGGTAGCCGGTCTCCGGGTGGGAACGACCGCCGCTGACACTCCGGGAGCCCGCTCCCAGGGCAATGACAACTTGAGCCCGTCCCCTGTACTCGGATAACACCAAACGTGTGGACTAGAGAGACTCTACGGAAGACGTCTGGCTCCGTGGGACGCCAACATGCATAAATCAAAACACTCCAGCAGAAGTCAGTGGCTATGCCACTCGCCATCTGGCTCACTAAACTTGTTTTATACTGTTTAATGGTTCAACAACCCGTTTGTATGGAGGGGTCCATCACTTCACCTTAGTGACAGCCCACTTGGCTGCGTTATCTTGTTTGGGTAGTTGGGTGACAGATGCTTCCAGGGTAGAAGTATGGGGTGGGGGGGAATTGGGGGGTGTGAAGTTAGCAATAGGATTTAGTACTGTCATTTTAATAAGTTTCCTTTTCCTTGATTACGTTCACATTTCCTTTATTTGGTTGGGATGACCGTCCTTGGGCCCCTTGACAGGCTCCCAATGTCATACTGCACCGACACAATGGATAGGTGGCCGACACTGACATATGTACTATCGTGGAACGTGAATGGCCTACTGGACAAAATTAGGAGGTCCGCAGTGTTCAGTACGCTCCGTAGATATGCTCCATCAGTGGTCTTACTGCAGGAGACCCACCTGCTTGGCATCATTTGCCCCATGCTGGCGCGAGGGGGATATGATAAGGTCTACCATTCTGGCTTTGTGCGAGGGTCAAGAGGGGTGACCATTCTTCTCCATCGCTCGCTACCAATGGTCGTCACCTCTACGAGGGGAGAGGTTTGTGATGGTGTCCAGAACACTTCACAGATTGCAGTGTAATTTTGTATGCGCCTATGCTCCCCCCAGCTGGATTTGACAATTTTCTGCTAGTGCTCCGCCGAGCTCTGGTGGATCTCCCCCAGGGTTCCACCCTATTGGGAGGAGACTTTAACTCTGTCCTGGACCCCACATTAGACGTCTCCGGGACGGTATCGGTCTCACGAACCACACGAGCATCTAGCTTGCATGCATGGGCAGAGAGCCTTGGACTGTGCGAGGCGTGGAGAACCTGGCATCCAAGAACGCGGCAATAAGCACACATCGGCAGCCCACCAGTCACACGCTAGAATAGACCTTGTATTTATGCCTGCACAGGATGTCTCTAAGGTCACCGGTGTAGAGATATTACCTCGGGGGTCTCCGACCACTCACCAGTGCGAATCAGACTGGGTGATGCAGACCTGACCCGACGTCCGATATGGCGCCTAAATGCGTGGCACCTGCAGGAAGCCGAATACACCCAAGAAGTCAGAGACCATCTCACCCAATATTTTGAACACAACTTGGGATCAGTGCAGTCCCCGGGTATACTCTGGGCAGCTTGCTAGGCTACCCTTCGGGGTCATGCCAAACATCTTGTTCACATCCGGGAACGTGCCCGAGACGAACAGATGACAACTCTAGAGGCCAGGGCACTCCAACTTGAGCGTCATGGCCCAAGAGATACATCAGCCTCTACATGAAGACAAATTACCAAGGTTAGAGAGGAGATCAGACATCTGGCCCTCGAGTCTGCAAAACACATTTGGAGAGCGAAGGCAGCCCGGATATACGGCTGGGGGGACAGGAATGGAAAACTCCTGCATTGGTTGGCCACACAGCCCCTAGCTGACAGGGTCGTCCCGGAGGTCCTTGACGAGTCCGGGGCACTCGCCAGATCCCAATGTGACATCGCCCAATGCTTCACTTCCTATTACACACGGCTATATGCCGAGCACCCCAGACTTCCTGCTGAAAAAGAATTCCCTCTTCTGAAAGACATTGTGCTTCCCAGGATCTCACTTGCAACTAAGGAGATTCTGGATGCAGAACTGTCTCTTGCGGAGATAGCAGGAGCAATAGCAAGCCTTTCATCAGGCAAAACCCCTGGCCCGGACGGTGTCCCAACGGAACTCTATCACCGCTGTAAAGACATCCTGAGCCCCCACCTCCTCAAAATGTACGAAGAGGCTGAGAGGGAGGGCCACTTTCCCTCCGGGATCGATCAGGCCACTATTGTAGTAATCCCCAAGACCCAACCCCCGTCACATAACTGCTCAGCATACCAACCCATCTCCTGTTTGAATACTGAAATCAAGGTGCTGTCAACCGTACTTGCCACCAGGTTGAAACCTGTGCTTCCCGCACTGGTACACTCAGATCAATGCAGGTTTATGCCCTCACGCAGTACCAGACACTGCATTAGGTGGCTGAATGTGTCCCGGTCGCCCCTAGCTCTTCTTTTCCTAGACTTCGAAAAGGCCTTTGACACCGTAGACTGGTCCTACTTGGAACAAGTCCTCCAAAGCAATGGGATTGGGCCGAAGTTCCGGGGCCTTGTAAAATTACTCTACTCTAACCCGACGGCACATGTCCAAGTGAACGGGGTGGTCTCGGATCCGTTTCCCATACGCTGCGGTACACGTCAGGGATGCCCTCTATCCCCGTTGCTGTTTGCACTTGTGATGGAAACCCTGGCGAAATTGCTGAGAGAGGACCCCCTAATAGAAGGTTGGATGTGGCCAGATGGTCCTGAGGACAGAGTGGCACTATACGCTGACGATGTTCTCATTTACTTCTCAAATCCAGCCACAAGTGGCCCGCGGATCCTGCAGCTCTTGGACCTCTTCTCCCAGGCCTCAGGTCTATCTCTAAACCCTGGAAAGTCCCTCCTGGTCCCCCTACACCCATCTAGAGAGTGTATTGACTGGCAACGAAACATTCCGATCCGCTGAAATAATTTTAAATATCTAGGTATACACATAGCCTTGTTACCTGAGCTAGCTTGGGAATTACATTTCTCGCCACTCACCAAAAGAGTCAAAGAAGACCTTCAAAAATGGAGGAACTTACCTCTCAATTTACTGGGCAGAATAGCTCTCTACAAAATGATTATAATCCCCAGATTCGTATACCTCCTGCAAAATGTTCCGTACCTGATCGCCCGGAAGTGGTTCACTGAAATGGAAACAGTAGCACGTTGGTTTTTGTGGCACGGCTCCCACCCCAAATTGGCCCTCACCACTTGCCAGAGAGACACCTTTGACGGAGGGCTGGGCATGTCTAACATTTATCTCTATTACCTTGCAACCCACCTGTAGTGATCAATTACTGGTTGGGGGGAGGTTGGGCGGACCCTGCTTATAGGCGCGAGCTGCAGACATTTGGCTACTCCAGAGTCTTTGATGTCCTTTATGGGGGTCGGATTCCCCAAGATACTCCGGAAGTTACGAGGGTAGTGACACTGGGTTGGAGCATAGCCCAGAGGGTGACAGGTTCGTGGGAACGCCTCACCCGGCAGACCCCGCTATGGCGGGGCAGTTATCTGCGAGAGGTCTCAACATTGGAAGAGTTCCGGAAGTGGGACAACATTGGAATATCCACTCTAGGTGACATCTGGGGAGAGTCATACATACGGTCCTTTGAGGAAATCCAAGAAAGCTACTCTCTAAATAAAACCCAATTCCACAAGTACTTACAGCTCAGACATGCACTTCTGGTACACGTCCGTCCTGGGGACAGCGTCCCTGACTGCAGCCCCATGGAGGCCAAGATCTTGATGGGAGGCCTGGGCAAGGGTGGAATCTCCCAGCTTTACCGCTCCCTGCTCTCCAATACCACTCCCTCCCTTGATAGTCTTTGCCAGAGATGGGAGGGTTGGGTGGGCCCCATTGAGGAGGCAGACTTGAGAGATGTGTTGATGGCCCCTAGGACCTTGTCCATGACATCCCGATTTCGTGTACTCCAGACGCTCTACCTCCACGTAGCATACCTCACCCCTGAAAGACTCTTCAAGGCTGGCCTGCGGCAGACAGACGATTGTCCTTGATGCTCCAGCCCAGACGCTGACTTTTTCCACATAGTCTGGGCATGCCCCGTAATAACGACTTACTGGAGGGCGATTACTGGGGAGATTTTGCGGGTCCTACAGGCAGAGGTGGAAATGACCCCCCTTCCCCCTCCTTTTGGGGGCAATGGGGGAGTTGGGACTAGGAAGAGCGGATCGTATCTTTTTAGGAGTGACATGCCTGGTGGCAAAAAGGGATATTATGTCAGATTGGAAGGTGGGAGTGGCCCCCACATTGACCAAATGGAGGCGGGGTGTTGATTGGTGTGCGGTATGTGAAAAACCTATGTATGAGGCCAGAGGATGCCCTAGCAAATACAACAAGATATGGGGGATGTGGGGGAGCTTGTAGAGTGCCGGACCGGCCACGGAGTGGGCCCCCTCACTGGAGTGCGGATATGGGGGGGGGGCACCTGATGGCCTGGGTCCACCTAGCCCCCCCAACACAAGTGTCCAGTGAGTTCGGGTCACGATACGACATTGTCTCCCAAACACCACCTAGTTGATGATTATCCTCACGTTTATTGTGTGCGTATAGCTTTTGATCCTGAACTGCATAGGCCCTTGGTCATGTTTCAGTCATCCCAAGACTACAATTTAATTATGATTACAATAATTGTTGTCATGATATTGATTTAATTTACGTTGTTTTATGTGCGTATTTTGGTTTTTGTTTGTATTTGGTATTTTGTATGCATTTTCTCTCCACAAAAACAAAAAACATATCTTTATAAAAAAAAATTAAAAAGAATTTCGTATCTGTCAATAATATATGTACAATTTCAATTGATGGCAATTTAAAAAATATGACTCAACATTTTTAACATTGTGCCCAGAAAAATATGCAAACTTTTCAGAATATGTTTTATAACTTCCCTGTGGTGGACTCGGACAATGTTCCCAATGTGTGTAATTAAAAACAGTCCTGGGGTACTTGCTCTGTGAATTAAATGGTGCCCATAATAATTATAGCAAAACATATCACAATAATGCTCTTTAGATTGATAAATACTGCAATTCAGTCATCATAGACTCAGCTGTTTTCACATCCCAGTCATCAGAAACAACTCCGGGTATTATTACATTGTTCATTGACAGTTTAAACACATATGGTATTTGAATGACCTCTGTCGGGCCGTATATATCAAATGTTACTTTATCCTAAACAATCCCATCAGGAATTGGTATAGCGCAAATGTTCACAAAAGACAAATCTCTGTGGACCTTATGAGAAGAGAAATGGGGTTTTAGGACCTCATCCTCCAGTTCAACTGTTGATCTCTCAGGAAGAAAATGACCATGTAATAATAAAAATGTTATGACAAAACCAATCCAAAGGAGAAAAGCAAGAACAGTCAAAGAAAGCCAGTATCCAGAAGCAGTTCCTGAAAAAGCTGGAGCCATATTTGTAGGAGGAGAACCGGTAGGGGTCTCCCGCAGTGGTTTAGAATAAATGACACCATCCGTCTGTATAGAAGTTGTGTCAAATCAATCAGTTATTTCTGTATTATTTGTTGGAACAGATGTCAGAGGAACTAATTCAAGATTATTGTCCACACTCCCCAAGCTCGGAGAGGTGTGAGCATCGCTGCTTAAAACTTGTAGAGGGACGTCTTGACCAGTAGTGAGAGGGATTCGGGAACTTCTGGCTGTTCCTCTTGGTCTGCTGTGCAGAATCGGTCACATGCTGTAACTTGACATTGTTGATAGATACAAAGTGGTTTTCTTTAGCACCAGCCAACGGTGGTAGAATGACAATTCTGATACCGTGTATTCCCAAGACTGGGACCAGTGCAGAATAAGAAGGACCAAACTCCTTTTTCATAGCAACCTTTTCAAGTACTAGATCCCCAATATTAGGAATGCAGCCGGTAGGTGTTATTGGTACATCCTTAATTCTGAGGAGGCAGAACTGGCAGAAGCATTGTCGTCATGGAACTGTTGTAATTCCTGCAAGAGAGTGACACGTTAATTTATGTCAAAGGGCGTTTCTGCCACCTCCACGCCAGGACCATTGAGATCTGGAACATACATTCAAGTTCCGAACAGGCACTCATATGAAGTACGATCCCCAGGGACCTTCTAGGCAGATTGTTAAGTGCTCTTTGGACTCCATACAGGTGATTAAGCCAACTACGATCCATACCTAAGACTCTGGCTGTTAAGGACTGCTCTAAATCACGGTTTTGTCTCTCCACAACACTATTTGGAGTTGGACCCCTAACTAAGCCGTGGCGTCCCTGAATGCCCTTGAGGTGAAAGCAGGGCCCTGGTCTGATTGGAAAGCCGCAACTGCAGATGTACCGATAAAGACTTGCAAATCTTTAATAACAGTCAGAGCGTCAGCTGAGCATTGTGGATACACCCATAGAAATCTGGAGCAGGAGTCAACAGCGACTAAAATATATTTGCATGCACTATCTGGTGTTAGGGGACAACAATGGTCCAAGTACACACATTGTAATGGTTTGTTGGATATTAGGAGGGGTGTCTGTGGTGGGCATTTGGCGGTGGATACTTAATTTGTTGGCAGATGTCACAACAAAGGACATACTGTTTGGCCTGTTTGTATAGACCTGGCCACCAATAACTTGCTTGCAACAATTATATTGTAGCTGCCACACCAGCATGGGCAGATGCTACCCCCTCATGAACTGCTTTAATCAACTGTGATCTTAGGTCTTTGTTGGGAATTACTCTAACCCCCACGCTTAGTATCTTTACTTCAGTGTCTAGGAAAACTCCCATTCGGTAGGAATATTTAGCAGAAAATGCTTTTGGATAGGGAGTGCCTTCAGCCTTGTCTTTCACAGCAGCCCATATGTCTTCGTCCGGTTTCGCTCCTGAGTGGGTTACTGCAGCAACAGTAGCCATAGCTACAGCTGATTTCGCAGCTTCATCAGCCAGAGTATTTCCAGCAACGTGTATTTCAACGTGCGGGTGTCCAAGTGTATGTACAACATGGACGTTTGGTAGCGTTTCCTTTAGATCTGCTACTTTTCCCCACAGAAGTCTGTGTTTAATGGTGTTGCCTTTAGAATCTCTGAACCCATTCTGGCGCCAGTAATGCCGGTATTCATTGAAGGACTGGACACAGTAATATGAATCACAAACAATCAGTGTTAACTGTGCAGGATTCGTATGTCCCAGTGCCATCACTAGAGCCTTTAGCTCTGCCAATTGTGCTGTGCAATCCTCTAGGGTTTGCGTAAACGTATTCTGGGGACAAAATGTATTATCCTCCATATAGCAGCTTACGACTGCGCAAGCAGCGGAGTATTGATGTTTTGTGCCAATTGCAGTTTGTGCTGAGCCATCAGTTTACATGACTCTTTGGTACTGATCAATAGGCAGTGTATTTGCTGGAACTGGGTATTCTAGTTCATATTGCAAAAATTCTTGAGTTTGTAATTTTGGGTCAAAAATATAGTCTACATCAGTGGCTGTCAAAGACGTGGCCCATTGAATCCAACGTGGGTGTAATGCTTTAGCGTTTGGAACACTGGCTTTGGTAACAGCCTCAAGAGCTGGGATTGGAGAGACGACAATAATGCGTTTGCCTTGGGCTAGAGGTCTTTCTTTAATGACGGCCATCTGAACAGCAGTGAGAAGTTTCTCAGTGGGAGCAAAGCATTGTTCTGCTGCTGAATGCAAATGTGATTTGTATACAATCGGGACTGTCTCACTTTGTTAAAAGTTACATAGGTGAAACCAATGGCACCAGCAATTACTGATGACCAAATGTGTTTTGTTGTCCCTTGTGTGTAGGTGTTGTACTGCAAGCATGTCTGTTTGAAAAGCTCTGAGAATGCATGTGGGTTCGACTGTCCACAATTTATTTGAAAAGTCAAGCGTATCAAGTCATATAAAGGTTTTATGTGTGGCACATAATCGGAAATGTAAGTTCTACCAAAATTTAGAAAACAGGGATTGGAGTTTTTAAATTGTATTTGGAGGTTGTAATTGTGCGCATTTTTCCAAGAATTGTGGCGCTAGGCTTTTTTCTTCACTTGATCTCGTATCCCAGAAACAGAACAGGCCTGACAGCCTCAGGGTGGTCACCCCTAACTTTTTGCCTGCCTCTTTCCACTTTTTAGATACTGTTTTTGCTGGTTTTAAGACTCTGCGCACTTTACCACTGCTAACCAGTGCTAAGGTGCATATGCTCTCTCCCTTTAAACATGATAACATTGGATCATACCCAATTGGATTATTTAATTTACTTATAAGTCCCTAGTAAAGTGCACTATATGTGTCCAGGGCCTGTAGATTAAATGCTACTAGTGGGCCTGCAGCACTGATTGTGCCACCCACTTAAGTAGCTCCATCAGCTTGTCTCAGGCCTGCCAGTGCAAGGCCTGTGTGTGCAGTTTCACTGCCAATTCGACTTGGCATTTAAAAGTACTTTCCAAACCTGAAACTCCCCTTTTTCTATATATAAGTCACCCCTAAGGTGTGCCCTAGGTAACCCATAGGGCAGGGTGCTGTGTAGGTAAAAGGCAGGACGTGTACCTGTGTAGTTACCTGTCCTGGTAGTGTAAAATTATTTTTACATTGCTGTGAGGCCTGCTCTCTTCATAGGCTAACATTGGGGCTACCCTCATATACTGATTGAGTGGTAGCTGCTGATCTGAAAGGAGTAGGTGGGTCATATTTAGTATGGCCAGAATGGCGATACAAAATCCTGCTGACTGGTGAAGTTGGATTTAATATTACTATTTTAGAAATGCCACTTTTAGAAAGTGAGCATTTCTCTGCACTTAAATCCTTCTGTGCCTTACAATCCACGTCTGGATGGGTTCAGTTGACAGCTCTCTTGTGCATTCACTCAGACACAACCCAAACACAGGATACTCAGCCTCACTTGCATACATCTGCATTTTGAATGGGTGTTCCTGGGCTGGGAGGGTGGAGGGCCTGACCCTTGCGTGTCAAAGGACAGTAGCCTGCCCTCACACAAAGGACTGCCACACCCCCTACTGGGACCCTGGCAGACAGGATTGAACTGAAAGGGGACCTGGTGCACTTCTAAGCCACTCTTTGAAGTCTCCCCCACCTCAAAGGTACATTTGGGTATTTAAACAGGGCCATTCCCCTACCAACTCAGACACTTCTGAGGTAGACACTCTACTTCATCAAGAAACTTCCTGCAGAAGAGAACCTGAACTGGAACCTGCATCCTGCCAAGAAGAACTGCCTGGCTGCCCAAAGGACTCACCTTACTGCTTTCTGTGAAGGACTGCTGCCTTGCTGTAGCCCTGCTACCTAGCTGCTCTCAGGCTGTGCTGAAAAGTGCTCTCCAAGGGCTTCCCTGAAGTCTCAGGACCAAAAAGACTTCATCTTTACAAGAAGGACTCCTTGTGCGGCGAAAATCGACTTGAGCCCGTCCCCTGTACTCGGATAACACCAAACGTGTGGACTAGAGAGACTCTACGGAAGACGTCTGGCTCCGTGGGACGCCAACATGCATAAATCAAAACACTCCAGCAGAAGTCAGTGGCTATGCCACTCGCCATCTGGCTCACTAAACTTGTTTTATACTGTTTAATGGTTCAACAACCCGTTTGTATGGAGGGGTCCATCACTTCACCTTAGTGACAGCCCACTTGGCTGCGTTATCTTGTTTGGGTAGTTGGGTGACAGATGCTTCCAGGGTAGAAGTATGGGGTGGGGGGGAATTGGGGGGTGTGAAGTTAGCAATAGGATTTAGTACTGTCATTTTAATAAGTTTCCTTTTCCTTGATTACGTTCACATTTCCTTTATTTGGTTGGGATGACCGTCCTTGGGCCCCTTGACAGGCTCCCAATGTCATACTGCACCGACACAATGGATAGGTGGCCGACACTGACATATGTACTATCGTGGAACGTGAATGGCCTACTGGACAAAATTAGGAGGTCCGCAGTGTTCAGTACGCTCCGTAGATATGCTCCATCAGTGGTCTTACTGCAGGAGACCCACCTGCTTGGCATCATTTGCCCCATGCTGGCGCGAGGGGGATATGATAAGGTCTACCATTCTGGCTTTGTGCGAGGGTCAAGAGGGGTGACCATTCTTCTCCATCGCTCGCTACCAATGGTCGTCACCTCTACGAGGGGAGAGGTTTGTGATGGTGTCCAGAACACTTCACAGATTGCAGTGTAATTTTGTATGCGCCTATGCTCCCCCCAGCTGGATTTGACAATTTTCTGCTAGTGCTCCGCCGAGCTCTGGTGGATCTCCCCCAGGGTTCCACCCTATTGGGAGGAGACTTTAACTCTGTCCTGGACCCCACATTAGACGTCTCCGGGACGGTATCGGTCTCACGAACCACACGAGCATCTAGCTTGCATGCATGGGCAGAGAGCCTTGGACTGTGCGAGGCGTGGAGAACCTGGCATCCAAGAACGCGGCAATAAGCACACATCGGCAGCCCACCAGTCACACGCTAGAATAGACCTTGTATTTATGCCTGCACAGGATGTCTCTAAGGTCACCGGTGTAGAGATATTACCTCGGGGGTCTCCGACCACTCACCAGTGCGAATCAGACTGGGTGATGCAGACCTGACCCGACGTCCGATATGGCGCCTAAATGCGTGGCACCTGCAGGAAGCCGAATACACCCAAGAAGTCAGAGACCATCTCACCCAATATTTTGAACACAACTTGGGATCAGTGCAGTCCCCGGGTATACTCTGGGCAGCTTGCTAGGCTACCCTTCGGGGTCATGCCAAACATCTTGTTCACATCCGGGAACGTGCCCGAGACGAACAGATGACAACTCTAGAGGCCAGGGCACTCCAACTTGAGCGTCATGGCCCAAGAGATACATCAGCCTCTACATGAAGACAAATTACCAAGGTTAGAGAGGAGATCAGACATCTGGCCCTCGAGTCTGCAAAACACATTTGGAGAGCGAAGGCAGCCCGGATATACGGCTGGGGGGACAGGAATGGAAAACTCCTGCATTGGTTGGCCACACAGCCCCTAGCTGACAGGGTCGTCCCGGAGGTCCTTGACGAGTCCGGGGCACTCGCCAGATCCCAATGTGACATCGCCCAATGCTTCGCTTCCTATTACACACGGCTATATGCCGAGCACCCCAGACTTCCTGCTGAAAAAGAATTCCCTCTTCTGAAAGACATTGTGCTTCCCAGGATCTCACTTGCAACTAAGGAGATTCTGGATGCAGAACTGTCTCTTGCGGAGATAGCAGGAGCAATAGCAAGCCTTTCATCAGGCAAAACCCCTGGCCCGGACGGTGTCCCAACGGAACTCTATCACCGCTGTAAAGACATCCTGAGCCCCCACCTCCTCAAAATGTACGAAGAGGCTGAGAGGGAGGGCCACTTTCCCTCCGGGATCGATCAGGCCACTATTGTAGTAATCCCCAAGACCCAACCCCCGTCACATAACTGCTCAGCATACCAACCCATCTCCTGTTTGAATACTGAAATCAAGGTGCTGTCAACCGTACTTGCCACCAGGTTGAAACCTGTGCTTCCCGCACTGGTACACTCAGATCAATGCAGGTTTATGCCCTCACGCAGTACCAGACACTGCATTAGGTGGCTGAATGTGTCCCGGTCGCCCCTAGCTCTTCTTTTCCTAGACTTCGAAAAGGCCTTTGACACCGTAGACTGGTCCTACTTGGAACAAGTCCTCCAAAGCAATGGGATTGGGCCGAAGTTCCGGGGCCTTGTAAAATTACTCTACTCTAACCCGACGGCACATGTCCAAGTGAACGGGGTGGTCTCGGATCCGTTTCCCATACGCTGCGGTACACGTCAGGGATGCCCTCTATCCCCGTTGCTGTTTGCACTTGTGATGGAAACCCTGGCGAAATTGCTGAGAGAGGACCCCCTAATAGAAGGTTGGATGTGGCCAGATGGTCCTGAGGACAGAGTGGCACTATACGCTGACGATGTTCTCATTTACTTCTCAAATCCAGCCACAAGTGGCCCGCGGATCCTGCAGCTCTTGGACCTCTTCTCCCAGGCCTCAGGTCTATCTCTAAACCCTGGAAAGTCCCTCCTGGTCCCCCTACACCCATCTAGAGAGTGTATTGACTGGCAACGAAACATTCCGATCCGCTGAAATAATTTTAAATATCTAGGTATACACATAGCCTTGTTACCTGAGCTAGCTTGGGAATTACATTTCTCGCCACTCACCAAAAGAGTCAAAGAAGACCTTCAAAAATGGAGGAACTTACCTCTCAATTTACTGGGCAGAATAGCTCTCTACAAAATGATTATAATCCCCAGATTCGTATACCTCCTGCAAAATGTTCCGTACCTGATCGCCCGGAAGTGGTTCACTGAAATGGAAACAGTAGCACGTTGGTTTTTGTGGCACGGCTCCCACCCCAAATTGGCCCTCACCACTTGCCAGAGAGACACCTTTGACGGAGGGCTGGGCATGTCTAACATTTATCTCTATTACCTTGCAACCCACCTGTAGTGATCAATTACTGGTTGGGGGGAGGTTGGGCGGACCCTGCTTATAGGCGCGAGCTGCAGACATTTGGCTACTCCAGAGTCTTTGATGTCCTTTATGGGGGTCGGATTCCCCAAGATACTCCGGAAGTTACGAGGGTAGTGACACTGGGTTGGAGCATAGCCCAGAGGGTGACAGGTTCGTGGGAACGCCTCACCCGGCAGACCCCGCTATGGCGGGGCAGTTATCTGCGAGAGGTCTCAACATTGGAAGAGTTCCGGAAGTGGGACAACATTGGAATATCCACTCTAGGTGACATCTGGGGAGAGTCATACATACGGTCCTTTGAGGAAATCCAAGAAAGCTACTCTCTAAATAAAACCCAATTCCACAAGTACTTACAGCTCAGACATGCACTTCTGGTACACGTCCGTCCTGGGGACAGCGTCCCTGACTGCAGCCCCATGGAGGCCAAGATCTTGATGGGAGGCCTGGGCAAGGGTGGAATCTCCCAGCTTTACCGCTCCCTGCTCTCCAATACCACTCCCTCCCTTGATAGTCTTTGCCAGAGATGGGAGGGTTGGGTGGGCCCCATTGAGGAGGCAGACTTGAGAGATGTGTTGATGGCCCCTAGGACCTTGTCCATGACATCCCGATTTCGTGTACTCCAGACGCTCTACCTCCACGTAGCATACCTCACCCCTGAAAGACTCTTCAAGGCTGGCCTGCGGCAGACAGCCGATTGTCCTTGATGCTCCAGCCCAGACGCTGACTTTTTCCACATAGTCTGGGCATGCCCCGTAATAACGACTTACTGGAGGGCGATTACTGGGGAGATTTTGCGGGTCCTACAGGCAGAGGTGGAAATGACCCCCCCTCCCCCTCCTTTTGGGGGCAATGGGGGAGTTGGGACTAGGAAGAGCGGATCGTATCTTTTTAGGAGTGACATGCCTGGTGGCAAAAAGGGATATTATGTCAGATTGGAAGGTGGGAGTGGCCCCCACATTGACCAAATGGAGGCGGGGTGTTGATTGGTGTGCGGTATGTGAAAAACCTATGTATGAGGCCAGAGGATGCCCTAGCAAATACAACAAGATATGGGGGATGTGGGGGAGCTTGTAGAGTGCCGGACCGGCCACGGAGTGGGCCCCCTCACTGGAGTGCGGATATGGGGGGGGGGCACCTGATGGCCTGGGTCCACCTAGCCCCCCCAACACAAGTGTCCAGTGAGTTCGGGTCACGATACGACATTGTCTCCCAAACACCACCTAGTTGATGATTATCCTCACGTTTATTGTGTGCGTATAGCTTTTGATCCTGAACTGCATAGGCCCTTGGTCATGTTTCAGTCATCCCAAGACTACAATTTAATTATGATTACAATAATTGTTGTCATGATATTGATTTAATTTACGTTGTTTTATGTGCGTATTTTGGTTTTTGTTTGTATTTGGTATTTTGTATGCATTTTCTCTCCACAAAAACAAAAAACATATCTTTATAAAAAAAAATTTAAAAGAATTTCGTATCTGTCAATAATATATGTACAATTTCAATTGATGGCAATTTAAAAAATATGACTCAACATTTTTAACATTGTGCCCAGAAAAATATGCAAACTTTTCAGAATATGTTTTATAACTTCCCTGTGGTGGACTTGGACAATGTTCCCAATGTGTGTAATTAAAAACAGTCCTGGGGTACTTGCTCTGTGAATTAAATGGTGCCCATAATAATTATAGCAAAACATATCACAATAATGCTCTTTAGATTGATAAATACTGCAATTCAGTCATCATAGACTCAGCTGTTTTCACATCCCAGTCATCAGAAACAACTCCGGGTATTATTACATTGTTCATTGACAGTTTAAACACATATGGTATTTGAATGACCTCTGTCGGGCCGTATATATCAAATGTTACTTTATCCTAAACAATCCCATCAGGAATTGGTATAGCGCAAATGTTCACAAAAGACAAATCTCTGTGGACCTTATGAGAAGAGAAATGGGGTTTTAGGACCTCATCCTCCAGTTCAACTGTTGATCTCTCAGGAAGAAAATGACCATGTAATAATAAAAATGTTATGACAAAACCAATCCAAAGGAGAAAAGCAAGAACAGTCAAAGAAAGCCAGTATCCAGAAGCAGTTCCTGAAAAAGCTGGAGCCATATTTGTAGGAGGAGAACCGGTAGGGGTCTCCCGCAGTGGTTTAGAATAAATGACACCATCCGTCTGTATAGAAGTTGTGTCAAATCAATCAGTTATTTCTGTATTATTTGTTGGAACAGATGTCAGAGGAACTAATTCAAGATTATTGTCCACACTCCCCAAGCTCGGAGAGGTGTGAGCATCGCTGCTTAAAACTTGTAGAGGGACGTCTTGACCAGTAGTGAGAGGGATTCGGGAACTTCTGGCTGTTCCTCTTGGTCTGCTGTGCAGAATCGGTCACATGCTGTAACTTGACATTGTTGATAGATACAAAGTGGTTTTCTTTAGCACCAGCCAACGGTGGTAGAATGATAATTCTGATACCGTGTATTCCCAAGACTGGGACCAGTGCAGAATAAGAAGGACCAAACTCCTTTTTCATAGCAACCTTTTCAAGTACTAGATCCCCAATTTTAGGAATCCAGCCGGTAGGTGTTATTGGTACATCCTTAATTCTGAGGAGGCAGAACTGGCAGAAGCATTGTCGTCATGGAACTGTTGTAATTCCTGCAAGAGAGTGACACGTTAATTTATGTCAAAGGGCGTTTCTGCCACCTCCACGCCAGGACCATCGAGATCTGGAACATACATTCAAGTTCCGAACAGGCACTCATATGAAGTACGATCCCCCAGGGACCTTCTAGGCAGATTGTTAAGTGCTCTTTGGACTCCATACAGGTGATTAAGCCAACTACGATCCATACCTAAGACTCTGGCTGTTAAGGACTGCTCTAAATCACGGTTTTGTCTCTCCACAACACTATTTGGAGTTGGACCCCTAACTAAGCCGTGGCGTCCCTGAATGCCCTTGAGGTGAAAGCAGGGCCCTGGTCTGATTGGAAAGCCGCAACTGCAGATGTACCGATAAAGACTTGCAAATCTTTAATAACAGTCAGAGCGTCAGCTGAGCATTGTGGATACACCCATAGAAATCTGGAGCAGGAGTCAACAGCGACTAAAATATATTTGCATGCACTATCTGGTGTTAGGGGACAACAATGGTCCAAGTACACACATTGTAATGGTTTGTTGGATATTAGGAGGGGTGTCTGTGGTGGGCATTTGGCGGTGGATACTTAATTTGTTGGCAGATGTCACAACAAAGGACATACTGTTTGGCCTGTTTGTATAGACCTGGCCACCAATAACTTGCTTGCAACAATTATATTGTAGCTGCCACACCAGCATGGGCAGATGCTACCCCCTCATGAACTGCTTTAATCAACTGTGATCTTAGGTCTTTGTTGGGAATTACTCTAACCCCCACGCTTAGTATCTTTACTTCAGTGTCTAGGAAAACTCCCATTCGGTAGGAATATTTAGCAGAAAATGCTTTTGGATAGGGAGTGCCTTCAGCCTTGTCTTTCACAGCAGCCCATATGTCTTCGTCCGGTTTCGCTCCTGAGTGGGTTACTGCAGCAACAGTAGCCATAGCTACAGCTGATTTCGCAGCTTCATCAGCCAGAGTATTTCCAGCAACGTGTATTTCAACGTGCGGGTGTCCAAGTGTATGTACAACATGGACGTTTGGTAGCGTTTCCTTTAGATCTGCTACTTTTCCCCACAGAAGTCTGTGTTTAATGGTGTTGCCTTTAGAATCTCTGAACCCATTCTGGCGCCAGTAATGCCGGTATTCATTGAAGGACTGGACACAGTAATATGAATCACAAACAATCAGTGTTAACTGTGCAGGATCCGTATGTCCCAGTGCCATCACCAGAGCCTTTAGCTCTGCCAATTGTGCTGTGCAATCCTCTAGGGTTTGCGTAAACGTATTCTGGGGACAAAATGTATTATCCTCCATATAGCAGCTTACGACTGCGCAAGCAGCGGAGTATTGATGTTTTGTGCCAATTGCAGTTTGTGCTGAGCCATCAGTTTACATGACTCTTTGGTACTGATCAATAGGCAGTGTATTTGCTGGAACTGGGTATTCTAGTTCATATTGCAAAAATTCTTGAGTTTGTAATTTTGGGTCAAAAATATAGTCTACATCAGTGGCTGTCAAAGACGTGGCCCATTGAATCCAACGTGGGTGTAATGCTTTAGCGTTTGGAACACTGGCTTTGGTAACAGCCTCAAGAGCTGGGATTGGAGAGACGACAATAATGCGTTTGCCTTGGGCTAGAGGTCTTTCTTTAATGACGGCCATCTGAACAGCAGTGAGAAGTTTCTCAGTGGGAGCAAAGCATTGTTCTGCTGCTGAATGCAAATGTGATTTGTATACAATCGGGACTGTCTCACTTTGTTAAAAGTTACATAGGTGAAACCAATGGCACCAGCAATTACTGATGACCAAATGTGTTTTGTTGTCCCTTGTGTGTAGGTGTTGTACTGCAAGCATGTCTGTTTGAAAAGCTCTGAGAATGCATGTGGGTTCGACTGTCCACAATTTATTTGAAAAGTCAAGCGTATCAAGTCATATAAAGGTTTTATGTGTGACACATAATCGGAAATGTAAGTTCTACCAAAATTTAGAAAACAGGGATTGGAGTTTTTAAATTGTATTTGGAGGTTGTAATTGTGCGCATTTTTCCAAGAATTGTGGCGCTAGGCTTTTTTCTTCACTTGATCTCGTATCCCAGAAACAGAACAGGCCTGACAGCCTCAGGGTGGTCACCCCTAACTTTTTGCCTGCCTCTTTCCACTTTTTAGATACTGTTTTTGCTGGTTTTAAGACTCTGCGCACTTTACCACTGCTAACCAGTGCTAAAGTGCATATGCTCTCTCCCTTTAAACATGATAACATTGGATCATACCCAATTGGATTATTTAATTTACTTATAAGTCCCTAGTAAAGTGCACTATATGTGTCCAGGGCCTGTAGATTAAATGCTACTAGTGGGCCTGCAGCACTGATTGTGCCACCCACTTAAGTAGCTCCATCAGCTTGTCTCAGGCCTGCCAGTGCAAGGCCTGTGTGTGCAGTTTCACTGCCAATTCGACTTGGCATTTAAAAGTACTTTCCAAACCTGAAACTCCCCTTTTTCTATATATAAGTCACCCCTAAGGTGTGCCCTAGGTAACCCATAGGGCAGGGTGCTGTGTAGGTAAAAGGCAGGACGTGTACCTGTGTAGTTACCTGTCCTGGTAGTGTAAAATTATTTTTACATTGCTGTGAGGCCTGCTCTCTTCATAGGCTAACATTGGGGCTACCCTCATATACTGATTGAGTGGTAGCTGCTGATCTGAAAGGAGTAGGTGGGTCATATTTAGTATGGCCAGAATGGCGATACAAAATTCTGCTGACTGGTGAAGTTGGATTTAATATTACTATTTTAGAAATGCCACTTTTAGAAAGTGAGCATTTCTCTGCACTTAAATCCTTCTGTGCCTTACAATCCACGTCTGGATGGGTTCAGTTGACAGCTCTCTTGTGCATTCACTCAGACACAACCCAAACACAGGATACTCAGCCTCACTTGCATACATCTGCATTTTGAATGGGTGTTCCTGGGCTGGGAGGGTGGAGGGCCTGACCCTTGCGTGTCAAAGGACAGTAGCCTGCCCTCACACAAAGGACTGCCACACCCCCTACTGGGACCCTGGCAGACAGGATTGAACTGAAAGGGGACCTGGTGCACTTCTAAGCCACTCTTTGAAGTCTCCCCCACCTCAAAGGTACATTTGGGTATTTAAACAGGGCCATTCCCCTACCAACTCAGACACTTCTGAGGTAGACACTCTACTTCATCAAGAAACTTCCTGCAGAAGAGAACCTGAACTGGAACCTGCATCCTGCCAAGAAGAACTGCCTGGCTGCCCAAAGGACTCACCTTACTGCTTTCTGTGAAGGACTGCTGCCTTGCTGTAGCCCTGCTACCTAGCTGCTCTCAGGCTGTGCTGAAAAGTGCTCTCCAAGGGCTTCCCTGAAGTCTCAGGACCAAAAAGACTTCATCTTTACAAGAAGGACTCCTTGTGCGGCGAAAATCGACGCACATCCTGCCAGAAATGACGCACAGCCTGCATAGCAGTGAAAAATTCACCGCACGCTGGAACGACGCAGCCCAACTTCGCAAAGGGAAGATCAACGCAGTGCCAGCGTAGCGACCGGCAATTCGACGCACGGCCCACTGAATTGACACACAGCCGAGCCGAAACGACGCAGCCCGACTTCCAGAGAGGAATCGACGCAGCGCCTGCCGTGCAGTAGAAATTTCCAAGCAAATCCCACCGGATCGACGCAGCGCCTGTGACTTTGTCCTGTCAGTGCCAGAAATCCATGCATTGTCCCCGGGGCATCCGAAAACCCCGCAACCTGAAGAGGATCCAAGACTGAGCACTGGAAATCGCCACACAGTCGTCCCTGCGTGAAAACTAAAAGACGCATCGCTGTGTGTGGCCTGAGAAATCAACGCACACCTCCTTGTTTTCCACACATCTCCTCCTCTGTGGTTCTTTGCGGAGATTTTGAATGCGAACCAGGTACTTTGTGCTTGAAAGAGACAATTATTGCTTTTAAAAGACTTAAGACACTTTATATCACTCTTACAGTGATACCTCAACATATACTTATTGCATTGTAATTGTTTTGACCTGCATCTTATCAGATAAATATTATATATTTCTCTAAACACTGTGTGGTGTATTTTTGTGATGCTATGCTGTGTTATTGCATGATTTATTGCACACATACTTTACACATTGCCTTCTAAGTTAAGCCTGACTGCTCAGTGCCAAGCTACCAGAGAGTGGGTACAGGATAATTTGGCTTGTGTGTGACTTATCCTGACTAGAGAGAGAGGGTCCTTGCTTGGACAGGGGGTAACCTGACTGCCAACCAAAGACCCAATTTCTAACATTGGTGGCAGAGGTGGGATAGCACTTGTATTTGTGCAGTGAAATACAATAGCTAAGTGTTCACTATCTACCCACATTTGAAGGTCAACTTGATTTTTTTATCTTTTTCTGAAATTTCGTTTTTTCCTGACATTTTTTTTAAACTAAAATCTTCATTCAACATCTCTCTGGCTGGGTCTCAAGCAGGAGATGAAGATTTTGATCTGGCCATGCTGGAGACCTACACTGTTAAACAGCTGAAAGTGTTCTGCAGGGATATGGGAGTACCCACTCAAGGTGCCTCCAGGAAGGAGGAATTCCAAATGGTGCTGAGGGCCTGGGCAGAAGCCCAATCAGAGGAGGATGTTGAGGAGGAGGGTCCAGAGGATGGCCCCTCAGAGGATTTTTTGCCATTGGTAGAGGATGTTACCACTGCAATTGTGCCCCTTGCCAAACCAGGGAGCAGTGTCGCTGATTATGGCCTGACCGCAGAGGAAAGGAGAGAGGAGAGAGAATTCCAATTGCAAATGGCAAGGTTAAAAATTGAAGCCCAACAGGAGGAGAGGAGGGCAGAAAGAGAGGCCAAACAGGCTGAAGCTGAAAGTGCAGCTATGCAAATTGAAGCTGAGAGAGCTGAGGCTGCAACTGAGAGAGCCTTGGCTGAAAAGAAACTTTTGTTGGCTCATTAACTAAGTCTCAAGGAGCTGGAGATTAAGGCAACACAGTCTGAGTCCAGCAGTGATGGTGGCAGCATACATGCAGGACTTTTTGGGGAGAAAAAGGTTCATATACCCAAAAATATGGTGCCAAGTCATGTGGTGGGAGATGACATTAATAAGTGGTTGGCTGCCTATGAAGTTGCACTAAGGGCTCATGGGACCTCTGAAGAGCAATGGGGGGCGGCCTAGTGGTTTTATGTACCAGCAGTGGGGAGGGACACACTCCTTACACTAGATCCACATGATCAGAATGTCTATGCACCCACTTTACTGGCCAAGTTTGGGCTGACCCCTGGAAAAAAGCCTCTGAGGTTTAGGGACAGCACCAAACTTTCCACACAGACTTGGGTAGACTGTTTTGATTTCTCCAATAAGGCACTGAATGGATGTTTGCGGGGCAGCAAAGTACATGATTACGAAGGTGTAGGAAGTTGGCTCTGTATATACTATCTCAAAGTGAGAGATATTGTGCACAGAGTCCAAGGGTATCCCTTAGAGGTTGATTGTGGCAAAACTAGATCATTCTAATGCTCTATTTTGTGGTAGTGTGGTCGAGCAGTAGGCTTATAAGTGGGTAGTGTTAAGCATTTGTTGTACACACAGGCAATAAATGAGAAACACACACACAAATACTTACCTCCAGGCCAATAGTTTTTATATAGAAACATAACTTTTCTTAATTTAATTTAGAACCACCAGATTCAAGATTTTAAGTAAATACATAAATTGCAAGGTACTTCACATAGGTAAGTAAGGAACTCTGAATTAGAGCAGTAACACACACAGTATAGGTTAAAATGGCAATAAGCTATTTTAAAAGTGGACACAGTGCAAAACTCAACAGTTCCTGGGGGAGGTAAGTGAGGTTAAGTTTCTGAGATAAGTAAAGCACTTACAAGTTCAGTTTCCTGGGCATAGGCATACCACTGTTGGGGGTTCAAAGCAACCCCAAAGTCACCGCACCAGCAACACAGGGACGGTCAGCTGCAGAGGTCAAAGGAGGGCCCAAAGCACATAGGTGCCTATGGAGAATAGGGGTGCTCCGGTTCCAGTCCGCCAACAGGTAAGTACCAGCATCTTTAGAGGGCAGACCAGGGGGGTTTTGTAGAGCACTGGGGGGGACACAAACAGGCACACAAAACACACCCTCAGCAGCACAGGGGCAACCCGGTGCAGTCTGCTTAGCAGGCATCGGGTTTTCAATAGAAATCAATGGAGGGACCCGGGGGTCACTCTAGCGGTGCAGGCAGGGCACAGGGGGGATTCTAGGGCCAGCCACCGACTGGGCTAGGCAGAGGGTCACCTGATGGTCACTCCTGCACAGGAGTTCGGTTCCTTTTTGTCCTGGGGGCTGCGGTGCAGTGCTTGGTCCAGGCATTGGGTTCTTTGTTCCAGGCAGTCACGGTCAGGGGGAGCCTCTGGATCCTCTCTGCATGCGTCACTGTGGGGGTGAGGGGGGGTCATCTCAGGTTACTCACAAGGTCACAGTCACCTGGGAGTCCTCTCTGCAGTGTTGGTTCTCTGGAGCTCGAGCTGGGGGCGTCGGGTGCAGAGTGTGAAGTCTCACGCTTCCGGCAGGAAGAGTGAGTTCTTTAAAAGTTGCTTCAAAGTTGCAAAAATGTTGCTGTTGGTGAACAGTGCCGCTGTTCTCTGGAGTTTCTTGGTCCTTCGTTCAGGGCAGTCACCTGAGGCTTCAGAGGTCGCTGGTCCCTGTCGGATATGTCACTGTGCAGGTTTTTTGAGCCTGGAGACAGACCGGTAGGGCTGGGGCCAAGTCAGTTGTCGACTCCATCGTCTCTGCAGGGCTTTCAGGTCAGCAGTCCTTCTTCTTTGTGTAGGTTGCAGGAATATAATTTCCTGTGTTCTGGGTCGCCCATAAATACTAGATTTAGGGGTGTGTGTAGGTCAGGAGGGCAGTAGCCAATGGCTACTGTCCTGGAGGGTGGCTATACCCTCTTTGTGCCCCCTGCCTGAGGGGAGGGGGGGCACATCCCTAATCCTATTGGGGGAATTCTCCAATCTCAAGATGGAGGATTTCTAAAGGCAGGGGTCACCACAGCCCAGGGCACCTTACGGGCAGTCCTGACTGGTGGGTGACTCCTCCTTGTTTTTCTCATTATCTCCTCCAGCCTTGCCGCCAAAAGTGGGGGCAGTGGCCAGAGGGGTGGGCATCTCCCCTAGCTGGGATGCCCTGGGGTGCTGTAACAAAAGGCATGAGCCTTTGAGGCTCACCGCCAGGTGTTACAGTTCCTGCAGGGGGAGGTGTGAAGCACCTCCACCAAGAACAGGCTTTGTTCCTGGCCACAGAGTGACAAAGGCACTCTCCCCATGTGGCCAGAAACTCGACTGGTTGTGGCAGGCTGGCAGAAACTGGTCAGCCTAGCACTAGGAATTGGACTGGTATTCAGGGGGCACCTCTAAGCTGCCCTCTGGGTGCATTGTACAATAAATTCCACACTTGCATATTGTGCATTTATTGTGCTGAGAAGTTTGATACCAAACTTCCCAGATTTCAGTGTAGCCATTATGGAACTGTGGAATTTGTGTTTAACAAACTCCCAGACCATATACTCTTTATGGCTACCCTGCACTTACAATGTCTAAGGTTTTGCTTAGACACTGTACGGGCATAGTTCTCGTGCACATATGCCCCCACCTATGGTATAGTGCACCCTGCCTTAGGGCTGTTAGGCCTGCTAGAGGGGTGACTTACCTATGCCACAGGCAGTGTGAGGTGGGCATGGCACTCTGACTTAGTCATTTTCTCCCCACCAGCACACACAAGCTGTGAGGCAGTGTGCATGTGCTGAGTGAGGGGTCCCCAGGGTGGCATAAAAGCACGCTGCAGCTCTTAGAGACCTTCCCTGGCATCACGGCCCTTGGTACCAGGGGTACCATTTAGAAGGGACTTAATTGGGTGCCAGGGCTGTGCCAATTGTGGGAACAAAGGTACAGTTTAGGGAAAGAACACTGGTGCTGGGGCCTGGTTAGCAGGGTCCCAGCACACTTTCAATCATAACTGACATCAACAAAAGGCAAAAAGTCAGGGGGTAACCATGCCAGGGAAGGATTTCCTTACAGAAGGATTATGGGGGTCATTCTGACCTTGGCGGTCCATGACTGGGGCAGACAGTACCAGTTAGCTTTGGGGGGGCAGATAGAGGTGTCCCTAGTATCCCTGGGAGATAAGGAGATGGTGCCAAAAGCCCATATGCCTTCCAATACTTTCAAGATTAGGCAGTGGGTCACCATTGATGGGCAAAGGGTGGAGGCTCTGCGTGACAGAGGAGCCAGTATGACTACTGTCAAGAGTCAGCTGGTGTCAGCAGAGCAGATAGTCCCTAATACATTCTACCAGGTCATAGTCACTGACAAACGTGAGAGTCACCTACCGGTGGCTCTGGTTCTCTTTGAGTGGGGTGGAGGGGTCTCTGGTACTCTGAAAGTAGCTGTGAGTCCTGCCATGCCTGTAGATTGTCTGTTAGGCAATGATCTTGAGCATACTTCCTAGAAAGAGGTAGAGCTCAGATCCCACCTGGAGATCTTAGGTTTCCCTGAGTGGGTCTGCATGACCACAAGGTCCATGGCTGCCCGGGAAGGGAGTCAAGGGAGTCTGGAGCCTGGAACAATGGCCCAGAGGGCTGCAAAGGGGAAGGGCAAGAGGCACGGAAACCTTCCTCAGATATTCCCTTAGTGGAGGACAGGGTCCCTGAGGAGGAGGCCCCTGAACCAACTGGGGAAGATATTGCTGACCAGGGCAACCTGCCTGAACTTGCTGGCTGGCAAGTAGAGGGTGGGCTAACCAGGGCAGAAAGAATGCCCCACCCTTGAGGATGTGAGGCAACAGGCCATAGCCCAACAAGCTGGTGAAGCCTCTGGCGACCACCATAGATACTGAGAGAATGATCTCCTTTACAGTGAGCCTGAGGCTCCGGCCATCGGGGCAGCACGTGTGCTGATGGTCCCCCAGTGTTACCGGGCCTTCCTACTGGGTCTGGCTCACAACATCCCCCTGGCAGGACATCTGGGCAAAGACAAGACCTTTGCCAGGCTTGTCTCCCACTTCCATTGGCCTAGAATGCGGTTAGCCTCACATAATTTCTGCAGGGCCTGCCCCACCTGCCAGGCTAGTGAGAAGACAGGGAAAAGGCTTAAGGCCCCCCTGATCCCACTCCCTGTCGTTGGCAACCCCTTTGAAAGGGTGGGCATTGACATCATTGGTATGTTGGACCCCAAAACTGCCTTGGGCAACAGATTTATCCTGGTATTAGTGGACCATACCACCCACTATCCAGAGGCAATCCCTCTGCGAAGAGTGACTGCACCGGTGGTGACCAGAGCCCTGATGGGAATATTACCCGTGTGGAATTCCCTAAGGAAGCTGTGTCTGACAGAGGCACAAACTTCATGTCTGCGTACATGAAGTCCATGTGGGATGAGTGTGGGATGACCTACCTGTTTACCACCCCTTATCATCCTCAATCCAATGGGCTTGTTGAGAGATTCAACAAGACCCTCAAAGGCATGATCACTGGCCTACCTGAGGCCATGAGGCGTAAGTGGAATGTACTCCTGCCATGCCTTCTGTTTGCTTATAGGGAGGTCCCCCAGAAAGGGGTGGGGTTCAGCCCCTTTGAGCTTCTCTATGGTCATCCTGTCAGGGGCGCACTAAGCATAGTGAATGAGGGCTGGGAGAAAGCTCTCAAGACACCTCCCCAGGATGTGGTCCGCTACATGCTTGCCCTCTGCAACCAAACCCAACGCTTCTAGAAGCAGGCCAAAAGTAACCTTGAGGCCAGTCAAGAGGTGATGAAGGAGTGGTATGACCAGAAGGCCACTCTGGTCGAATTTTCACCTGGAGACAGGGTTTGGGTACTGGAGCCAGTAGAGCCCAGAGCTCTCCAGGACTGCTGGACTGGCCCATTTGAAATCAAGGAGCAGAAGGTGGAGGCCTCTTACCTAGTGGACCTCACGACCCCTATATACCCCCTAAGGGTTATCCACCGTAACCGACTCAAGCCTCATTTTGAGAGGTCAGAATGCTCCTTGTGACTGGTGAGGGCATGGAAGGAGGAGAGTGAACCCCTCCCCGACCTCCTCGCTGCCAAAAAGGTGATGGGTCAGGGGAGGGTGTCAATCTCTCTGACTCCCTGACTCTAAATCAGAGAGGAGACTGCTACAAGTTGTTGGAGCAGTTCTCTTCCCTGTTTTCCCTTACTCCTGGACTCACCCACTTGTGTGTCTATGATATTAGCACAGGAGACAGTCCCCCAGTAAAGAACAACATTTACAGGTTGTCAGATAAGGTGAAGGCCAGCATCAAGGAGAAAGTTGCCAAAATGCTGGCCCTAGGGGTTATTGAGGAGTCCAGCAGTCCCTGGGCCAGCCCTGTAGTGCTAGTACACAAGGCTGCTCCACCCGGTGCCAAGCCAGAACTCCGGTTCTGTGTGGACTACCACTGTCTCAACTCAGTCACACAGACTTACTCTCACCCCATCCCCCGAGCTGATGAGCTCGTAGACAGACTAGGCACTGCCAAATTCCTCAATACTTCTGATCTCACATCAGAGTACTGGCAGATCACCTTGACTGAGGGGGCTAAAGAGAGATCTGCATTTTCCACACCTGAGGGCCATTACCAGTTCTGGATGATGCCCTTTGGGCTGAAAAATGCCCGCTACCTTCCAACTGTTGGTTAACGGGGTCCTAGCTAGCAAGGATGCCTTCTGCACAGTCTACCTGGACGACATAGCCGTCTATAGTTCTAGCTGGGAGGAACGCCTGCTCCACCTCAAGGAGGTGCTTCGGGCTCTGCAACAGGCAGGCCTGACCATCAAGGCTAGTAAGTGCCAGATTGGGCAGGGTTCTGTGCCGTACTTGGGATACCTAGTAGGTGGTGGCAAGGTGCAGCCACTCCAGGTCAAGATTGAAACTATCAAGGCCTGGCGACCACCTAGAACATAGACAGAAGTAAGAGCCTTCTTAGGCCTCACTGGATACTACCGTAGGTTTGTCAAGGGCAATGGATCCATTGTGACGCCCTTAACAGGACTTACTTCCAAAAAGCAACCTAGGTTAGTGAATTGGACAGAGGCTTGTCAGAAAGCCTTTGATACCCTGAAGAAAACCATGTGCACGGCCCCCGTGCTCAAGGCCACGGACTACTCCCAGGAATTTACTGTGCAGACAGACTCTTCAGAGCATGGCATAGGGGCTGTTCTAGCACAGCTAAATGAGGAGGGCCTTGACCAACCAGTAGTCTTTATTAGCAGAAGGCTATTACCACAGGAACAGAGGTGGGGTGCTATTGAGAGAGAAGCATTTGCTGTGGTCTGGGCACTGAAGAAGCTGAGACCATACCTGTTTGGGACTCACTTCTGTGTTCAGACAGACCACAGGCCCCTCAGATGCCTCATGCAAATGAGGGGTGAGAATCCTAAACCCTTGAGGTGGTACATTTCCCTACAGGGGATGGACTTTACGGTGGAGCATCTCCCGGGAATTGACCACGCCAACGCTGATGGTCTCTCCAGATACTACAGCCTTAGCGATGAGAGCTTCCAGGAGGTTGGGTAGCTCTCCCCACCTTCAGCTGGGGGGGCACATGTTAGACCTGACAGCCTTAGGGTGGTCACCCCTAACTTTTTGCCTGCCTCCCTCCACTTTTTAGATACTGTTATTGCTGGTTTTAAGACTCTGCGCATTTTACCACTGCTAACCAGTGCTAAAGTGCATATGCTCTCTCCTTTGAACATGATAACATTGGATCCTACCCAATTGGATTATTTAATTTACTTATAAGTCCCTAGTAAAGTGCACTATGTGTGCCCAGGGCCTGTAGATTAAATGCTACTAGAGGGCCTGCAGCACTAATTGTGCCACCCACTTAAGTAGCTCCTTCAAATTGTCTCGGGCCTGCCATTGCAAGGCCTGTGTGTGCAGTTTCACTGCCAATTCGACTTGGCATTTAAAAGTACTTGCCAAACCTAAAACTCCCCTTTTTCTACATGTAAGTCACCCCTATGGTGTGCCCTAGGTAGCCCATAGGACAGGGTGCTGTGTAGGTAAAAGGCAGGACATGTACCTGTGTAGTTACCTGTCCTGTAGTGTAAAACTCCTAAATTCAATTTTACACTGCTGTGAGGCCTGCTCCCTTCATAGGCTAACATTGGGGCTACCCTCATAAACTGATTGAGTGGTAGCTGCTGATCTGAAAGGAGTAGGAAGTTCATATTTAGTATGGTCAGAATGGTGATACAAAATCCTGCTGACTGGTGAAGTTGGATTTAATATTACTATTTTAAAATATGCCACTTTTAGAAAGTGAGCATTTCTCTGCACTTAAATCCTTCTGTGCCTTACAATCCACATCTGGCTGGGTTCAGTTGACAGCTCCCTTGTGCATTCACTCAGACACACCCCAAACACGGGATACTCAGCCTCACTTCCATACATCTGCATTTTGAATGGGTCTTTCTGCGCTGGGAGGGTGGGAGGGCCTGACCCTTGCATGTCAAAGGACAGTAGCCTGCCCTCACACAAAGGACTGCCACCCCCCCTTCTGGGACCCTGGCAGACAGGACTGAACTGGAAGGGGACCTTGTGCACTTCTAAGCCACTCTTTGAAGTCTCCCCCACTTCAAAGGCACATTTGGGTATTTAAACAGGGCCTCTACCCCTACCAACTCAGATACGTCTGAGGTAGACACTCTACTTCATCAAGACACTTCCTGGAGAAGAGAACCTGAACCAGAACCTGCATCCTGCCAAGAAGAACTGCCTGGCTGCCCAAAGGACTCACCTGACTGCTTTCTGTGAAGGACTGCTGCCTTGCTGTTGCCCTGCTGCCTTGCTGCTATCTGGCTGTGCTGAGAAGTGCTCTCCAAGGGCTTGGATAGGGCTTGGTCCCTGAAGTCTCAGGACCAAAAAGACTTCATCTCTACAAGAAGGGCTCCTTGTGCGGCAAAAATCGACGCACAGCCTGCCAGAAATGAGGCACAGCCTGCATTGCGGTGAAAACTTCACTGCACGTCGGACCGGAACGACAGAGCCCAACTTCACAATGAGAAGATTGACGCAGCGCCAGCGAAGTGACTGGAAATTTGACGCACAGTCCACTGGATCGACACACAGCTTAGCCGGAACGAGATGGCGCGACCCAGCACCTGCCGTGCGGTAGAAATTTCCATGCAACGCCCACCGGATCGAAGCAGCCCCTGTGACTTTGTCCTGTCAGCGCCAGAAATCCACGCATCGTCCCCCGGGCATCAGAAAACCCGAAGAGGATCCATGACCGAGCATCGGAAATCGACGCACAGCCGTCCCTGTGTGAAAACGAAACGACGGATCACTGTGTGCGGCCCGAGAAATCGACGCACACCTCCTTGTTTTCCACACATCTCCTCCTCTGCAGTTCTTTGTGGTGATTTTGAACGTGAAACAGGTACTTTGTGCTTGAAAGAGACAATTATTGCCTTTAAAAGATTAAAGACACTTTATATCACTTTTACAGTTTTGACCTGCATCTTATCAGATAAATATTATATATTTTTCTAAACACTGTGTGGTGTATGTTTGTCGTGCTATACTGTGTTATTGCATGATTTATTGCACAAATACTTTATACATTGCCTTCTAAGTTAAGCCTGACAGCTCAGTGCCAAGCTACCAGAGGGTGGGCACAGGATAATTTGGATCGTGTGTGACTTAGCCTGATTAGAGAGAGGGTTCTTGCTTGGACAGGGGGTAACCTGACTGCCAACCAAAGACCCCATTTCTAACAAGGACACTAAGGAAAGCTATTTTTTTTTTTAATTTGTAGCCGAATCCGGCAAATCCCACAACAATGCAGGCTACTCATCTTAAATACTGCAGTAATTCATCATCTGTGAGTTAGATATCATCTACATAGGAGAATGCTTCAGGGTCAATGTCGTGCAATATTGAAATCACACAAGCCGCGAACACCCCTGGACTGTTCTTGTACTCCTGGGGTAAACATCTGAATTTTTTCTCAGAGCCTAGTGCGCTGAAACTTGTTAAGTCTCTACTCTCAGGCGCTATATTTTGGCAGAAGAAACCATTGGAAATGTCTAGTGTTGTTTTGTATTTTTTGTGCACTATGTTGTTCATGAGTGCTGTGCTATGTGAATTTTGTATAGCATATGTGCATGTACGACTGTTTAAATGGCTGTAGTCTAAGACTATTCTGTATGAATGGTACGGTTTAGCTACTGGGAATAATGGATCATTCATTGGTGGGACACAGGGTTCAATTACGCTCTGGTACTCCAGTTGTGTGAGGATTTCCCTCACGGGTGCTTTTGCATCATATTTTATTGGATATTGGGGTTGAGGTTGGGGTTGATTTTTAATAGGGATTACATGATAGGGGGAATCTTTATCCCATCCTACGTGGTTGCAATATAATGCGGGTGCCTGCGCCAATGCCCAATCAATGGCGTAGGATTCTGCGAGCTCCTCAGGAACAAGGGGCAAGAAAGAAGGTTTAATAATGTCTTCCCCATTTGGACATGTATGGACAAATTTGGGTGGCCAATCCTTTTTGGTCAGCAATATGTCATATATATTTACGACGTGATCCCAAAAGATTGCGTCAATTGTGCGCTCAATGTCTCCTTCTAACTGTAGCGTTACTTTGTACACCCTATCAGGCGTACAGACGCAGTTTCTACTTGTAGGAAGTCATCAATTGCTTTCACCTCCAGATGCTCTAGAAGATTCCGGCAACTATTATGACCTCTGCCGCGCTGTCTAATAGCGCTAGTGCCCACTCCTTGTTCTTCAAGAGAGCCCTCTTCTTGAGTGGCATGTCGAAGTGCAACTGCTGCCACTTTTTTTCTTTTTGAATTGTGGTTTTTGTTGGGGAAGTTTCCCTTCTTTTTTTAACAGAAATTTATGTTGAGCATTGTGATTCCTGTCTCGGTTTCACATACTCAGTTCTTCGCTCTGACCACGTACCTCTCTCACTGCGTTTTTCCGATGACTCCTGAAAGGAACGAGATTGGCATGTATCAGTATATTGATATCTGTCAGGCGTTTTTATATTATCTCTATTTCTGAGATTAGATCTATTCTGTGGGGGTCTCCTTTTTTTTTAGGTGTTTGTTGTTTTTTTTCCCAGCGTTTCTTAGTACCCTCAGGAGCTTGCTTGGTAGAATCTTTATTAGATTTATCTTGAAATTTTGATTATGTTGGTCTGGCCCCCCAATGCTAGAATAAGTCTCCTCGATAATCTTTGGCAGATCACGTTCTTGATTCTGTGGAGAAACATCCCAGAGCCGCATGCGCACCGCTAGTGCAACCGCTTCCCCTTTAAGGTTACCTAATATAATTGAGGATACTGTGCCAAAGTTGGCCATTAGCTGCTGCCCCATGTCCAGGGCCGGTACAGCCCGGTATTCATCTTCAATTTTTTTTCAACACTTCCGGTAAGTTGCATGTGTCTGTGTACCATGTGCAGTAGTATAGAGCGTGGCAAATACCGTGTCCCATGTATTGCAATTATCTACTGTGGGAACCATCCCAATTGGCAAGCACATTGTTAATATTCCATGTTTATCCTGAGGTCCCGTATGGGGAAATACTGCTTTCAGTGCATTTACTTTTTTGAGCTAATGAAAACGGAATTTCTTCTCGTTTGGCGGGTACTTTACTCATGATCAAATGTACAGTTGCAGGATTAATACCTGGTGTTACTGCACGTGGTTGCGCTGGAGCAGCACTTGCTGGGTTTGTACTTAATGTTTGCATTACAAATTGTACTAATCGTCTGTATATTGCCATCAGATCAGCATATAGGCGACGGACCTCAGCTACTGTGAGGTTCGCTGCAGCAGGGTGTGGTGTATAAGTGGCCAATAAAGGCCGGGTAGGACCATCATTACTTAGAAGACCTAACCTAACGTGTAAAATTGTGTGGGGTAGCACGCCATCAAGCCAATTATTATGTTCTTGGTAAGATAGAGGTATTTCTAGATATGCATATGCTCTCTATTGTGCAGGTATGTTTGCAGGTGTGTAGTAATGAAATGTATTAGTGTTCAACCGCTGGAAATGTGATCCAAGAATAAAAAAGTTCTGTTCTATAGGCTGGGTGAGTGTCAACAACAAATGTGACTGGATCCCCCTGGGCTGTGAGGCCATGTGCCAGTAAATGTGCAGGAAGGGGTGGTCGCATATTGACTGCAAATGCTACCTGTTCTGGATTCAACATAATGAATGATCAATTTCTTGTTCAGAGGTAAGCACACCAACTGGGGATTATCCTTTTAGAGTTCAAGCTTGAACAACCTACAGCGTTAGTTAGGTAATCCCTACTTAACTGAGGAGGAAATCCTCAATACCACAGACATCTCCTTATATAGTACTGAGGTGTCTTTGTATGTAGTGAGACAGAGATACTCTGGAGGACCCGAAAATTAGAGCTTGACCAACGTTGGCGGTGCCATGTCGCGAAGGCTCGCATTATACTAATGAGACTACTGAATTTGAGCGGCAGAATCGCCTGCGGTGTGGGGGACTGAGTCTAACCCACTACAGGTGACACCTGTCGGCCTAATCCAGGTTTTGCGCCGGCTAACTAGCAGTGCCTCATCTCTACCTAAGAGCAGGGATGATTGGGCAGCCGAGCGCATGACACAATTTACTCCTCAGGGAAATCATGGTCACTCAGATCTCATCCGTTTCTCTCAGTTACATTAGTCTCACATATACAAGGACAAGCAGAGGCAGTGTATGTTTCAATAAAGTTGTAATGAAGCAACTGCATCTTAGACAATAAAGCATGTACTGCAATAACCAGGACGATAAAGCATGACAAAATTAAAATTGTGACAAGGAGAGTGAAGAATAGAAATAACACTACCATATTGTTACTAGAGTCAATAGACTAATTCCTAGGTAGGCGATATTAGAGCACAGCATGTTAAGCTCTAGTTCTGCCCTTCAGGTTCTCCTGGGAAGACATCATCCCCCATACCTGAGCAAAGGCCTGAAGTCTACATAAGCAGCTGTAGCAAAGCGTTCAGCAATCAGCAAACAGTCATGGTCATCTGGCTGGAATCTCCCTCTAACATGTATGGGACAGGGAAGTGTTTTTCTAACAAAACAGCTGATGTTCTGACAAAATGTCCCTATGTAAGGAGGTGTATGTTCCTATGAATGCCAGAGACAAAATTTTACCACGTTTACCGGCAACCTATCTTACTGCAGCCTTGAGAGAAGAACAGAGTGAATGAAATGTCTTGTTTAAGAACATAGGTGGTCATTACAACCTCAGCGGTCTTTTTGCAAGACCGCCGAGGCACCGCCGTGCTGAAGACCGCCAGTGCAGGCGGTTTTCCGCAAGGCGAATTATGACTGCTGGCAGCCCTCTGTCCTTTTCCGGATCAGCAGGGAAGTGGAGGTTGCTCCACCGCCCCGTCAACAGAACACCGCCCACGTTCCATGATTCGGCATGAGTGGTGTTCTGTTGACGGGGTGCTGGCGGCGGAACAGCCCCCATGGATCCCGTCCCCTCCCGGAGGATCAACGGACCAGGTAAGTTGATTGTCCATCAGGGGAGGTGGGTGGGGGGTGGGGGGTGTTGTGTGTTGTGTGCGTGCATGGAGGTGTGAGTTTGTAGAGGGGGTGTGTGAGTGCGTATATGCATGCAGGGGTGTATTGTGTTTGGAAATGTGTGCGTGTCTGTCTGTCTGTATGTCTGAATGGATGTGTGCGTGTATGTCTGTATGTGGGTGTGCGTGTATGACTGTGTATGTGGCTGTTGGCATGTTTGGTGATATGTGTGCGGGTATGTGTGTTGGTGGTGTATGCATGCGTGTACAGTGTGTGTTTGGGTTGCAATGTTGGTGGTAGGGGTGGGGACGGGGTCCTGTCACCTTTGGGGGGCGGCAGGAGGGTGGAGGGTGTGGGGGGAGGAAGCAGGGGTGGGGGAGGGGGTGGGGCATGGACGAGACCCCTATCAGTGCCAGGGAAGGAATTCCCTGGCACTGATAGTGCTTACCACCATGGATTTCATGGCGGTTCCCAACCCCATGAAATCCATGGCAGTCAGCGGGGTCGTGATACCGCCGGCGGTCTTGTGACGGCCGCCAGGCTGGAGACCCAAGTCTCCAGCCCAGCAGTCGTCTCAGCCCTGGCAGTCGGATCGGAGAAGTGGCGGATGACCATGGCGGTAACCGCCATGGTCATAATTCCTCTTTATTTACTGCCAGCCTGTTGGCGGTAAGACTGCCACTTCTCCGCCAACCGCCAGGGTCGTAATGAGGGCCATACTGCTGGCCTAGGCAGAGAACAGCTAGATAGAGAGAAATAAAACAAGACTGCAAATGTGGCTATTGTTAAAATAATAAACAAGGCTGAATAAAATATATCTAGATTAAAGTGCACTGCGGCAGGCCTAGTGTTCTAAAATAACGTGCATGTAGCTATAACTAAAAAGGCTACACAACACTGCTTCCTAAAGGGCATTTTGCTCTTTCTCTAGGCTTGTAGGAACAATGTGGCATACCATTGTGGGAGAGGCATGCCTTCTGCTGCCTGCTGCTCTTTATACTTTCAGTTGCTTTCTGGAAAAAAACACTTCCTGCGTGTGAATGTGATGGGAAAATATTGCCTATGCCAGGGTGCCAATTTCATTGTCAGAACATAGTTTCATAAGCTTTAGGCATACCAACATCTGTATCACTAGTTTCACAATTTTCTGTGGAAAAGCAAAAAACACTCAAGGCCTGAATTAGAGTTTGGCGGACGGATTGCAAAAAGGGATAAATATAAAAGTGTTCAATTACAACCCAAAGAGGAGAGGGAATAGACTCATCCTCATTTAATGAAAAAGAGGCCTGTCTTAAAAGGAAAGCAATATGACAAGAATGAAAATCTAGAAAATTTATTCCCCCCCAAATGTTTGGGGTCACAAATGTAATGGATATCCCATCCACTGTATTGACTGGTTCATCCTGATTCTTGTCTAATAGCTCACTTCTCTTAATGAGTTTAACCTTGTTTAGTGCTTTCTGAATTACTGACTGGCTATATCCTCTCGGAATAACACGAGAGCGAATATTGAATGCCTGAATCTGAGCCATAGTAGGACATTGTTCACAAATAAATGTGCGGCGGCTCCACTCATAATATCTATCTCGAGTTGGTCCATGAACAATGATGCATAAAATGGAGCAAAACGAGAACCCACTGCAGTTACTCAAATCTGATGATACAAAGCAGTCTCACTGAATAAGTACAAAATCAGCCATTTCTAGTAACATCTTACTATGTGAGAGTAGGTTAGCACTCCTACTACTGAAAAAATGTTTCATTCTTGCTAAACCATGTACATGTGCAACACAATTCCCACGAAATATTGACAATCCTGGTAAGAAAATCAGTAGTGTCTTTAATATAAGGGGGTAAATATCTTAACAAAGGGTGCAATATGAATGCAGATAATCTTTCACTGAGTGAATTATTGTGAGATATTAAGGGCCTACCTTGTGTAGATGTGTGGTTTTTTTGGATTGTTGGTAAACAAAAAACAAACAAAAAACTGAACCCTAGGACTAGGAATAGAAATATTAATGTAACTGTACTCAGCGTCAGTAAGTAATCATAAATTTCCCCCGTTTCTGTAAAAGAACAGTCAGTGCCTTTTCTGCATTTTGTGCTTGAACAGACGTTGAGAGTTCATAACATTCAGGATCAGACAACTGTCATAATGCTTCATTACTATAATCACAATAATTATGGTTGACTATGGAACCGCCTTTCTTAGCTTTACGAATGGTAACGTCTTTGTTTTTTTGCAATGTTGAAAGACCGAAACTACACAAATTAGGAGCTTTAATGATTAAATTTAAGTTTGGTAATGTCACGTAATACAAATCTTTGAAATACATCACAATTAACCTCATTACTGAATTTAGGGAAGAATTTTGACTTAGCTTTCATCCCCTATCTACGCAGTCATCAAATATTATATCCAAATGAGTGACAATGGATTCCAGAGGTACTGGGTGGGGCTCATATAGGGAAAGTAAAGTTTGTAAATATTTAAGATCACTGATGGAGTGTTCGGAAGGAGTGATATGAAATTGTATTGGTGACTGACTCAGAGGATGTATTTCCCAAAAAAATGTAAGATTCAGTTTTCGGATACATTTCAACAAATCAATTTTGAAGGCAAAAAAATCATCAGTTGTGAGGGAACAAAATTTAAGCTTTTATTAAAAACAAACAGCTGTTTGGTAGTTAAATCATAAGTGGAAAGATTAAACACTAGGTTCAACTCTTGCTCTTTTCCTGTTTGAATTGTGCCTTGCTGTCATTCCCTTTCTCTTGCTTTCCTCTGGTATGTCTTTGATTTCTTCTGGAGGAATTTTGTTTCCACCATCTTTTCTTGCCTGTAAGGTGGCTGGTCTTTCTGTTTTCTGCATCCTGCGAAGCTCCTCAAAAATGGAGATTTAGGTAAAGAGAGAGAAGAGCTGGTAGAGGGTTCACTGTTGGTGGCTGCACTGGCTGTACTATTTAAAGAGAATTCTGACCTACTTCGGTCCTTTACAGTGTCTGTGTCTCTGTTTGAAACAGCATCATACTTCTGGTGATTTACTGCCTTTTTTTTCTCATTTCGTCTTGGTATTAGTATAAGATGCCATCCAGTATTTCAAAATTGTTCTTAAGATCATCACATTTCAAATCCCCAATGTCTTTTTTAAGAATGGTAATCACTCCCTACAGTCTAGTGATAATAGTTTTGGCCTGTAAGCATATCTATTAACTCAAATGCGGTATTCTGTAATTTCTGCTGAAATCTATCAGCCATTTCCTCAATCATATCTTCAGCTGATGGAAAAATATTGATCTGTAGACCTCTACGTATCAGCTTCCTTCAAAGGTATTTTTTAAGAGTCTGCACTGCTCACCATTTAGAGTTTTCTTCGATCATTAATCTTGTTGTAAAAACATTTGTTTCTGACTTTTCCGCTGTGTCGCAGAATTAGCATCTACTTTCTCACTTTTCACCTTGTTAAAGAGTGAATTAGCTAAATGTTCTCTTTTGTGGAAGTGCTTCGAGATTGTGATAAGGATAGAATTTACACAATTGTGTGTTACTAGACAGTCTTAGTGATCTTAAAGCAGCCAGTTTTAAGATAATACTGTTGGGCTTGCAATTAAGCAGACTGGAGTCAGCTAACCTGTGAATTGATTCAAAATATACCACCAAGAGAGGGAGAGATACAGATGTTAAATGAAAAGTTGAGACACAAAGATCTTAATAATTCTGTGGGATCGAACCCGCAACTCCAGCTCTTTAATGAAAAAACAAGACATGTTTTTGAGGTAAACAAGTAATAGACTTCAGTTCCACAAGATCTGGAGTACAATAAAAATGTGCTTTATTTGATATTCTCTCTGAGGCACTTTTTGAAGATTCAGGCCAACACATTTCTCACGACAAAAGTAGCTTCATCAGGGCTAAGAAATAGTATACTTAAGTATACAAAACATGAAAAAAATTAAGTAGGAATAACCAGTATGAAACAGGAATTAATGAGTAAGAAGAAAATAACAAGAAAAAAAATAAACATAAAATAAGTGATACATGAATCATAAAAAAGTGTGTAAATATGTCAATCTATCAAAGTGGTCATGGGTGATATTAAAAACGGATCATCATTATACAGAGGAAAAAGTAGAAGGGACAAGAGTAGTGGAATGAAATTCAAAGTCAGTGAAAAACAACCGGGAAGTGTATGAAAAATATCAAATGAATAGCAATATTGTGCCTCATCATGCAAATCTGAATGTGATTGTGAAAGGAAATCAGTACATACCTCAAAGGGGGTTATATCATTAAATAATGGATACCCCAAGGAAAAAGGTAACCATAGAGGTATGAAAAAAGCAATAGGAAAAAGCAATACAAAAACAGCGACTCAATAGAGTGAAAAAGAATTAGTAGGGAGGCGTTTACAGCCTGGGCAGGAGTGACAGGAGGCAGGCTGAAGCTGTATGCCAGCCCCATCTACGAGGCAGAAGACTCACTCTTCATACTTCTATGTTGTGACTGCCTGGTGGGCAGTTGCATCTGAGTGTCAAGGGGAGCCTGTGTAGTGGCCCTGGACCATGTTTGGACCTCCTTCCCCCCCGCCCCCATTTTGGGTGAGTGAAGCATTCTGGATTGGACAGTCTCAATGGGGGCTATGGATTAAAGGCTAGCCATGGCTTCTGGAGGAGGCCACCTGCAACCTCGGCATGATTTGGACCGTAGGAGTGTGCACTGAATAGCTGCTTGCTGAGAAGGAGGTTCCTGGTTTCCTTTGATCTCTGTTCAAGTGGGAGATTTCTGCACTATTATGGTGATCAGATGCAGGTCGGTGGATTTGGCTCTACTCTGTCATGTCATATGAGGCCTGTTTTGCACATCCTCCCTTCCTATCCCTTCTTTGGTGGCCATTCGAAGGGGGTTATGAAGCGCTCAAATCGGTTTGGTGTGGGTCCTATTGCCAGTCAAGAAGGTGAAGCTTCCCAAGGGCACAAGCACAGGAGAGCTCCTTCAGCATACCACCAAGGCCTGGTGCCCTATTTCTTCCATGATGGTGACCACTGCCCATCCCCAACTGCTGACGAAATGATACAGCTGCCTTGGTGACTAAGGCCGACATCCATGAGATGATGGATGAATTCCAAAAAGATCTGAGGAGGCATCGGGAAGGGATTCCAAAATACAGTTACTTAAACTGGATCATGACTTACAGAAGTTAGACCTCATGGTGGAGGGCCTTGAGACATACTGTTATACAGGCGTTCAGCTGGATCATGGAGGCGCCTGCCCGTGCCCTGTCGCGAGACACCAGAAGGCCTTAACGAGGATCAATCATACATTAGGTGCATGAGCTGGTGAGGAGTTTGTACTGCGTTGCAAGGCCAACTGGTGGTGCACAGAAACAGATTGAAACACACACGAGGAACTCCTTCCCGTGGATTCAGCAAAACCTATGAAGGCTATCTGACCTCGACCCCCAGTTAAGTGAACCGTAGGACACCTGAGAGATACCCAGAAACAGCAGAGGAGCAGAAGCCCCCCGCTTTGCAACACATACTGCACAGTACCACTCCACGTCCCGAGGGAGGAATGGTGAAGCTTAAAACTTCAAAACCTATGCTACCTGAGTACTCAGGACCCATAACCTCCCTGGTGACCGAAGACCGCTCTTCAAGCACTCTCCAGCAATTGGAAACCACCCTACAGATGTACTCTACCCAGTTTGGGTGAGTTCTGGAGGTAATCATGGACACCAAAATAAACCTAGAAACTACAATGTATACTCTTTCCCAGGATACGAACCTCCTTCGCACTGACCATCATAAACTAACAGATAGGGTGGAAGAAACCGAATTGTCCATAGGCGCTATGTGCCCTACCATCCAAGAACTGCAGGCACAGATAACATGATTGAGCACGGAGGTAGCAACGTTACACCGAAGAGCAAAGGATGAGGCAGGGACATCAAGATGAAATAATGTTTGCTTTTTGGGATTTCCAGAGAGCGTTGAGGTCCCAAGCATGGACACTCTACTGGCAGACAAGGTGCCGAAATTATTTTCAATTGAAAGGGCACACATGGTACCGGGCAGGCTGCCCCTGCTAAAGGCTTCAGCACAACCAATTATCCCCTGCATACTAAACTACTAAGACAGAGGTCTGATCCTCTAATGCTTTTTGAACCCAGGGGCCCTAGAAATTTGACAATGCATCCATCACAGCATATCCCGATTTTACAACAGTGGTGCAACAGCAGAAAGATTCCTGAACCAAAGTTAAACAAACCCTGTGCAACTTGAATGTTAAATATGCATTACTGTTCCCAGTGAAGCTCAGGGTCATGGATGGTGGACAAACCCAAATATTTGCTTACTCTGAGGATGTCTTGACATGGCTGCATGCCAAAGGACTAGCTCAACCTCTACTGAAAGGGAAGATGGAAGGTGACTGGTTCACTCAACCCTCCCCCCCGTTGACGGCAACTCACCAGGTCCAAGGCAAGACCCACCAAAACACAGGCAGCAGAGGGGTGAGCCGAAGCGATATGAGAAGCCACCCAATACACTACAAACTTCTTCTCCACAATCAGGGAAGAGTATCCCTCGGATTTGGTCTCCGATATAGGAAGCTCCCATTCCTCATCCATGGACATAGGCAAAGAAAGGCCCAGTGATCACTCCACACATGGCAAACGACCCACGAGGAAAGCACACAAATCTTTTTTCCTTATATTCTTGGTTTATTATTCAACTCATGCATGCTGAAGGTTAGTGTACAACACGACTGCTGGTGCAAGGACTGCCCTGTGCCTTGCCGAAACACCATCTGCAAAGTATGCTGTGGGACTATGGGCACCCCGCAAAAGTACCCCACAGTGCCTCACCAAGATATCTGGTGATATGACCAGATGCAAAAGCAACCAAATACTGTGGGGGGTCCCTTCTTGAGGAGAGCAATCCAGATTTCTGGCACAAGGTCTGGATGGGATGCCAATTATTCCAGGCCGATACTGCAAGTTAAGACACAACTTCTGCTCCTGTGCCCCATAAAGAGACTTCCAAATGGACAAGTTCAACTCCCTGCCTGGGGGGTGTTATTTAAGAATGTTAAGTACAATGTTATATGTTTGTTTTGGCGGGACCAAAGTAGGGTGATGCGGGGAGGCAGAAGTATCACAACAACAGGGGACTAAATGAATGGTAGAATGTTTTGCCTACATCATCTGTAATAAGACACAACAACCCAACGGTATAATGTACTTGCATGGAATGCACAAGTTATGGCAGCCCCCACCAAATGGCACAAAATTCTTGCTTATCTCTGGCACCCACATGCCCACTTTGCTGTAATACAAGAAACCCACTTAACGGAGATGGAACTCCGGTAACTCAAATCTAAACGGCACGGACAGATCTATTGCACAACCACATCTGCATTTGCCTGGGGGCGCTCATATGGGTAGCAGGAGGAATCCCAATCATGGTGGATTTTTATAGTAATGATCCAGGGGGTATCTATATACAGCTGGAGGGTCAATGCGATGGAGCACCCGTCTCCTTATTGGGAATCTACACCCCTAACTGCAACCTCAGTGGATTCCAGGTCACATGCCTGCTCTCCTTTGTGACCCAACGGCCCCATGTGTATGGGGCAGGGATTTCAACTGTGTTGTACATGTCGACCTAGACCGGTCTTACCCACCATTACCCGGGGCAGTGAGTTTGAGGGTGTCCCAGGGTTTTAGTGTTTGGCTCACGAACAGGGGACTCCATTAAATGTGTCGCATCAGTCACTCGTTGGAGCGTGAAAACTGCTTTTACTCTCCGGTCCTCAGCCTCCAGACTAGGATTGACTTGATCTTGGGTACAGCATACCTAGGGGGAATGGTGGTGCGGGCAGAATATCTGGCCTGCACCCAGTCCTATCACTGCCCCCTTCCAGGTGGAACTGCAATGGGGCAGACCACAACAGTGCATTCCCACATGGTGTTTACAGACAGAAGCATTATCTGATCCCCCATTTACGGAGGACCTTTTGACATGTATTGGGCAATACTTGGAGCGAAACATAGGCGCCATCTCTCTCCAAGCCACGGAATGTGTTGCCCATAAGGTGGTGACCCTCGGGTAGACTGTTGGCATGGCTCGTCAGAGATGAGTGACAAAACACCCCGACTGGAGCCACAAGGCTAAGTGATGGTGGCTTGGCTGCCATGCAGGCAGCCATCAGTGATGCCTTTCAACCCTATTATAGCGAGTTATATGCAGCAATTGAAGCCCTCGCTGCGTACCAAACAGAAGCCTTTCTGGAAGGTCTTCCCTTGCCACGATTGTCTCCGCTCCAGCGAACTGAGCTTGAAGAGCCCTTCCAGCTTGAGGAAGGCATCAAAAGGAGTTGCAATTTCCACAGGTGATTAGCAGCAAGTTATAATTATTAATTGTGATTTGTCAGAAAACGATCTTCAATGCAATTATGTACATATAATTTCTTGTAAGAGATTATTTTGCTAGAAGTGTAAGTATCACAGTAATTGCCCAAATAGCCAGGAATAAGACACTGGGAAAAAATGGCCTACCTATAGAGTATTATACCACCTTCAGTACCCACTTTACATAAGCGCTACTGGATGTATATAATGAAGGTCACTCCAGGGGACAGCTCCCGGATGGCCAGAGGGAGGCACTGGTAGTGGTCCTGCCCAAACCGGGGTGAGACCCGCTAGACGTGCACTCCTATAGGCCACTGTCTCTCCTTAACATAGACTGCAAAGTGCTGGGCTAGATACTTGTGAATAGGCTCCTTCTCCTGATAGGCACAATAATCATGAAGATCATTCGGAATTCATTCCAGGACGCAATACCTTTCTTGATATCAGGCGCCACCTGAGGATTTTCCATGATTTACCAGAAACTGACTATGATAGGGTGGCAGTCTCCCTGGATATCGAGAAAGCTTTCAATATTCTTAGTTGGGACTTCCCGCTTGTGACCCTCCACCACATGGGGATTGACCTGGTATTCCTGCAGCAGATCTGCACCTTATACTCAAACGCGCTGGCCAGAGTCAAGATGGCTGAGTGATATCCAATACCTTCCCAATAGGTAGTGGTACCAGACAGGTGTGTCTGCTTTCCCCAGTTCTATTTGCGATAGCTATGGAACCCCTTGCCTATCGATTGTGCCTCTACACCCAACACTGGGGGGTCTGTGAATTGAACACCTACCATATTGTGTCTCTCTACGCTGATGATGTATTGATATTTCTGCATAGAGGACGGACCGATGTACCAGAAGTGATGGCCCTATTGGATAACTATGGGGCTATATCTGGCTTTCGAATCAACTGGGAGAAGTCCTGCTTGTTCCCCCTTGCACAGACACCTATTCATCTCAGGATCAAACTCCTGAACTATTGCTTGCGTTGGTGTCATAGCTCCTTTAAATACCTGGGGATACATTTATCGCACTACTGCTGACCTTAAGGAGGTCAATTTGAACCATGCTTTATTCTCCAAATGTGGATCAATTCATTTCTGGACCTCCTTATCCTTGTCACCGCTGGGAAGAGTGGTGATAGCCAAGATGATAATTCTCCCCTGCTTACTATATTGCTTTGCAGCATTACTGATTGTGCTGCCTAATCTCTTCTTTCATGAGCTAAACTGACTGCTTTTAGAATTGCTCTGAGGTGAAGATTGGCAGCAAGTAGCCCTAACAATAGCACAACAACCACTTATAGAAGGGGGACTGAGCTTAACCAATTTTGAGCTCTAGTATAGCGCTGCTCAACTACAGTGGCCCCTAAGATGGCTTGGACAGCTCCCCAATGTGGAAAAAACTTCCATATGTGTGAGTTTGGCTTTCACAGCAATATACACCTGGCTGACGGATCTAACACAACCTCTGCATAAAGAGTGCAGTGTGTCGTTTTGTCCATGGTAGATCCACATCCCTCCTGTATTCTCCCTTGATACCGGTGGCCCAGATGCCAACAGGTTTTTACCTGATTGCACATCACGACATGACACCATGATTGCTGCTGAACTGGTGAGGGTGGGAGACTTTTACAAAGCGTTGCCCTTTATGACATATGAAGATATCAAGGACACTCTTCCCTCCGCTTCCACATTCAACTCACCAAACCTCACTTTACTACCATGACCTCCCAAACAACCCTACTAAATTTACCCTCATTTATCTCACGCTGCTACTATGAACTCCCTATCCCCTTCTACAGACTCTTCCCTCCTCCATCCCCCTTTACTCATCCCAAGCCTAAATCCTATTACCATATACTCCCAATTAACACTTCTGGATTCTTTCCTCCTCCACCCCTCCATTACTCCAGTCAATCTAACTAACAAACTCTCATATCCGCGGCTCAAATTAACTCCTAATAATACAAAAAAATGTACTCATATTTCCCGATACTAATCCATCACTAATTCTTGTTGGGTTCCGGAGTAGCGTGCTACTCACCGAAAAGCACTTCGACACCTCGTCAGCGGTAGTAAGCGCTATATATATACTATTACAATACAATACTCACTCCATGGGGCCAGGGCACTTTTTAACGTAACTTGCCATTCGGCAGATGGTACCTGACACTTGGGGAGCTGATGATGGAGAACCTCCAACATCCAACACTCTGCATGCACTATTGTTTAGGGTTAATCAGAAATGTGCCATTTCTCTTCTTTATGAAACCTTGCATGCAGCCTCCTCTACGGGCATAGTGAATGCACTTGACTGATGGAATGCAATACTGCCATACCCGCTGACCGCAGAGAAGTGGAAAATTGTCCTTCAACAAGTAAAAGATATATTTTGCAACCTTAGGTTTCGATCTACCTAATTCAATTATCTTCACCAGGCATACTTGTTCCCCCAGCGCATTAAGCACATGTTCCCTGCAATGGCACCGGAGTGCCCAAGATTTGGACAGCTGGAAGCAGGGTTCTACCACATGGTATGGGAGTGCACACCCTTACAATGCATCTGGCATGCCATAACCGCTTTAACATCAGAATTGTCCGGACACTTATTATCCCCAACTCCTGAATCCTGCCTGTTAGGATTGGGCACTAAAGCGAAAGGAGACAAACACTTACGTAGATTTATTGATTTTGCATTTGTATTGTTCAAGAGACAAATAGCCATGTAGTGGAAAGCACCCATTCAGACGTCTCTAAATGCCTCCAGATGTTGTTGCAATGGGTGCAAGCAGAGGCAAGTGTGCTGCGTTCCCTGAGAGGCAGAGGATTAGCCTGCAAGGGCTGCGAACAATGGAATGTATTTGTAATAAATATTGAAGCCAAAAATGATAGCTGACCACCTTGAACAGGCAAGCACACACACCTCTCATCTACTGTAGATAAACTTTACAAATTATGGCTGACACATAGGTTAAACAACTGCAGTCCCACAAATCTGTCCACCCGAGACCTGAATCAGAAATACTGCTAACAGCTGCTTTCACACTACTATTTTTAGGTACGCCCTTTGAAAAAGTATGGACCCCCTTTTTGGCATAAGTAAAGGATAGATCCACACAGCAGACACTAACACACCCTTATGGTCTGATAGCTACTGCAGGCCTCAAGGGCCGTGGGGGAGGGGTGCACTGATTAATGTGTGATGCGAGGGGTGAGGTTACTGGGGTATGGGTGGCAGTGGCGTAACAAAACAGGAGGAGGCCCCCCTGCAAAGAACATGGAGGCCCCCCCCCTCCGGACTCACTGAGGTCAGGTGCTGTGCTGAGGGGGACCCTGGAGCTCAGGGTCCCCCCGCAGCACGGGGCTGAAAGGGCCTTTGTTATGCCACTGGTGGGGGGAGCCCCCACCTGACGCCCTTGGAGTTCCCTGTGGTCCCATATGTTTTGTACTGTGTTGGAAGAGGATGGTCTTTTTGGTTGTGGAATATTGGCTATTCTGGTGGAGGGAATTGTTTGATTTGTGCTTTATGGCTCTTGTGTTTTTTGCCCTGGGGCCATCATCTGTGACCAATGACTATTGTATTATTCTTTATTTCCTTTTGTACTCAGCTGACATTATTGTTTTTTTAATATGCTTTTCTTATTGTCTCTTGCGTTTTCTTTTTTTCTCTATTCGTTCTACAATAAAAACAAATTTGCTTAAAAAAAAAAGAAAGAGAACATATAGAGCATCAACGCTTCCCTATTTCTGAAAAGAAAAGGCCTAGTGCAGAGGAGGCAGTGGATCAAATCACAATTGCCAGGCAACTGCACTGTGTACCAGATAAACGTTTACATCCTCATTACGAGTTCTCAGGATTTAGTTGGTGGAAAAGTGGAGTGCTGGAATCTCTGACTCTGGCCAGTATTCCTTTACTTAAATCTTGGGTTTATGAGTTATCTCCCCTGAATTGGAAATAGCAAATTTGCCCTGGAATAACGGATATAATTCTGTGTATTTTTCCTGGGGGAGAATACTATGCCCAAATCTGCATCCATTCACCACTTCGAATGAACTTTCCCAAAAGGTAGGTATCGGAAGGAGAGAGAGTGAGTCCCATGAGTGAATAATACTCCTTGATTATCTCTCATACTGAGGTTCTCCATGCACATGGTCTCCTGTTTAAGGTTTACCTAACCATGAAGGTTAAGTTCTGTTGACATTTTGCCTTGTAGGTAATTTCTTATTTCAAATATTGTTCTCTGGCCATTAGGTTACTGGTGACTGTCATGTTTGCTTCTGTTTATGTAAATCAATGAAAGATTTCCCAGCTTTTGTGATGGAAAGTTTCAATTCTAATAAGGACACAGAGGTGGGGATGACGCATTTCTCTCTTCGCCTTATTTGAACAGTAGCCAAGCAGAGATGAACAAACTACATTTTCCATGAGCCCTTGGGAAATCATCGAAACAGAAAACAGTCAACATCTCAGTCTTTGCTCCACCAATCAGTATCCGCCTCCAGCCTGAAAGTCCTTCCACACTGTCTGCAACTCCTCTTTCTTCCTGTGACTTGATTCAGCCAGATTCCTCCTCAGTCCTGTTTGGATCCTTCAGACCTCATAAAGAATGGATCACAAAAAACACCCTAAATCCAAAAACCCCACCTTTTGAAACATCACAAATCATGGCTTAGAATTCAACATTTGCAAAAACCTATCATGCGTAGCATAAAGTCATTACCAAAACTAACATTCTCACCATAACGCTGAGTAAATAGGCCATGGGTAACTTTGAATGCCATTCTTGGGTGGGTTAATCCTCGCCTCCGTGTCTTTACTAGAATTGAAACTTTCCATTACGAAAGCTAGGACATTTTTCATTCTATGCCTGGACCGGAGGCGATGATTATGCTAGTTCAAAGCTTCTCCACCACCAATGACTCCAAATGTGGAATGGGTTTAAAGTAAAACCGCTTAAATGTTGAGTCTGAAGACCAATCTGCAGCATTAAGGATATCCTCTAAACGTGCCCCTAAGGAGAATGCTTTGGAGACCTAGGCCCCTCAGGCTGAGTGGGTCCCGACAATTTTCGTGTCTATAACTTTCTGAGCATAAACTGTAACTGATACTCCCCAGGGGGATGAATATCAGCTGTCATGGCCTCGTAGCTCTTGATGCATCGAACTATGCATAGTTTCAGGGAATCTGGAAAAGGAGGGTAGGAAACTACACAAGAATTACATTTGGTTTGTCTAGATACATGAAACGTCACCCCGTCTGGGGTAAATAGTCTACCTGTAAGGTCCAGAGCTCTGACATCCGATACCCGATGACATGACACCAAAAATAAGAGGGTAGCCAATTTGGCGATAGCTCCTTGCTCAAGAGGTATCTATTGGCCTGCCATGACAGGAACAGGTTAAGAACCCTGTTGACATCCCAAAGAGCAGAATATCTGGGTTCTGGTGGGAGCGATAAGCGGATGCCACACATCAACTTCCTCATCAAAGGGTGTTCTCCCACCGGATGATCCCCCACAGGTGCATGCCCCAACAAAATAGAGGATCTTGTAAGCCAAGCCTGCCGAGGCCAGGTGAGCCATGAAGTTCAGGATGTGGACAACGTCTGCCCCCACTAAATCCAGGTGTCTGCTATGACACCAGCCTAACCATCGGGCCCAAGTAGAGTGGTAATGCTTAGTGGTGTTGTCGGCCCATACCTTGGACAAGAGGATGGCAGCTTGCGACGAAATGCCCCGGACTTTCCATTATTCCCTGAAATCCTCCACGCCATAAGACGTAGCAAATCTTGTATCATCAAAGGGGGAGGATTGCCATCGGGGTCTTTGAGGAGATCCTGACACTGAGGTAGAGGGATTGGAAAATCCCAAGAAAGTTCCAGAAGAACTGGAAACCATACTTGCGACCTCCATACCAGTGTGATCAGCACCAAGTCCGCTTGCTGTCTCCTCACCTGTGCCGAGAGGCGGGTTATCATTGCGAATGGGGGAAAGGCGTAGGCTTGTTCCGCTTGCCAATCCTGTAGAAACGCATCAGTGGCAGCTGCACCCGGATCCAGCCACCCACTGAAACACTTGGGGATCTGGTGGTCGAGCCGGGAGGCAAATAGGTTTACTGAGAAGCGACACCACCATTTCTGAATCTCGCTGAACAGGCATGGTTGTAGCTGCCAAAGACTGGTGTCCTTCAAGTGCCGAGAATGCCAGTCGGCCACCTGGTTGGACTGCCCAGGAGATGTTCCGCTGTTACCGCATTCTGATTTGTCAGCAGTATTCCCAAAAGGACTTCATGAGTTCCGCCAACGTTCTGGATCGGGTGCCTCCTAGATGGTGTATATAACGTACTGCAGCTACGTTGTCCATTTTCAGGAGGACACAAAATTTCGCTTGAGATTTGGTCCAGCATTTGACCATGAACATGCCTGCGAGGAGCTCGTGGCAGTTGATGTGTATAGCTTTTTCCTGGTGATTACCACCATCCTTTGGTGGAAAACTGCCCGCAAGAAGCGCCCCAGCCCGAGCTGCTGGCATCGGACTTTATGACTAAATCCTTCACGGAGCCGAAAATTGCTCTCCCATTCCAGGCTTCCATGTGAGGGAGCCACCACTGTATCTCCTCCTGTGCTTCTTCCGAAAGGGGAACCACTTGCGAGTAGGTGAGTTCCCAGCAGAGGTCACTCGTCTGGAGGCACTGGAGGGCTGGATAATGGAGGAGACCCTGGAATATGGCCTGAATAGAAGACTAGAGGAGGCCTACAAGCCTGGCTACCTGTCAGAGGGAGGTACAAGGTTTGGTTGCCATCCTGTACATTTCGTGCCTGATCTTGTTGATCTTCCGGGAGGGAAGGCTTAGGGTGGCTCAAACCGAATCCACCACGAAACTGAAGAACACCAGTGATTGAGTAGGGGTGAGGACCGATTTCTGGGGATTGATGATGAAGCCCAGGGACTCCAGGAGAGGAATTGCTATTTGAATGTGGGACATGAGGAGTCGAGGACAGTGACCCAGAAGAAGAAGGTCTTCTAAGTAGACAATGAGGTATGCCCCTCGCTCTCTGAGGAACTCCACCACCTGTCTCATGACCTTGGTGAAACACAAGGGGCGGAAGAGAGGCCAAAAGGAAGTGTTGCAAACTCAAAGGTCTGCCCCCTCCATTGGAATTGTAGGAACTGCCGATGGGGTCTGAAGAACAGGGCGGTAAGGTAGGCGTCTTTTTGGTCCACATGCACCATCCAGCCTACCCTCCATCTTGAAGTGGCGGTAAACCAGCCACTCATTGAACTCTTTGAGATTGATGACGGGCCTCTGGCCCAGTCCCTTTTTTTACACTAGGAAGATGTTGCTCCAGAGCCCTGAAGGATGTGGCCTGGTTTTGACAATCATGCCCTTGTGCAGCAGGTCAGAAATTTTTGAGTTCACCATTGTCATACCTGCAGGAGAGAAAACCAAAGGAAATGGGGTGTCTTGCCTGGACTGGAGAGTTGGAAAATTCTATGAGGAATCCCTGCACTGTTTGAAGAACCCACGTGTCGGAAGTAAGGGACTCCCAATTGGATAGGAACATCCAAAGCCTGCCCCCGACCCTGAGGTGGAAGTTCAACTATAAACCCAACTTGGGAATTGTTAAATCCGCCTAGTTGACCACCGAGGGCTCTTCTGTGTCTGGGACACGGCCTGGTGGAGTAGAACATCCCAAACTTGGAGGCATCCTGGTATTGTCCTCTTCTGGACATATTATTCCTGCCAGCGGCTTGTGGTTGCGATTGGCGGGCCGAGCGCCCCCTGCCACGACCAGCCCCTGTGAAAACCCAGGGAATGAAAATTCGATTGACTGACGTCTGGGCCTTATGCAGTGATGTGAGTGTCTGGACGAATTTTCCTAGTTCGCAGACAAAGGGATTCCCAAAGAGACCTCCCCTGGCCATCAGACTGGCTTCAGAGGTGGAGAGATCTCCCAATTTGGGATTGATTTTAATAAGAAGCAAACGCCGTCTCTCGGTTGAGATTGCACAGTTCACATTCCCCAGGAAGATCAAAACTCTCTGAGCCCAGCCTGACAGCATCTCTGGGGAAATTATAGTGCTGGAAGCCTTGGCATCCCCTGCCATGTCCAGTATACAGGTAAGCAGGCCAGCCACATCCAGGAACCTATACTGGCATGCCCACCAGGACCTGTCAATCACCTTTTTGGGGTCCCACATGAACTTTATAAGGAAAGTGGCCATCCGCTCGTCCATCTCGGGGGTGAGAGCAACCTTATCACTGAGGGAGGGGTGGGGCACTCTGCTCGTAACCTGTTGTGGACCTCCTTGTCAAGGGGCTTCCGCAGTCACCCAGCCATGTAGGTTGCCACCTTGTCCGCTAGGGACCAGTCGCCCGAGTGTGGGTGGAGGAGGAGATCGGTGTCCAACATGTTGGACGGCACCTGAGAGGGGCCCTCCGCCGGGTGGGACTGTGGGAAGGGGTGCCATGGTCGTTACCCCAAGCCCTGCTGCCCATCTGACGAAGGGGTATCTATGTCCCTAGCTGCAGAATCATGAGCAGGAGGGGTTAGGGGCCGAACTCCCGATGGGCCTGGGACTGCCTCGTCTGCCAGGTTGGGGCGAGCCATGAAGGCCTTCTTGAGGCAAGCAAGAATGTCTAGATCTGCGCCAGTCTCATCCCTTTTAGGCTTTGGGGTGTTCACAGGGGCGGTGGGACCTGGAGGTAATGGGGTCATCTGCCCAATAGGGTCTTCAACCTGTGGGGGGGGGATCTAGGGCGCTCTTGTGCATATTGTTTCTGCTCCAGGGGAGCCACCGCCTGTTGGACTGCCGACCAAATAGAGGCATCCATAATCCTTGAGAAATTTTCATCCACGGAGAGGTAGGTTATCTGCTCCTCCTCTGTGAAAATGTCTCCTTCACTCGTGGTAGGAGTCTAGTGGGCTCTTGGGATCCTCTATGCACCAGAGGAGTCACCCTCCGAAAATGCTATTAGGGCGAATGTGGTCTGTGGTTACCAGGGAGGTGTGGAGTACTCTGGGTGGTATAAGCTTGGGATTACCAGAGGGTTACAGAAGTATGTATTTGGGTGGGGGTGTCCCAGCCCCTTATCAGGCCTCTTGTGAGGGCTCAGTGACACCTGACACCCTTTTAAATCTGTCAGGCACTTCATCGCCTGGGCCCAGTGTTCTGTGGGCCACGAGACCAAGAAAAGGGCAAGCATCGCGCTTTACACCCTAGATACAGACCGCACTGCTCGGTGAGGCGTGTAGACCAGGTGGGCAGGCAGGGAGACAGAAATCAGCTGTCCAATCAATGCCCGATTCGGAATGAATACACCGAGTTTGTGTGCCGATGCGGCCAATAAGTAAGAGCAGCACATTTTGCACCTCTCAAACGGTGCTCTTTGTGGGCCAGAGGACCCCACCGCTTCTGCCCTCAGCGCGCTATTGCGCTGAACCACTAATGAAGCACCCGCAAACGAGCATCCAAGCCACTCCCTCGGCTGATCCCTGGAAGAAAAGACATGTTGTACACCAAAATATAGTGTAATGGAAAAAAACTGGTCACGAAGACCCTAGGTACTTAACTCTGCTGCGGAGCAGCAAAGAAAGAGGCGGATACTGATTGGTGGAGCAAAGACTGAGATGTTGACTGTTTTCTGTTTCAATGATTTCCCAAGGGATCATGGGAAATGTAGTTTGTTCATCTCTGCTTAGCTGCTATTCAAATAAAAGCAAAGGGAGAAATGCATAATCCTTGCCTCCGGTACTGAGATAGAATCTGTATATCATTTTACATCTTCTATATATTCCATCTGACACCTTCGTAGTAAGAATCAAGATTCTTCTGCAGTGCCTATAAAGAACATGTGCATCAACTGCTAAGCAGAGGTGAGGCTTGGTCACTAAGACTGGGGGGATGTAAGCCTCAGATTTTCTGACAATTAGGCTGGCACATAATGTTTAAATACGTTATACGACAAGCAGGGTGAAGTCCTTAGAATTAGGGGACTTATTGCAAGACAGAGATCAACAACAAAATATGAGAATAAAATACAGAAATCAATTAAGACATTAGTGGAAGCTAGATGGGATGAAGAACAAAAACTGTTGAGAGCAGACATATTAGATGGAGTTAGAATGTTTCTAACTATTACAGAAGAAGGTGATGGGAGTAAAAAACTTAAGACTTGAAAGAAACAGACCGCAAAGGCAGAGCAGACAGCAGAAGATGAGGGTAAAAAGACAGTCACATATGAGAGTAATTTGGGAGATGAGTTCATAAATCAGCTTCTGATGAATCGTTCCCCACTGTATCATTCAGTTGAGGTAGAAACGAGTAGCGAAGCAGTACTGAATGTAGTCCAGAATGTGCCAACAGCACAGATCCCAAATCTGGTAGTTCCAGGTACACCTGCAAATTCAGTGACACAAGTGCCCATGGTGTATCCACCAGTTCCAACTGTTAACACAGCCCAGTACATTTCAAGTCCAGTCCTAAATCAAGCAATATCAAGCCCAGTTATGAATCAGCTAATTCCAAATCCCCATATGAATCAAATGGTGCAGATTCCTAATATGACTACGCCTGTCCAGAATTTTAATCAGAATCAGCCTATGCCAATGTATACACCAGTACAGACAATTTCACCTTACCACAAATCAAGCAGAACAGACTTTTAGTACTGTTTTAATAGTTCAAAGTACTGGAATGACAATTCCACAGAATCAGACAAATTTGATGGGTTCCTGATGCACTAACAGTTCCCATGACTACAGGTCTAGTTGTTCTCTTGTATGTTTGAGGTAACCCTGTAAGTAATGCCTATTCAATGAATGTTTCATCAGTTCCTGAAATGCCAGCAGCATCTGCTGGGATATCACCAATTGGTATACAGAGAATAGTTAATTTAAATAATTCAGAGATGGAGAGATCGGTTTCTTTTGGTCCACCCTTGACTGTTACATGAATTGCAGAACCTAACCAGATGTTAAATCAGGCAGGACCAGTTCCTGATGCAAGGTTTCCTCAGGGAGCCCCTCTTACTTACATGCCCACACCAGATGAGATTACAAGTGTACATTGTAGTACCCCACAAGATGCGCCCTGAGAAATAATATTGCTGTGCAACGTCTTTCAGCACAACAGTTGACGGATTGGTTAAAGAATCTGAGCCCGCAAGGTGCAACAGGTGCAACAAATGATAACGTTAGATCGGAAGAGACACAAGAGAGAGACAGGACAGTGAATGTGCCCAGAATGAAATTAGAATGAAATGAATTAATTATAGGAACACTAGATATGGAGCAATTGGAAATGTACACAGAAGATGAATTGCAATTCATGTGTAAAGATGTTAGTCAACGTGCAGGACAGACTTATGGCCAAGAAAAATTAAGTGGATTAAAAAAAATCAAAACCCTTAAAGAGAAGTTACAGATTAGAGATTAGTACTAAAGATATTCTTAACATTAGATCACCTGGAATGAGAATGCACATTAAGGAATTAATTACATACATTCAAACATGGGGAGCAGTAGATAAATTGGAAGGCAGATGGGCAAAAAAAAGAGATCAGAAGAAAATGAAGCAGAATTTGTCTCTGGCTGGAGCAAATCAAGCTGACGACAATGTAAACATGATGCATATGAGAGAAATACCAGGTGGAGGTTATGTGCATGTACCCTGGAGGAGGAGTGATATAGTGCCATTCAATAATGATTTCCTTAGAGTGAGAGAGAAGCCAGTGGAAAGGTACATGCAAATAGAGACATTTGTGAAACTTTCAGAATGCCTGTGGGAAGATTTGAATACATTGTTTGATATTGTGGTTCCAGCTGACTTGTGGACTGAGTGCAAAAGAAGTGTTGACTGGCCTGAGTGTGACCCTCCGAGAGATCCAGTAACAGGTGCACAGTCTGAAGAGGTGATGAAAAAGTATTATAAGGGAACTGAATTCCTGAAGAACAAAGGCTCAGATTTAAGAGGGCCTTGCGCCTCCTTCCGCCACATTAGTGTCATTTTTTATGATGATAATTTAGCCCAACAAAGCCAAATTTGCTGCGCCATATTTACAAAGTGGTGCAATACATGCACTGCGCCACTTTATAACCTCTTGCGCCACATTCAGCCTGCGTCTGGCATAATGTATGCAAGGGGGGGCATTCCCCCGTTAGGGGGAATCGCAAAAATGGCTCAGTGGAATCTAAAAGCTTACACTGTGCCATTTGTAGCGGCAATTTTTAATGCCTGCACAGAGCGGGAGTTTAAAGGGGACATATGATTGTTTTCAATGGGTCCCTATGTACTCTGCAGGATTAGCGCCAACATTTTGGCACTAATCCTGCACATTACATCAATAGCATAAAAAATGTTGACGCTATTGCCCCTACCCTGCGCGCATGGTGAGCCGTATATTAAATATGGTGCACACATGTTGGCAGAAGGGGGGTGCTATGGGGTGCAAGAAAAGAAAAGTGGCGCTACATTGGATACAACACCAGTTTTCTTAAAGTCGGCCCAAAGTGTCTCTAAAAGATATTGATTGCAGAACATTGACAGGACAGCACAGGAAACAAGAGTCTATTCATACATACTATGAGAGATTACTGCAAGGTTTCAAACAGCATAGCGAGCCAAAAGAGATGGGTCATTTTGTGTTTAGGTTTGTGCAAGGATTGAAGCCAGACATTAGTGCAATGATTCAGCAGGATTTGATTTGTTTGCAGAACAAACCCATTGATGAGATCCTGCTGTATGCAAGGTGCTGTAGCGATGACATTGAATTGAAGCAGAAAAGGTTGAGAGAAGTATGCAACAGCAGGTTAGCAATGTGGTTCGGTCTAGAGGTAGCGGACATGGTATTCAGGTAGATGAGAGTGGAAACATGGTTGACGTTCAGTCATTGAAGAAAACAAATCCATGTCATGCTTGCAGATGTTGTGGTCATTGGCGGAGGAAATGTCCCTATAATAATGTGGATAATTTGGTGGAGAATGCTGGAGTTGCTCAGAGCTCTGTGTAATAATCAGGTTCAAATTCAGAGAGTCCTATGACCCCAAATTCTGCAATGTACAAGTGTTTCCAGTACAACAAATGCAGGTACCACAAGCCACAATGACACACCAGCAGGTGATTGTACTTCAGCAACACATGAATCAGATGGCAAATGTAAACCTGAATCAATTGGCAAATGCCACCAAGAACCAGGCAGCTTCACAATTTTCCTTAACTGATTTGAGTGAGGAGGAATTTTTAGAAACATTTCACAGAGATAGTTCTGATGATGAGGATTGCATGTTAGCTGCATCCTTAGCAGTAGATCAATGTGGTCCCTATGTAAATGCCAACGTTATGGGACATGATGTATCATTGTTGGTTGACACTGGAGCTACACTTTCCACTGTCAGAACAGAAGAAGTGCCAAACTTGCCCCTTTCAGGAAGGAGAATTCAGGTTGTAGGAGTAGCAAATAAGCAATTGACAAATCCTGTTACAGAACATGTCCCAGTAAAACAGGTTCTTTGGTAGATAAGCACCAATGTGTGGTTTGCAACTCAAGTCCAGTAAACCTGTTAGGACGTGACCTGTTGTGTAAGCTAAACTGTTCCATTAGCTGCACATCTAAAGGAATAGAAATACAAACAAATGAAGAAGAAGATATTCCTTGTAAAATTCCCACTCGTCTTGCTGTATCCAGTGATGACATGTAAAGAATTGCAGGAGACAGTTCTTCCTGAGATTTATGATTTTTCAGGAAAGGATATCCGTCTCATAAAAAGAGTTAAGCCAGTCAAAAGAGCAGTGAAGCCAAATGCAGTGTATCCGAGGATATCATCTTACAACATGACACCCAGGATAGTTGTAGGAATTACACCTTTGATTGAAAGTCTGATTGAGCAATGTTTTTTCAAGGACATTTTGGGAAGCCCTTGTAATTCCCCTATTTTAGGACTGCAGTAGCCCAATGGAAAATACAACATAGTTCAGAATTTGAGAAAAGTGAACTAGATTGTTGTTCCATGTTGTCCTGTGGTGCTGAATCCAGCAGTGGTTTTATTTCAGATCCCGTGAGAAGCAGATTGGTTTTCAGTCATTGATTTGTGCCAGGCATTCTTTTACATTTGTTTTTTAACATGGTGTCAGACTCCACAGGAGTATATGGATTCGCCACCAATCTTTAATCAGATTTTGAAGAAGAAATTGAAGTCTCTTAAAATGCCCTATCATTCAGTCTTGGTTCAGTATATTGATGACCTATTGGTTTCTGGGAATGGTTGACTACTGCTGCCAATGGATTCCGAATTTTTTACTTTTGTCCAAGCCCTTACAGAGGTTGACACACAAAGATGTGTCTGATCCGGTACCATTTGATGACGAATGCATGCGTGCCTTGACTGAGCGGAGAGGAAGCGTATGCTGAGCCCCAGCTCTGAGAATGCCTGATTACTGTGAGGAGGATGGATGTGCTCTCTCTGTTTTGACACAGTTAAGTGGAAATGCAAACAAGCCTGTGTCATATTTTTCAGTTACACTAGATCCTGTAGCTGCAACATTGCCCGGTTGTCTAAGAGCTGTGGCTGCATTAAGCATCATTATCAAACAGTGCAAAAGCATTGCTATGGGCCACCCACTGGATGTTTTATCCCCCATTAAGTGGAGATTTTGTTAACCCATACAAAGACACAATATTTAACCAATGCACATTTAACCCACTATGAGCATACTATTTTGGGTTCTTCTAATGGCAATATAAAACGATGCAATGTTTTAAATGTGGCTACTTTTTGCCAAATCCTGTTGAAAATGCAAGTGACCACAAGGATGAGGTTGAGCATGACTGTGTCGTCGTGATTGAAATGTGCACTAAACCAAGACCCGATATTCAAGACGTCCCCTTGGACAAAAATGGCTATGTCATGTTTGTTTACAGCTCCTGTTTAAGAAATCCTGATGGTGCCCTTGCAGCTAGTTATGCAGTTTGCACAGTATCAGGTGTGATACAAGTCTCTTGGATACCAGGAGTCTTTTCTGCCCAAGTAGCCAAATTGATTGCTTTTATCATATCATGCTGTGTTTCTGAACAGCTTAAAACTCAAAATGAGCATTACAGTTACCTGTGAAAATGGCACTTGTAAACTGTGCAGCTCACCAGAAATCAAGTGATTATATATCTTTGGGCAATACCTATGGCGACGAAGTTGCAAGATATTGTGCCCTGCATTGCACTTCCTTTAAAGAGGAATGGATCTATGGAAATGATGATGAGACAAGTCAGACATTTATAAGACATCCATTGACACTTGGGAAGAAGTAAAAAAAAAAAGATTGTAGGATGAAGTAACAGAAGAGAAGCAGGGTTGGATTTGAGCAGGATGTGTCCAGAGGAATAAGAATGATGTTTGGGTGTTGAGTGATGGTAAAGCAGTTTATTGTTCCCGATGGCAAGGTACTACCATGGACAGGCTCATGTCGGTAGTGATGCATTGATCAGAGCATTCAGACAAACATGGCACAACCCCAGATTTAGAATGGTCGAAGAAGCAACAGATGTGTCAGCAGCTGAATGTAGGGAAACACACAGTTGTTACACTGAGACACATAGGCAGATCAGGAGGACCATTCAATTGAATGCAGCTTGATTTTATTGAATTGCCAGTGTGTAATGGGCTAAGGTGTATTTTGGTGGTGATGTGTGTTTGCTCTCCCATTGGGTAGAGGCTTACTCAACTCAAAGGAATGATAGCCTCAGAACTGCAAAACTACTATTGAGGAAGCTGATACCTCGATTCGGTTTTCCAACTTCTCTGGAATCAGACCAAGGAATTCATGTAAACAGTGAGATCTTTACATTATTGTGTGCGGTATTACAATTTGAACAAAGATTGCATTGCAGAGCAGATAAATGGGACACTGAAGTCTCGACTGGTGAAAGTATGTGCATCTGCAACACTGAAATGGCCAGATGCATTGCTGCTTGTCCTGGTCAGTATGCGCAGCACACCTGACAGAAACACAGGCTTGTCGCCACATGAGATCATCATGGGGTGCGCCATGAGATTGCCAGCAATGCCTGCAAATGCTCTTGTGAACGTTACAAATGACTTGGTCCTGGCTTATTGCAAAGGACCAGCTGATGTGGTTCATTCTTTGTCTCACCAGGATGGAGAAACAACTGCACAGCCACAACAAGAATTTGTTGTGACCTGACTCTTGGTATCTGGGTATTAGTGAAAAAGCATGTAATAAAGACATGCTTGGAGTCACGTTGGAAAGGGCCCTATCAGGTTGTTCTAGTAACAGCAACAGCTGTGAAGAGTGCTAGTTTCCCGAACTGGATCCATTCGAGCCACGCACACAAAGTTCCAAGTCTTCTTGATGAAATAGCACCTGTTTCCGAAGGGTAAGTTACAGTGAGAGAAATGGTTCAGGTTAACCAAACTATGGGGACTGGACAAGTGGCTAATGGAGAGCATGCACAGTCTGGTGAAAATCTGAGCGCATCAACAGCAGTGGAAGGTACAGTAGGGTCAAAACAGAGTTAGGTGACTCCTGCTAGCTCAGATCGTGTTGCAACCCCAGTTGTGCCAGAGAAAAGAGTTATAACCGGAGACCAGTGACCCGAGAAAAGCCCAGAACCAGTGATAAAAGTGCCTCCTACTATAGTTGAAGTAACTGGAGAATCATATCAAAGTAACAGTGAAACTGAGTGTCGTGTGACAAGCAGGTGAAAGAGAAAAAGAGTGCCAAGTCAAAGATATTCTGTTCCCGAACTGACTTATTTCACAACTGATGTCTGAGAAAAGGAGTTTGTTGCATTTTGTGTTAACAATTTGTCTCCAGCTGAACCTTTCAGAACTTTGGAACTCAACCTTGAAATATTATTGCTGCTTCATGAACAGAGACAGTGTTGGCTGGAGGTGTTTATTAGTGATTATTGGATGGTTTATTATTAGAGACATTTGAACTCTTAGGAGGAGCTATTGAATTTTTGTAAATAAGAGAGACTTTTGATGAGCTTTTGGATTTTTGTTTTGAAGAAATTGTTTTTGAATTTGCTTTATTCAAACAAAGAAAACCCTGAAAGAGACAGTGGAATAATTAAAAGCTGTTTTTGCATTTTTGATTCTGATTTTTTATTATAAGCATAATGTGGTCTGAATCAAAACAAAACTGTTGCTATGGGGGAACAGGGACAAGACTGATTTGCATATGGCTGAGTCCAAACTGGTGTGGTGTAGTGGGCAAAAAAACAATGAATTAAACCCAGATCTTTGTGACTGGGGGTGAATTTGTGCATTCCGTCTATCATCTGTTTTTTTTGCTTTTGTCGCCCTAAGTGGGAAAGGTATGCCCAGACGTGGGCTCAGTGCTCACTGCACCACTGGATTCAAGCTAGCCTGGCTGATGCGGGGTGGTACCCCGAACAGGTCCCAATATGCTTGTTTCCAGTCCAGGAAGGACCTGGCTTGGCCGTTTGGGCTGGATTGTTCCTATAGGGAACAGGGTCAAGACTGATTGGCATATGTCTGAGTCCAAACTAATGATGGATTAAACCCAGATCTTTGTGACTGTGGGTGAATGTTTGCATTGTTCAGAACTCCGTCCATCATCTGTTCTTTTTGCTTTTAAAGCATTTTAACAACACAATCAGAACTGTATTTGTTCCCTGCTACATTTTGCACACAATATGAATGACATAGAAGAGGTTTGTGACTCCTATGCACGCTGACGGTTCTTCATGAAATGTAATAGTTGGCTGCAAGCATGAGTCTTTTCTAAAGGCCTACCTTAGGAGTGTAGATTGATCTGCATTATAGATGAGAGTATGTCTCTTTATTCTCTGTACTCAGATGCATCTGGTATTTGGCCCTTGAATGCAGTATGTAGATAAACAACCAGCATTCAAATCGTCTTTTAAAAAAATTAAAATGTTATATTAAAAGAGACAATTTTTAAAATGTACTGTTAGAAAACCTTCCAAAGGTGCCCACCGACCCTACTTATAGGCCCAATGGACTCAACTCCATTATTCCACCTGGGCTTTATGGGCTTCTCTTTTGCCACTCTAGAGGGCGAGAGCAATATGTGTCCCAGCCATCTCTTCATTCCTCAAATGGAAGAGACCATCACCAGTGCGTCCTTCCATCTGCTACACTGGGCTTACACAATCATGAAAATCATCCTGGTTCTAGCACTGTTTTTTCCGGATTTAACTACTGCATTCAGACACCTGAGGTAAGAAACTTCAAACAGTCTTGTCACCCACCCTACAGTCAGGAAATGCCCTCTCAGTACCTCTGAGATAGAAAGAAGCTTGCATAACGATTCTCAGTTACCTGAAGACACATCTCTTTACATTGTGTTATGGCCCTATGCACACTAATCACCCTTGACTCCCTCTGATGCCCCGAGTCTAGACCATAAAATACAGGCTGGTCAGATGACTAACACCACCCTTTAGTCACCCACCAACCAGCAGGCTAACTTGGGCATGACACATGAACGTCATTTAGGGGTCGTCAGGGGTCGCAGTTGCGACCCCTAGCTTACCCTTTGCTACCCCTGGCACTGTCTTTGCCAACCCTGTCCTTAGAGGTGGCAAAATCAGTGCCAGGAACACTAGCATTTCGTCCTTATGGGCGTCAGTTAGAGTTCCACTCTCTGTTTTCTCTCAACTTTTTTATTACACCAACAGTGAATAATGTTTCATTATTCACTGATGGTGTAATAAAAAGGGATAACGATTAGCTGAAATATGGCCTTCCCTGGCAGTTGAGGTAAGTAAAAAAAAGTGCTTTTAAATTACTGTTGTTGGCGTGCTTGCGGGCGAGTGTGTGTTTATTTGAGAGAGTATGTGTGTAAGTGTAAATGTATGTGTAAGCATGTGTGCGTGAGTGAAATTGAAGGTCAAAGGACGTGTAATGTCACTTCCGCTACCCTTAGCATTTTGGTGAATTGACGTTCATGGCATGACAATACATGGAGTTCATCTTACCATGGCTTTAATACCGTATCTCTACTGTAAATGGAAACAGAACACACTCTGCGTCTTGCTGGACCTTCCTGGCTGTTGACTTAAACCTACAGGTCACGGACATATCTGCTTCGGTTTACCAGTAATTACCACTATTTAACGTTGCTTGTTATGCCTCCCCGGTACTCTTGATGGGCAGATTGTTTTGCATTGTAAAAGTACTCCGTGGCTTACATCAGTGCAAAATATACAACAGAAGGGAGGTCTTAAATCTGAGGTTCTTGAAATAACTTGCGATGAATTTCACCTTTGGTGTATCATTACAGTCAGGGATGAGTGGAGTCAAAATTTCAATTAACCTGTGTTACAATACTCGCTCTCTGTAGCTAGCATAACGGGTTTCTATCAGTAATGATCATCCCCTATGGACTCTTCTGCCCTCCACTTCCGCTTCTGCTCTGACATTAGTCACGGTGTGGGCAGCGCTTGATTCCCACCCTGCTTCTATGAATAAGGAACTTTAAAAAAAGCAAGGGTTCACCACTACCCGAAGGAGTGATTTCTCTTTCACAATCCAATAATGTATCCTGTTTAGTGCTGTATTGCTGTGAAGACTGAATTTCTTCTGAACACTGGCAGCCGCACCTCACACAACTTCCTGTTTTCACAGGGCGGACAGGAAGTGGTGACACGTATTGGGCCACTAGCAGACTGGTCATGGAATAGAGAGCATGATAAGAGTGCAGTGGGCTCCCTACAAGGAAAATAGGCATAGCCATCAACCAGGGAACAGAAATAAAGACACAACCCTGCCCTGATACAGATTCGCCCGCGATGTACCACTGGACAGTGTCTAATTGAAATAGGCTTCTCCTTCTTTTACACCCATCACAATTATACTGTTGTGTCATTACATTAATGAATATGTATTAAGCCATAGTTGTATCACCTGGACAGATCTGAGACTTACCATATAGCTGAAAATAAATTTTGAAATGCAACTTGCAAGAAATCAATTACGTAATGTATATTTTCCATTTTTGAAGATGTTCTCTGTTCACTTTTACTTATTAGCAAGTTTAAGCTTTAATTAAGTCCTTGTGCCTATCAACTGCCTCTTTAGAGTGGCATCCTCCTATTTGAGAAGTGAAGTAGAAATCACTAATTGTGTAGTTGTATTTTCAGTTTTCCTTCTCTTGGAAATGAAATTGGACCCGATTCACAAAGATGTTGCTTTAACTACTGATTTGGGAAGAAGGAGGCCATACCCCTTATTGTGTGTAAAAGGCCGCTTTATTGGAAACAAGTGCACTTACAACCATAAATTTTGCCCTTGGCCTAAACGCCTCACAAAACTAATACCTCACTATACATCGAGTTATCCTATCATACCTCCCCCTCCTCTACCCTACCCTCCCCTCTCCCATTCCTTACCACATGGCCTCTTATTAACCTTTACATTGTACTGCTTCGTTGCTAAAGTCCATTGTCCTGTCCATAGTCTCCTGCTGCTTCGTACCCCCTGACCATGCAAATCCGCAAAAAAAACCTGAATGTCCACCTCTTGTTGTCTGAGTTGTCCTGCTGCCGTCCATTCCTTTTCCACCTGTCAATGCCTTGTTGGTTCTGCCGTCCTCCCCCCTTGTTCTCATAGCCCTGTGCACTGTCTCAGTTCCCGCTTGCACCTGTTCCATGCGATAGTCTTACAAACAAACTTGCAACCCCTGTGCACCCATCTCCAACTGGGCCAACATTGGTCTACTCCTTGCCTCCGCCCGCCACCCTGATAAACCCCCCCACGAAAAGGCCATGACCTAATTAAACCCCACTGGGGACAGGAGGGTGGGAAAAAGCTGCTCCGACCTACCCGGGGCTTAAGCTAAAATGGCGACTGGGGCACGAAATGGCCCCCTACTAATACCTCCCGCCATAGCCCAAAGCGCTCAAAAGGTGCCCAGGGCTATTCCACTTCCCCAAACACCCCGGGGGAGAATAAGCCGTAAATCGGCCATCCCCCCCGGTACCTCCTTGGGGAAGAAGGACGCCATACCGCCTTATTGTGTGTAAAAGGCCGCTTTATTGGAAACAGGTGCACTTACAACCATAAATTTTGCCCTTGGCCTAAACGCCTCACAAAACTAATACCTCACTATACATCGAGTTATCCTATCATCCCTCCCCCCTCCAATTCCTTACCACATGGCCTCTTATTAACCTTTACATTGCACTGCTTCATTGCTAAAGTCCATTGTCCTGTCCATAGTCTCCTGCTGCTTCGTACTCCCTGAACACACAAATCCGCAAAAAAAACCTGAATGTCCACCTCTTGTTGTCTGAGTTGTCCTGCTGCCGTCCAGTCCTTTTCCACCTGTCAATGCCTTGTCGGTTCTGCCGTCCTCCCCCCCTGTTCTCATAGCCCTGTGCCCTGTCTCAGTTTCCGCCACCAGGAAAAGGAGCTCCCTCCTTTTTCTGCCCCCCCAACGGTAGGAGGGTGTCACTACGAAAATACCTCACCTCACCTTTCACCCAACAAAGCTTTCAAGACTTCCCTCACCTGGAGCAGGTACAACTCCATACCCATGAACGAAATACCATAGGACTTACAAAAAACCTTTATCTCCTTATTAAACTTACGGCGAGCTTTCTCAATAGCTCCTGGTTTGCGTGCCCCTCTCCAAATCCTACGCAGGACAAACGCCATCCAAATCAAATGACAACCGTACCATTGTCTCTGAATTTCCAACAAGTCGGCCTTCATGGCTTTTAGCACATCCAGACCCGTCCTTTCCACCAAGTCGTTCTCGTCCAAGTGGATTAACAAAACATCAGGGCAAGAACCCCGCCCTTTTTCCGCCAGCAATGTGCCTAATAATTGGTCCCATCGCATTCCCCCTTTTCCACACCAACGCACTGTATAACCTTCTGTGTCCAACCCTAAATGAACCCCAATGGCTGTGTGCCCTGCTTGTCGTTGGGCCCACTTCACAAAAGAATGTCCGAAGAACCAAATGTAGAGGAAAGGTGTCTCTGGACCCGACACCGAACCTGCAGCAGGAGAAAAAATATGTTAATATTCATTCCCCACTCCAGAACCCCCACATCTCACATACCGCTAAAACGCATCTGATCTCCACCTCCCCAACTTCATAATTCGCCCTGTCCGCCAGCCCCGTAACCCGGCCTCAGTCGCCATGCCAATCCGAAAAGAATGCGTACCAAAGCGGGATGCATCCTGCCCCAAATAACGCAAACTTGCTCGCAGCACTGCTAAAAGCTGGCGCGCCGTTATCCTACTCCCATTGTGATGCTGAAACACCTCTGCTCCCCCGTGCCCTTCCGGTCGCAGTGCCCAACCCAGACTGACCGGGCACAACTCCGGCACAGTATACCTTGGCAACACCACAAACGTACTCAAACCGACCTAATCTGTCTTCGAACTCCGAAGCCTCAGAAGTACTGAAGACTCCCGAAAGTCCACTTCATCCCAACGCAAACCATGCTTGTGCCCCAACCCCAGAAGTTCTGACACCCTGAACGCGCCGAAAAACAACCAAGACATCAGCGTCTTGAAGAGTAGAGATTCTTTTGCGTCATAACATACCGTCTCGAGACTACTCAAAACCCTTTTAAAGAGCGTCAATAAAATGGTCTGTCTCCCGTTGCCTCTTTGTCCTGCCTCTTTTTCCCAACCATCAAGAATCCGCTGGCCTAGTTCACCAGCAGATGGGGCGCACCCCCAAAAGAATTTTCCCCAGATCCCAACGCCCACTAACTTCCCTGCAATAGTTATCCGTGACTGGCATTTCTCCACCAGCGCCATGATGAAGCGCAACACATCCTCCACTCTCCCTTTTTCGTCTGCATGCCACCGCGCCCCTGACTGCCTGAACTCCCTCCAGGCTCGCACATACACCTGTCTAGTAGATGGAGCCAGAGAATTCAAAACCAACCTGAACATCCTCTCTCTCCCACCGACCATAAAGCCACTGGCATCCTCGACCTGGACAAGGGCTCGCCCGCAACGACCCCATGGAATCGGTCCCACTGTGAACGAGACAAAGCATCAGCAATGTCATTGTTCACACCTGGCACATGTCTCGCCTTAAATTGAATATCGTGACGCAGGCAATGTAGCACACAAACGCGCAGCAGCTGCAGTACCTGCGGATCGCGAGCCGACTGCCTGTTCACTACCTGCACCACCGCTAGGTTGTCCACTCTGAAAAGTACTCTTTGATGCTCCAACAACAGCCCCCAAAAGACTGCCGCGACCACTAACGGGAACAATTCCAGGAATGCTATGCTCCTCCCCCCTCCCGTCCACAATGCCGGCCACGACTCCGCGCAGAACTTCCCTTGCCAATACAGGCCAAAACCCAAAGCCCCAGCCGCATCTGAAAAAATCTGCACATCCCACTCCATTGTTTGCCAGGACCGCAAGGGAATACCATTGAACTGCTCCAGAAAAACGCACCACATCCTCAAATCCTCCTTCACTCCCACCCGAAGCCGAACGTGATGGTGTGGCAACTGCTTCCCAGCCAGGGAAAGTGCTAAATGCCTGCAAAAAGTCTGACTCGCTCTCACAACCCGGCAAGCGAAATTCAGATGCCCGAGCAATACCTGCACCTCTCTCACCGTGACCTTGTTTTTTTGTGCCATGTGTGAAATTGTCACAATCATGCTCCTTTGTTTGTCTAGGGGCAGCCTAGCCACCATCATATTGTTATCCAACTCGATGCCCAAAAAAGTAAATACTGTAGCAGGTCCAACTGTTTTCTCGGGGGCCAGGGGCACACCCAGGTCCCCCATAATGTCTTGGAACTGCCGCAAAACGACCGCACAATGCTCTGATTCCGCCTGTGCCACGAAAAAGAAATCATCTAGGTAATGCGTCACCTCCTTGTGTCCTGTGACGCGAGAAAATATCCACTGCAAACAAGTGCTGAAACACTCAAAAAAGGAGCAGGAAATGGAACAACCCATGGGCAACGCCTTATCCACATACCATCGTCCCTGACATTGAATACCCAGCAACTCAAAATCATCTGGGTGCACCGGTAGCAGGCGAAAACCAGACTTAATATCTGTCTTAGCCATCAAGGCCTTCTCGCCAAAAACCTCCACCATGCCAATCGCGACGTCCACCAACACATAGGATACCTTGGTCAAGTGTTCAAATGAAATCATTGATGATCCCCCTTCCAGCCAAGAGAGGTGATGAATAAGCCGAAACTGACCAGCTTCTTTTTTGGGGACCACCCCAATCGGAGAAACAATGAGGTTATGCAAAGGCCAATCGTCAAACGATCCATCCTCCCTTCAGCAATTTCATTATCCAGCTTCTTCTGCACCATTGCCTCCCTGCCCGCGATCGATTTTAGATTGTCCGCCCAGCGACGCACCCGCGGACCCATGTACTGCAACTGAAAACCTTCCGAAAAGCCACTCGACAACAAACGAGCCACTTCCACATTGTCATATTGTGCAAGCCAAAAACGCAACCTGTCCAGTCTAACCGGTGTACGAGCTCTTTCCCAGCGCACCCTGACCACCTCTGTACCTATTTGTTGCTTGGTTCCCTGAGCTGGCACCACTGGCTGCTGATCCCTGACTCTGTCCCGACGCCCCAACATTCCCAGAAGCATAACAGTGAAGGACTGCATGCCTCCCAGCACACCGCGAGCATTTGTGCCGAAATGTACAATATTCCCTTGTACACAGCCCTTTGTTGTAATCCCAACAAGCCCCTGACTTGACATTCCCTGAGGTCCCGCTCCTGCGGTGCCCTTAGCTGCTGTCCCTGCCCCACCCTGGGTGGGGCGATCCCAAAAGGGCCGATAGGTGATGGGCAGGCCGCTAGCCATAAAGACCGTTTTCCTGAATTTAGCAGGACCCAAAGTATGCTGCCATAAGTCTGCATCAATTTCGCCCCACAAAACAGTCATCCGCTGCTAAACGCGCTCAAAACTCCTCATCATACTGTACCCACGCGTAACCGCCATAATTCAAGTGCGCCTTCCTAATAACGTCTATGTATTTCAATAGCGCTACAGCCCTCTCTGGGAAGCGCTTGCAATAGACAATGGCATAAATCAAAAACGCCGCTGTCCAATTTTCAATAGTTACTGGGACCTTTGGCCGCTTAGCCAACTCGTATTCTTCCTCCTTCGACCCTTCTTTACAGCGCATCTCTCTATGCAGTAACTTTAGCATTTCAACATATTCCCCGCGCCAAATCTTCTCCTTTGTTGCCAACATCAGATGCGACCCCAGCGGCTTCGCTGTACCCATGTAGGGAAGCTTTTTACCCTTTTCCCCTCCTGTACCAGTACCTGGTTCTGCTTTTCTGTCCCCCTTCTCTCGCGGAGGTGCACTCAGACCCCAAGTCTCGTCAGGCCCCACACCTACATCCGACACATAAACACCTTTATGCAGGCGCTCCTGTGCCTCCTCCACTTTTGCCTCCACTGCCACTGAAACCACAGTGGCAGGCCTCTTACCTGTCAACAAGGGCCGGTGCCGCTCCTGAGTCACTCGCCCTTTCCGACTCCATCTGTCCGTCGTCACTGTGGTCTCCTGAAACGACTGAGCAACATTAGACACCCCCCCTCACACCACCATTCACCCTCTGCACCTTCCCTTAACTCTCCTTCCTCCATGCTATCCTCGTCATCCTGCAGATCATCCAACCTTGGGATAGTCTCCACAGGCAGGGCGCCCCCCAAATCCCTTGCCTTTGTGTCACCCGTCTTACCTCCGGGGTGCACCACCACTTTACCCCATGAGGCTCCTTTTCGTAACAGTGGTTCCGAGTTAGGTCGCCGCTCCCACAGGGGCGCGTCAGCAGGGGGTGCAAAACTCACTCTGCTCCGCCCTCCCCGCGGAGCAACCATAACTCCACCAACCTCTTCTTCCGCTGCCCTCCTCACCGCCATCCGGCTAGCCGCTTGGGGCCCCGCCTTCACTTCTTCCTGGGGTCTACTGGCCGCCCCTGCCCGTCCTGCGGCCCTGCCTCGTCGCCCTGCCGTGAAATTCCAGTTGACACGGTTAGTCCTTCGCCGTGTACTGCCCTGCGCCCCATACCTGCCTGTACCCTAACCTCCCTACACTCCTCTGACCTAAAGGGTCCCACCTCTCGGCCTAACTGCTTCTTAGGAAATTTACCTTTTCCATAAGTACGGAGGGGAGGACGTACCTTTAACGTAATACCGTCCTCCTCCACCTCCCCTTGCTCATCCTCATCACTCCCTTTCCACAAAAATGGAGCATTAGCCTGAGCCCCCCAATTATCCCCTGATCCCTTCCCCCTCCCCAAGAACTGTCCTCTGACTCCCCCTCCTGTAGCTCTTCCTTCGACTCCTGCCACTGTATCCAGCATCCCCCAAGCCCAACATGAAACCTTCCAGGCTGCTGGCCGGTAGAGCCAGCTCCTCTGCCAAATCCCTGAACAAACGCGGCCCCATCCCACTCCCCTCCCTCCCACCCCATGCTCTCGTACCCTCCATGGAGCTTTCATCCCCAGAGGAACTTTGTTCCCTGCTTTTCTCCTCCAATAAATCCGGCTCCTTGCGGAGGGGCCTGCTCCTCCCCCGCCACCTCTCCCTTTTCTTGATCGGTGCCTGCAGCGGCAGCCGAAGACTCCCAGCCACTCCCCGCACCCTCCCGCCGAACAGCTGCGCCCCCCCTTTGACTGGGAGACTCATCTCCTTCTTCACAGCAGTCACGCGGCGCGGAGGCGAGCATGCCAGGACGGCTGCCGCCACACCGCTCGCCGCCCTCCTCGTGGGCCGGGCGGCCGGTGCTGCCTCCGGCCGCACCAGGTCCTGGCGGCCCGCCTCCTCCAACAGGCAGAGCGCTTGCTGGACCTTCGCTTCCACTGCCATAACTCTGCAGGATAACAGGCACCACACGACCTGCACCTGGCCCACTGAACACGTGTCAACGAACGCTACCTCGACTAAGGTAAAACCGACACGTCGCTCACTGCCAAAACTCAACTAACAAACCTGCCTCAGCCTCAAAAACGACACCAAAACACTCCAACTCGCCACTACCAAAAAAAGCTGCTCCAACCTACCCGGGGCTTAAGCTAAAATACCAACTGGGGCACAAAATGGCCCCCTACTAATACCTCTCGCCATAGCCCAAAGCGCCCAAAAGGCGCCCAGGGCTATTCCACTTCCTCAAACACCCTGGGGGGTAATAAGCCATAAATCGGCCATCCCCCCCGGGACCTCCATTCAAGAAAGTATGAGGAGTTTTTCTGGTCTACACTTAGCCAATACTACAAGAGTAAGTCACACTTGCTCATTCATCAATCTTTGTGATTTGGGTCCATTGTTTCTAACGCTTTTCGATTAACACCTAGGTTTGGAATTTTTGTAAGCGACCTATTCAGTAAACACTCAGAAAAGCACTCCTCTTTGCCTAGGGCGACATTTGGAGCCAAGTTCTGACTATCATGAAATTCACAAAGTATTCCAGGACCATTTATTTATGCATGTGTATATGTTTAAAGTGTACATCTGTGTTCTCCCATATGTGCTGTACAAGTGCATTTGCTCTCTGAAAATGTTTCCTCTTTATAGAAAATACAGTTGCCCACTGGAGAAACTTCTTCCCTTGTGCTTCCACTTATTTTAAAGTTGTTATCACCTCTTTCCCACTCTAAAAGCTGAGGGCCAGCATCAAAATAGTGTTTAATAATTAGCAAACATTTCTGAATCGCTATTCAAATAGCGATTTGGTGGGATTCACCTTTGCAATTTACCTTTTTGCAAATTGTGATTTAGATATTTGCAACTAGATTTTCAAATTATGCTCTGCAGTGTCTAATAAGATTACGTCCAGGAAATAGATAACCAAATGATTGGTAGAGCCAAGTAGAAAATACAGGACATGAGAATGGCTGATTCAGGAGCTAAAAAGAGGAAGAGCAAGTTCAGTGAGCAGGAATTGGAGATTTTAGGGGAACACTATGTTGCCGAAAGTGAGGAAGCTTTGGAGAAATCATCCTATAAAAAGCCCCACAGAAAATCCAATGAAAGGAACAGTTGGCAAAATACTCAAGAACCATGCGGCTGGTGTATCTCAACATACCATCACTGAGATCAGAGAAGGATGGTGTGACACACATGAAGAAGAGATTGTCAACTCAGAAAAAAACTGAAGCAAGTGGCACTGGAGGTGGACCTTGAACCACAGAACCAAACAGAGGTAGTGTCAGAAATCATCAATACAGACATATCTGCTCCTGCCACAGCGTCCTGCATGTGTTCATTGTTAGATATCATAATTTTATTATGTAAATATAGCTACAATGTAAAATATCATATGCTGATCATAGTTATGTACAGCTTTGAGGACATGTTTTATCATCGTTAATTCCAGAGTTGCATATTGCTAACAGAAGGAATACATATGGTATATGTAGGATTTAAACACATTAGTGTTATTGGAGCAAGAAAAAGGTCAAAGTTAAAATGTTTATACAGCAGGTGAGATGTTCCTTTAAAAGTAGGCCTGGGAAGAGTTTTGCCACGCTGAACTGCACGAAGTGCTGAAAAAACTTTGCAGTGGAGTTCTGCGAGTGGCAGAGTTTGGGTAAGACACGTTGTTCGTGCTGATTTTCAGCACCAGGAGTTTCTTCCGTGCTGTAAAATCAGTGCAAACTGCATCACGCGGAGCGTCATAGGGCGCTAACTTTTTTCTGCCACTCGAGTAGATTTTCTACTCGAGCAGCAGCTTACCCAACCCAAGAGGTAGCGAACTGCCATCACTGCCCGCCTTCAGAAATCTTGCTTGCCAACTTATCAATTTCTCTTGCTCGCCAAATAACATTGGCAAGGTGCGCAAGAGAAAAAACCCCACTCTGCATCGCTTAGCAGAGTTTTTTGGAAAACTGCGCAGAGCGCAGAGTGGGGAAAGCTCCACAAGCTCAGCCGGCAGAGTGAAATTCTTCACCCACCCCTATTTCAAAGGGCTGATTTAACATAAAATTAAGGTTATTCTAAAATTCAAAACAAGGTAAATGCTGAGTTAATGTATACATGTAAATCCACCTGAAACTTATTTCATTTTTTTACATAAGATTATTGAGGGAAGGAGGGGGTAGAAAATGGAACCAAGGAATTATGGAGCAACAAGCCAACCCACAGAGACACAAATTGCACTTGAGGATTCAAGATCAATAGGCCCAAGTCTACCAGAGTGGCCTGGAAACTGCACTCAACCTCCATGTCAAAGTATAAGACAGTGGCAAGCACAGGTGCTTGTGAAGCGAGAAATTTTAAGAAGCCAGGCCCAGCTTCCACAATTAGCTCAAAATAACGCATGATTCTCTAGTGATGTTGAAGGTGATGGTGTAGTTCCTACTCCTGCACAATTTAAAGAACTTGAACAATTCATGCTAAATGTTCAGAAGGAACTACAGAAGGCCTTGTGTTTTTTTTCAAAAACGCTGTATGTGACATCATTAGGTAAGGCTAGCAATCTCTTAACAACAATTTAGAGGCCTTAACAGCAGCTGTCAGTGCCTCGTGCACTGCCATGCAAAACAGAATCAAGTTCTCAAAGGCTCAGACAGCACCAACTAATTTCACAAATTTATGGTTTTGGACGTTCCGTAACTTGATCGTGTGTCCACCAGGAATTCCAACAGTAATATAAGTGTTTGAAGTGAAATGGAACCACCATTTAGTAATAGAAACATATCAAGCTTCACTTCAGTAAATAGATTGAACAATGGTGACCAGGGAGAGGGTGGAATATCAGAAGGTTACTGGAAAGATTGGTTTATTTATTTCAGTTCCTTCCTACTAAAGTAAAGGGAGTGGAGGGGGCTAACAATATTCTTTTGTCTCTGTGTTAACTGTATAGGAGTCAAAAGGCGCTATAGATGGGCAAAGGTTTCAGTAGTGCTAGGTGCACTTTCATTACAGAAACACCATCTCAATTATAATTGGACAACTACATGTCCCTGCTATGACTTACTCTTCAATTATCAAGGCCTCGGTATGGATTTTTCTTTCAGGCGGCTGTTTGGTATTAAGAAGATGCAACAAAAACATTTATAAGCTCCAAATTAAGTTATAGTCTTCATTTATTGAAGTCAATTAAAGAGAGTTGATAGAATTTTAATATATTTCTTGTAAGTATCAATTAGTAATAAATCTTTAATAATCAATAAAGTCATAGAGAGTCACGCATAAAGTGTTTCCGGAATCAGTCCCTATTCTATTCTTCCCTACTTTACAGAATGAAAGAACATTTATAGAGGCTAACTCTCATAGTCATTTCAGTCTAGGAATATTTCACAAATAGGTTAAAAAGAATTCTCTTTCCTGCTATAACAGAGTTTCCCACGTCTATCACCTCCAAGTGCTTATCAGTCAAGTCAATCAGTCATTTGTAGAGCCCATTGCTGTCAACCCTGGGGGTGTCTGGGTGCTGGGGTGTGATGTCTCTGTCAAAGAGCTAGGTCTTGAGTCTTTTCTTGAAGTCTGCAGTGAGGGTGCAGTCGGAGGGGGAGGGGTAGGTCGTTCCAGGCCTTGGCGGTGATGGAGGAAAAAGAGGGCTGCCCCTGCTGCAGATTCTGGATGTGTGTGTGAGGGCCAGAGAGGAAGAGTGCAGGTGTCTGGTGAGTTGGTGAAGTGTAGACTTTGGTTGATATAGTCTGTTCCTTAAGCCTGTAGGACTTTGTAGGCATGCATGAGGAGGTTGAAATTTCATCTCTTATGGACAGGGAGCCAGTGGAGGATTTTGAGGTGGGGGGTGATGTGGATGCACCTAGGAAGGTCCAGGATGAGCCTGGCGGTGATATTCTGTATTGTCTGGAATCTCTTTAAGAGCTGGGAGGACATGCCACCGTAGAGAGCGTTACCATAGTCGAAGTTGCTGGTAATGGGGGCTTGGGGGACAGTTTTCCTGGTGTTGGCTGGGATCCATCTGAAGATTCTGCTGAGCATGCAAGAGCAGTGGTGTAATAATGGCCCCTGCAGTCCCCGCAGTGTGGTGGGCCCTGAGTTCCAGGGGGCCCCCTGAGCTCCAGGAGGCCCCCTCAGCACAGTTCTCTTGTCTCTGAGCTCCTGCATGAGTCTGGAGGGGGGGCCCTTCTTCTACTGTGCAGGGGGCCCCCTGAATTTAAGTTATGCCACTGTGCATAGGGTGTGGAAGCAGGAAGAGGCGACTGTGTTGATCTGCTTCATGGTCAGCTCACTGTCGAGGATGATGCCAAGGTTGCAAGCGTGGTCTGTAGGCATGGGAGAGGGTCCGAGTTCAGCTGGCCACCAGCTATAGTTCCATATTGAGGTGTTTTTTCTGAAGATCAGGACTTCCATCTTGTTGGAGTTGAGCTTCAGGCAGTCAGTTTTTATCAAGTCGGCTACCGTGGTCATGGCGTTGCTGAAGTTAGTTCTGGTGGTGGAGGGTCTTCAGTAAGTGAGAAGATCAGATGAGTATTGTCTGCTGAGGAGATGATGCTGAGTCCGTGGGATCTAATGATGTCAGCCAGAGGGATCATTTAGGTGTTGAACAAAGTGGGGCTGAAGGATGAACCCTGCGGTATGCCGCAAATGATGATGTTGGGTGTGATGGTGATAGGGGGTAGTCAGATGCTCTAAGTGCATCCTGTCAGGAAGGAGGCAATATATGTGAGGGCGTCATTTTGTATTCCAGTGCTGTGGAGTCTGTGAGGGTGTGGTGAGAGCTGGTGTCAAATGCGGCTGATAGGTCAAGGAGTATCAGGGCAGTGGTTTCCCCCCTGTCAAAGAGTGATCTGATATCGTCAAAGGCGGCGATGAGTGCGGTCTCAGTGCTGTGGTTGGAACAAATACCCAATTGGGAGGTGTCCAGTAGGTTGTTTTCATCCGGGTAGATGGTGAGCTGCTGATTGATGGCCTTCTCAAGTTCTTTGGCTAGGTTGGGGAGTAGAGAGATTGGTTGGTAATTCTTTGGTTCGTTGGGGTCGCAGGAGGGTTTTTTGAGGAGGCATTTGATTTCTAAATGTTTCCATTTGCCCCCAAAAACTGTCAATGCAATGGAGGTGTTGAGAATGCTGGCGAGTTCCGTGCTGATGAGATAGGTTCTGAGGTTGAAGAGGTGGTGGGGGATGGGTCGGTGGGTGCCTCGGAGTGAATGGATGACATGATGGGTGAGGTGGATTGAGTGGTGAGCGGTGCCCACGTGGAGATAGTGCTGTTGGTGTGCGCTGGGGGTTGGAGATCGGGGGTTGTGGGTCGAAGTTGTTGTAAATGGCAGCAATCTTGCTGTGGAAGTAGTGTGAGAGGGTGTTGCAGAGTTCTTGCGAGGTGTGGATGGTGTTCTCTGTGGGTGCTGGGTTGATGTATTCTTTGAATTTTTTGAAAAGTTATTTTGTGCGGTTGGATGCTGAGTCAATGAGGGTTGTGTTGGCCGCTCTCTTGGTCTCCTTTAGTTGTCGGTGGTAGTTGCTGAGGGCTGCTTTGTGGGCTGTTCTATCGGAGATAATCCTGGTGGATCGCCATTGTTTCTTGAGTTTGTAGCAGCTGTGCTTTGTGGCTCTGAGCTGCTGAGTGTACCAGCTGGTGTTTTTAGAGGTTTTGCTACTTCTGGCTGGTTTCAGCGGGGCAACTGAGTCAGAGCATTCGTTGATCCATGAGAAGAAGTTCAGGATGGCCTGGTCGAGGTTAGATGTGGCCTTGGGCTTGGATGAGCTGAGGGCCTGGATCCACTCTGATTCAGTAACTCTGCTCCAGTTGCAGTAGTCAGCTCTGTGGTTCATGGTGGTGGTGTGTTGGGCGCCGGCAATTGTGAAGTGGACAATGCTGTGGTCAGACCAAGAGAGTTCTGTGATGTCGCTGAATCTGACTCTGTTGTGGGAGGTGAAGAGGAGGTCAAGAGTGTGTCCAGCCTCCTTTGTGGGTATGTTGACCAGTTGGGTGAGGCCTATGTTGCTCTAGTTCTCAAGGAGGGTGGTGAAGTTGGCGTTGTTGGGGTCACTGATGTGGAAATTGAGGTGGCAGAGTAGAATGTAGTTGTTGGAGTCGATGGATAGTGGTGCGATGATGTTGTGGATGGCATGGCAGAAGGCCGGTCGGGCACCTGGGGGCCTATAGTCGAGGGTGCCTCTTAAGATAATTTTGGCATCTGGTTGTAGTTACAAATTGAGGTGTTCTATGAGGGGTGAGGTGTTGTTGTTGGTGGCGATGCACTGAATGGTGTTCTTAAATATGACGGCAATGCCCCCATCGTGTTTGATGGTGGAATCTCGATGTATGATCTTGTAGCTGCCGGTTGTTGAGGTGGGCATGTCGGGGTTCAACAAGGGGTTTAGCCAGGTTTCAGTGATGAAGGCTATATCTGGTGAGAGGGAGGTGATGGTGTCCCAGATTTCTGTGGCTTGTTTGCAGAGTGATAGGGCGATGAGCAGGATACATCAGACAGGTTACGGGTTGACCATGGCTTTCTGAGTGGGTGTGACTCGGGGTCCTGTGTCGGCTAGCGGCTCAGTGCTGCAGGACAAACAGCAGTTTCAGCAGGTAAAGGATTCTTTGGTAGCACGAGGGGATGTGGTACAGAAATTGTTGCTGTGGCGCCCAGGATTCATGGCTCTAAGCTCATTGGTGGAGTAATGTAGGTGGCTGGAGGGCCAGGGTTCCTGGTGCTGGGCACGGTCCATGTGCGGATGGGTGCAGACTGGCTTTCCTTTGGTGCACTGAAGAGGCGCCAGCGGCACGCCCACTGCTCAGGCGCACTGCAGCCTCCATTATGTAAGTCCTGGACGGAGGGCAGGAGGTGGAAAATGGCAGCAGGAGGGAAAAGGGTAAGAGAGGAAAGGGAGCACAGAAAAGGCAAGCAGGGCAAAAAGAAGCAGAAAAGAGTTAAAACAGAGCAGAAAAACAAGCAGAAAAGAGGGGAAATGGAGCAGAAAACAAGCAGGAAACAGGGGAAAAATGAGCAGAAAACAAGTAAAAAAGGGGGAAAGGTGCCGAAAAAAAGCAGAAAAGAGTGAAAATGGAGCAAAAAAACAAGCAGGAAAGAGGAAAAAAAGAGCAGACAAACCAGCAGAAACCAGGCAGCAGAGGGTGGCAGTGGGCAAGCTGGACAGAAGACTGTCACAGGGGGAGCTGGCATGAGGACCTGCTCAATGGGGTCACACTGTGGCCTACATTAAGTAGATCCTGGGGGGGTGGAGTGCTGGGTGGCAAGAGGCAGTAAACTGCAGGAGGTGGGAAATGGGGAAGAGAGGAGAAGGAGCAGAAAAGACAAGCAGGGCAAAAACTAGCAGAAAAGAGGGGGAAAGGGAGCAGAAAATGTGCTTACTGCTATCATTCTACTCTGTAATACATTTATTGAGTCCTCTCTATTTCAGTGCAATGCTAAAGTCTACTCTACAGCAGAATTAATAATTATCTAATACTTAAATAATCCAAGAGCCAGGCAGCCTATGCAGTGAAGGTGGTAGTCGATATTGGCGTCTCAGGGGTCTCGGATCATCAGCTTCTCTTCTATGGCGATCCAAGCATACTGTATAACAACCACAAACAACAACAGTAGTGGTCTTCTCTCTCGGGGGCTCCTCTCTCTACTCTTTCCCTCGGACACCTTTTTATACATTTTTAGTTGTATCAAATATTAACATTTGTAAAAAGAATTCTTGAAAGTTGGATACATGTGTGTTCCTTCTCACACGCTCTTAATTTCTGCCAGAACAATATTAAATACATAAGTATAATTTCTGCTAACTTTCCCCATCCCTTCATGATGTTAGGTCATTCATACAAAACGTTTGTAATTTTCTATTCATGTCAGCGCATTCCAAAGCAGGTTAGTAAGTGAAAAGGATATAATGAATACTGGTCCCATTGTTTAGGACAAAGTTTCATTGCATCTTATAAGTCAAAGAAAGGAGATGAAATAAAACATTTAACTTCAGGAATTTGCCAATCTAACGAGTTTGGCGATTCAAGCTACAAACTGTAAAGTTCAGAGCATGCTTTTAAACAATGAAAGCAATGGCAGTTTTCAGTTTAACTATTCTCTCACTCGTTAGTAATAATTATTAGGTTTTAATTTTTCTATTGGGGGCCTCAGCAGTTCCCCCATGTGATGTTTTGGAGCCATCATAAACCGCTTCCATTATTTCAGTTCTTAATATCATCATACTCTTGTTTCTTTTGTTTCAATTGTTCTTTTTCTTTCACTTTCTTGTATTCTTCATTCACTCTTTTCTATGTAACTTTTCATTCTTTTATTCATCTTGTGTTCTTTTCTTTTCAGAATTACATTTTAACTACTCTGTACGTACAATATATAGCTAAGATGCATTTTATTATTACTACAACTGGAACTAATATAGTACTGAGGATTCCTCCTCCTACTTCCTTTAGCCAGGTTCCTACTTTGGAAACATTTTCAGCTATAGTAGGAGTCTCCAAAGGATTTAAATCTAGCTTTAAATTAGTTAGGTTATTAACATAATCTATTATCTTCTCACTCTCATCAGGTATATAAATACAGTAGTTTTCAATCGTCAACATGTTACAAACTCCGCCTTTTTAAGCTAAAAGAATGTCTAATGCATAACGATTTTGTAAAACCATTAATCTTACAGCAACAACCTCTGTGGTTTCTAAAATATGGCTCCAGATGTGCTTGTAGATAATCTATCTACTATTGTGGATAATCATCTTACCTTTCCATCATTCAACACCACACCTACAGCTAGAATAATTGCTTCAAATGTCTCCCACCATTTGTGTTCCTTCATTCACACTTCGTGTATATCTCTTGTGTGCTGGTGTCATTGTTAATGCATCTAAAAAAATTACATTATACTTCTTTGGAAACATTAATCCTAAATAACATATTCCTTCCCAAGATAAGGCATTCAAAAAAATGCATATCCTCCACAAATGAAATACACTCCTGGTATGGCTGGGTCATCTTCTTGTAAAATTTGCCATTCGCCCCCTGACAATTCAAATATGTGTTCACAATAACTATTACCCACTAGTATTTTTTTCCAGATATTCTTCTCTTAAATACAGATATTTTCCCTTTCAATCTTTCCTCCAACCTTAACATAGACACTGCTATCTTTTTCCTGAACTCATCTTCCTCTCTTTTCCAAACATTATTTTGTACATCCTCTTTATTGTTGTCAGCCCTTGTTAGATTCCAATTCCTTTCTTCCAACATCTGTATAAAGACATTCAGTTGCTCATTCATTCTACATGTTAAATTCCTCTCAGGTGCCTTAACCGTGCTCTCAGGTAAAAATGGTCAAAAAAATGCCAAGATGTCTCAATTTCTCTAGCTTTCAGGTGTAGATTCAGGACCTCCATTAACCTAACTTTTGAAAGTACCATTTAAAAGTTTTTTAAAAAACTATTCAAAATGTTGCAATCTATACACTACACAAAACAAAATACTACAGGCTGTAGCATCAATCAATCATAACATTTGTAAAGCGCAGAACTATCACCCCTAAGGGTATCTGAGCACTGAGGGAGCCTTGTTTCTGTTCAAAAGCCATGTCTTGAGTCTCCTTGTGCAGTCCACAAGGAAAAGAGCTGTTCAGAGATGGAGGGACAGGTTTGTCCAGGACTTGGCTGCTGTGTAGGAGAAGAAGCGGACTCTGCTGCGGCTGCGATGGATGCAGGGGTGTGTGGAGGTTTAGTGAGGCAGAGCGTTGTTTTCTTGCTGGGCCTAGAAGCTCATTTGATGGTAGATGCAGGAGGGCCCTAGGTTGTGGAGAGCCTTGTATACGAGTGTGAGGATTTTGAATTGGCATCTTTTCTGGACTGGGAACCAGTGGGAGGCTCCTGAAGTGTGAGGTGATGCTTGAGCACTTGAGGAGGTTGAGGGTGAGTCTGGATGCAGTGTTCTGTAGAGTCTGGAGTCTTTTAAGTGGCTGGGAGGACACTCCAGCGAAGAGAGCATTGCCCCAGTCAAGGTTGCTTGTGACCAGGGCATGCATGACTGTCTTTCAGGTGTCGGTAGGGATCCATTTGAAGATTTGGCAGAGTATACAGAGGGTGTAGAAACAGGAAGGGGTGACTGGATTTACTTGTTGATTCATGGATAGTTGGCAGTCGAGGATGATGCAGAGGTTTCTTGCGTGGTCTGATGGAGAGGGAGTTGGTCCGAGTTCTGCTAGCCACCATCTGTGATTCCATATGGAGGTGCTCTTCCCGAAGATCAGGTCTTCCGTTTTGTCTGTTTAGTTTTTAGGCAGCTTTTTTTCATCCATGTTGCTACTTTGGTCATGGCGTTACAGAAGTTGGCTTTGGCATTGTGGGGGTCTTCAGTGAGTGAGATAATTAGTTGAGTGTCATCTGTGCAGGAGACTATATTGAGTCCCTAAGACCTGACGACGTCTGCGAGGGGGGTCATATAGATGTTGAACAGGGATGGGCTGAGGGAGGATCCGTAGGGTACACTGTAGGTGATGTTCTTGGGTGGAGTAGTGAAAGGAGGAAGGCAGATGCTCTGAGTGCGGCCTGAGAGGAAAGAGGCAACCCACTTAATGGTGTATTGTTGAAGGCCTATGTTGTGGAGTCTGTTGAAGAGAGTATGGTGAAAGAATGTATTGAACGCTGCAGAGAGGTCCTGAAAGATCAGAGCTGCCAACTCTCCTCGGTCAAGGAGGGTCCTGATGTCATCCATGGCAGAACAGTGCAGTCTCAGAGCTGTGGATCCTGTTTCTGAGGTTTCAAGAAGGTGGTTTCATTTGAGGTAGTCGGTGAGCTGGTGGTTGATGGCTTTCTCAATCACTGTGGCTGGGAAGGAGAGCAGGGAGATCGGTCTGTGGTTTTTTAGGTCACTGGGATTAGCAGAGGGTTTCTTTAGGCGGGATCTGGCATCTGCACGCTTCCATTCATCCTGGAAGGTTGCCGTGGAGATGGAGGTGTTGAGAATGTGGGTTAGTCCAGAGCTAATAGTGTTGGCTCCGAGGCTGAAAAGCCGGTGGGGGTAGGGGTCAGTGGGTGCACCGGAGTGGATGAATGACATGATGGCTGCGGTGGACTATGTGGTAATCGGGGACCAGGAGGTCATTGTGTGGCTGGTGTTCACTGCTTGAGAAATGCTGGAGGTGGAGGGTTGGGGGTTGAAATTGTTGTATACGGTGGTGATCTGGCTGTGGAAGTAGTTTGAGAGGGTTTCTCAGAGTTCCTATGATGGGACAATGGTGGTCTCTGTGGCTATTGGGCTACAGAATTGCTTGATGATTCTGAAGAGTCTTTCGTGTAGTTGGCTGCTGTGTCGATGCTGGCAGTGATTGCTGCTCTTTTTGCCCCCATGAAGTGGTGGAGGTAGTTGTTGAGGGCTGCCATGTAGGCGGCTTTCTTGGAGGAGTCTTTGGTCATGCTCCATTGTTTCTCAAGTCAGTGGCTGTTGCGCTTGGAGTTTCTGATCTCTGGACTGTACCATCTTGCTGGCTCAGAGGTGTTGTTGGTTTTAGATGGCTTCAGCTGGGTGATTCTGTGGGTGGATTTGGTGATTCAGGTGTGAAGTTTTGGCCGGCCTTACTGAGGTCGAGGTCTGCCTTGGGCTTGAGTTGTGCAGTGCCTAGGGCTTGTACCCATAGGGTCTCAATTACCTTGCCCCACTTTAAGTGGGGGGTGCTGAGGTGCTTGGAAGTGGTGTGCTGGGAATTGGAGATGGTAAAGTGGATGATGACATGATTAGCCCAGGTGAGTTCAGTCACATGGGTGAAACTGATTCTGCTGCTAGAAGTGAGGATGGCGTCCAGTGTGTGTCCGGCATTGTGCGTGGGTTTGGTGACCAGTGGGTGAGGTCAATGCTGCAGATCTAATCTATGAGGGAATCTGATTTGGTGTTGTTGGGGTCATTAGGTGGAAATTGAGATCGCTGAGTATGACGTAGTTGAGGGAGTCAACAGCGAGGGGGCAATGAGATTGGCGATGATGTCGCAGAAGGCTGGGCGTTGTCGCGGGGGATGGTATGCAAGGGTGCATCGCACTGTGCTGCTGGCATCGGTTTGGAGTCGGAAGTTGAGGTGCTCCATGGTGGCATTGGGTTGTCGTCAGTGATGGTGCATTTGGATGGTGTCCTTGAAGATGATGGCTATGCCCCCGCCATGTTTGTTGTTGCGGTCCCACTGTATCATCTTGTAGCCATCAGGAGTGGCCATGGCGTTGTCGGGTTTTGAGGAGGGTGTTAGTCCTGTTTTGGTGATGAAGGCGACATCCGTGTTGTGGGTGGTGATGGTGTCCCAGATTTCCATTGCATGTTTGCATAAGGAGCAGGCGTTTAGCAGGATGCACTGGAGTGCTGCTTGGTTGTTCAAAGTCTTCTGTGTGAATGCAGTGTGGGTGTTAGTGTGCGCAGGTGGGCCTGCATTGCAGGAAAAACAGCAGTGTAGACAGGTGAAGGGTCTTTTGCTTGAGCATGGGGAGGCTGTAAAGCAGCTGTTGATGAGGTGTCTGACGTTCAGGGCCAGGATCACCTTGGTGGTGTAGCAGTGGGGGGGTGGGAGGACCAGGGGTTAAGGCGCTGGGCACAGTCCAGACGCAGACGGGTGCAGACATTGGCATGCTGGTGGTGCGCCTGAAGGGCACCCGCGCAGCAGCTTCATTATATGTCCTGGGAGTTGGGAGGGGCTGGGGTAGGAGGCGGGAGCGCAGAAGCACGGGAGCAGCAGAGGCACAAAGGAGGAATCACCAGGACCATCAGCAGATGCAATCAGGCTCAGGAATACCGACAGGGCTGTCGCAATCAGGCACCGGAATGTGGGCAGAGCTGTCACAATCAGGCTCAGGAATGCGGGCGGAGCTGTCAACCACAGGCAGGAGGGCTATGGAGCAGCTGGGGAGCTGTGACTGGGCCAATGGGTCAGGCACTTCAAAGTGAGTGGTATGTGATTATATGAAATTTGTTCATCAGCTGAAAATGACATGTGTGCGCAGACATAACAATCCTTACTTCAGAAGACTGCCAGGGACATAATGAGGGCCTATATCTCCTTAGCACCACATTGTTTGCAGACAATATCTGTTGCCTATATTTGGTGAGTTACGAATGCGTGAGGAGCTGTGTTTTCGTTTTTGTTGGTAACACCTCAACCAAATGAGGGACCATGACAGTCAACGGAAATCCCATTACAATGTTCCCATAGTTCTCAAGACTGGCACTCACTGCAGCTACTGCTTTCAGGTGTCCAGGCAAAGTGGTTGCTACAGGGTCAAGAGTGACAGAGAAGTATGCAATTGGTCTTTTGTAACCTTCATGAATTTGGGTTAGCACTGAGAGCGCACACCCCTCTCTTTCACTGCAAAACAAAATAAGCTCTTTGGTGTAATCTGACAAATTCAATGCGGGTGCACAACAAAGACTTTCTCTCTACTCCAACAATGCCTTCACACATTCGTTGTCCGATGGAATCGGATCAGTTATATCTTTGTGAGTAGATATCTATATATCTTATAGATATCTTAGTGTAGAAGTATATCTCAGTTGAGGTTTTGCCACCAAGTAAAAGTTAGGTATCCATTGTCTACAGCAGCCAACCATTCAAGAAACATTCAGACCTCCTTTTGTGTTTTTGCGGTGTTCATTTTAAGAATAATTCTAACTCTTTCCTTAAACACTTTCCTTACAACTGTCTCAATAACGTGTCCAAAGTAGCAATATTGTCATATCTGGGGTGACACCTTGTGTCCATTTTCAGCCAAATGATTCAGCAATGCTATGAGGTCTACCTGGCAATTCAAATCAGAACTAGAAGTAATCAGTAGATCACTGAAATACTGAATCAGAGCTGATTTACTCAGTAAATGCAGAGGTTTCAAATTCTTCTTTAAGAGCTTATTAGGAAGGACGGGCTATCCGTATACACTTGTCGGACACAACACCACGTGATTACCTTCTCTCTGAACATGAAGGAAAATAAGAATTGACTGGCTTCGTATAAGGGTATAGAAAAGAAGGCGTGGCAAAGATCGATTACAGTGAACCATTCAGCTGTGCATGGATTTTGATAAAATATGGTGGCTGGATTCGGTACCATGGGACAGCATGGGATTATGATTTCACTGATTTTTCTCAGATCTTGAACTCTTCTGTACTTGTCATTTGGTTTGTGTAATCCCATGACTGGTGAGTTGCATGGATTCCTAATCAGTTCTCTCAAAATGTCCTATTCTAGGATTTCATTCAATAATGGTGTGATCCCTGCTATTACTTGTGGCGTCATTGGATAAGGTGGTGTTTTTGGGTAAAATCACATCTGGTTTGATATTTATTTGCACTGGCTCAACTCTCTTTATTAATCCAATGTCCATTCCAGTTGCATCCCGCACTTCAGCTTTGACTTACTCAATTAGTTCCTTGGGCAAATTATTTAATACTAACATACAGAGAAATTCTGCTGATTCTATTAATGCAGGTTTGAATTCTACATCCTCATCATCATGTATTTGAAGCTCAAGTCCATCTGGAGTACAACTGATAGTGCAACTTAACTTGCACAATAAGGGGCATATTTATACTCTGTTTGTGCTGAATGTGCGTCAAACATTTTGACGCACAATCGCACAAACCTTGCCCAATATTGAAACACTGACGCCCGACCCCTGCGGATGTCAAAATTCCATCGTGTGTGTCATTTTTTTGGAGCAGGAAACTGCCTTGCGTTAATGATATGCAAGGTAGGCGTTCCCGCCCCAAAAAGTCATTTTGACGCACAGGAGGGGGTGGGCCTTAAAAAACGGCGCACAGCCTGTTGTGCGCCGTTTTTTAACACCTGGGTCAGGGCAGGCGTTAAGGGATCTGTGGGCTCGGAAGGAGTCCAGAGGTGCCCTCCCCTGCTCCCAAGGACACCCCCTGCCACCCTCGCCCACCCCTGGAGGACACCCATGGATGGTGGGACCCATCCCAGGTAAGTAAAGGTAAGTATTTTTTAAAGTTTTTTTAAAGTGGCATAAGGGGGCCTAATTTGTGCCCCCCTACATGCCACTATGCCCAATGGCCATGCCCAGGGGACAGAAGTCCCCTGGGCATGGCCATTGGGCAAAGGGGCATGACTCCTGTCTTTGCTAAGACCGGAGTCATGTCAATGGGGATTGTGCGTCAAAAAAAATGGCGCAAGTCCGGTTTGAGGCCTGATTTTTGTCTCAGACCTGACTTGCACCATTTTTTGACGCGCAACCCCCATTTTCCCCTGCGCCGGCGCTGCCTGGTGTGAGGCATTTTCTTGACTCAGACCAGTTCGCAGCGCCGCCTAACGTAATTCCTTAAATAAGGCGCCCGCATGGCGAGTTGGAATGGCTTTAGCCGGCAGTAAAAGTTTTGACGCACAACTGCGTTGGCACAGTTGTGCGTCAAAAAGTATAAATATGCCCCCAAGTCTCTCCCTGACAGGTTAACAGGACTGGAATCACAAACTACAAACTGGTGTTTATATTTGAACAATCCTATTTTTACAGGGACTTCTTCCGAAATTGGATTGGTAACTAACTTGGGCAGGTCTGGCACTTCCGCTGTTCTCACAGTGGAACGGTGGTGGCTCCTGTGTCTATTAAACACAACTTGGTGGCCATTTGCATTGCCATCTAAGTGTGGTCCACTCTGATCTACCACTAAGATTGCACGAAGCATGCAATTTGTCTCCCCCTTCAGGCACCGTCATTGTGATATGCCAAAATTCTGAATCTCATTTCCATCAAACACTGGAAATTGTTGTATCAACTCAGGGTTTTGCACCACATTTCGTGTCATCCTAGGGAACTGATTTTGATTAAACTGAGCACCATTCACAACAAGCTGAATCACATGGTCTTGTGGCATAGGCAACATTTGATTCTGATTTTGTACTGGGGTTTGTATTTGTCTTACTGGAACATATGACATTTGTACCTGAGTGGCATCATGCATCCGATTAACTTGATTCTTATCTGGATTAAATCTACATTCCTGCTTCCACTGCCTCGCCTTACTGTACACATGACAAGAAGTCATTTTTTGCAGCATCGCAACATCAACATCTGTACCTGAATCAATAGGAACACCCCTTCCTCTTCCAGATAACACCTGTACTCCTGTCTGAATTCCGCTCAAAATCACTCCTCTCTTTCCCTGAATGGCAGCAACAGTCTCAGCACCCGATAAATTTTGGAAACCCCATTTCGCAAAGTTAGTCAGTCCTAACATGACATTTTCCCTAATCTTTTGCTGCTTCATTTCTTGTTCAACACTACTATATTGTGCATACTTCAAAATCTCATCTAAGGACTTTGTCTGCCAAAAGATCACATTCTGTTGTATGTGCTGACAAATCTCAGGTCTCAAGCCAAGCACAAATCGTAATAAAGAAACCTACGTCATTCGGGTCTAAATGCATCTGCCCTCTGTAAAAATCTTTCTTCAACCTTTCATAAAACTTGTGCACTGTTTCTTTAACTTCCTGCTGCATTCTGTTCAATTTCAAATAATTTAAATCCTTAGGGGTATTTCTTCTATTTAAAAGTGCTACTGCTTCATTATATTTGGTCATTACCACAGGTGATGGTGCATTCATACCTGCTTCTCTTGCGAGTTCTGATGTTGGCCTATGAACTGCTGCCTTACATTCAGCCCATAAAGCACTTGGTACCACAACATTGAAGAAAGTATCCAAAACAACCCAGAGCACCTTGGACACTTTTACAAACCTCTCAACCTACATATACCATTGCATTAGACTGTCCCTCAATTTAGGGAAATTGTAAATGAGACAAAAAAATACCTCTCCAACTCCATAGTACATGAACGTATGTTCCACCTGGTGTTTTTGGTAAAGGGTCAGCTTCAGTAGTTTCTTCCTTTTCTGACTGCTTCCTTTCCTTTTTCTCCTCAGCTTCCTCAACTAATTTCCTTTTCTTGTCCTGCTATTGTGCCCATTTAATTGAATTTTTTTCCATCTCAGTCCATTTGCATACACATTTCACCAGTTCGGTAAGATGTATGCGCAACCCTAGAAAACATGTTTTCAATTAATTTGTCATTTAATTGTACTGTAAAACTTCTCTGCAAAGGTACACTTTTAGAAATATTTACATCATATTTATTTGCCAATTTGGTTAATCGATCACGTACCATCGCTGCTTTTCTTGTAATTTCTTTGCACAAATACACATCTTATTTTTACTGATAATATTTAGTGGGTTCAAAATTTAGGCACCCTTGCAGAGTTTTGTCTAATTTGACTTTCAATTGCAGCACATTTATTTGCCTTTCCTTTCGAATAACTGGGATAGTCTCTTCACCTGTGCTAGTATTAGGTTCTTTTACACGTTCCACTTTCGCACACGTCCGGATGACCTCCTTAATTAATTGAGGAACCCATCCTTACCCTGCAGTCCCCTCTGTTGGAGTAGGTTGTGCCATAAAGACAAGCTGAGTTCCTTCTCCCAAAGCCATAATATCTTTTGGTGGTGTCCAAACAACAATCTGTGAATTTTGCAAAGTCACGACAAACCTAGTAACCGGAGTGTCCCCAGACGTGAGACCTGATTTATCAGTACTTCGACTGGTGATACTGATTGAGAAGTACCAATCTGAGCAGGTGTTCTAATAACTGCCTGTTGCCTGAAAGTGTAATAACAGATTGTGTAGAAATCAGTTGGACAACCACTACTTGTGATGGAACTTGTTGCGTCACTGCAGGTGATATATTCACAGTCATCAGTATTGCATCTGACTAGTGAATTGTGAGATCACCGGATTCATAGGAGCTGAAGCATTTGTCACATTATTCTCAGTATCCGCCATGTTGGGTTCTGCATAAGGTGGCAGATGTACAGATAACATTTCTTCTAACATATGGTCTCCTGAATCAGAATCGGTGTCTGTTTCTGGTTCTTGTTGTGCCTTATCTTAACTCTTAAATTGTTTTCTAGGTGGTGTTTCACTATCCTTTGGTCTTCTCTGCTCTTCCTTTGTAAGCATAGGATACAATCTCGTACCTTCAGTTATACTATTCCTCCACACTTGTGCTGTTATCCCAAAATGCATCCGCATAATTCCTTACTGCCATCTTAGTTCTTTTCTCAAATCTTTCTTTATCATGTTTTAAAGCCATTATCTCCCATTCACACGATACCTCAAATTGTGTAGGTCTAGCAGGCGTTTTAAATCACACAGAACTTCTATCAATTGTCTAAGAACTGCCAAATTAAACGTACCGCATTGTGGGACTCTCACATCTCCCTCCTTTTCAGCAATCCAGTACTATTCATGAAGCCAAATAAACATATGTGATCCTCGCTCAACCATCTTACGGTATGCTGATGATCCTTCCGGAGGAGCATCTTAACCTTCTCTAACTGAAATCACTACGCCTCTCCTTATCACCCTTCTAATTTCCTTTAAAATGTTAATGATTCTCTAGACTTAGGGCCTGACAATTACTTTGGTGGATGGGTTACTCTGTCACAATTGTGATGGATATCCTGCTGCTGTATTACAAGTTCCATTATATCCTATGGAACTTGTAAAACAGCAGGCGGGATATCTGTCACATTTGTGATGGAGTATCCCATCTGCAAAGGTCGTAATCAGGCCCTTAGTAATAATATATCAGAGTCAATATACATAAAAGCAACTCCCCGCTGATTAGATTTTTTATTTTCTCAAAAATAAAGCGATCTAGAATCAAACATCTCTCTTGCCGAACTTCAACCAATAGCAGCGCAAACCTTACACAAACTGACCAATAGCAGCGCAACGCTCTATTATGTCACAGCTCGCTCTTTGCAGCGGTTCCCCCTCCTTTATAATTTTCTCCTGAATAATAGCTAGAAGCACAAAGATTCTCCAAATCTTGTCTGCTTTTTCTAAAGACATAAAAGGTAATCTCTCACAATCTATCAGAATGAGGCTCTTAAGAACCTTTTTTTTAATTTTTTTAAAGCCACTATTTAACTCTAGTTAGTTTTTGGTTAGCAGGAAGTCACCTAATTAGTGATGAGTCACCTTTGCGCATCATGTTCCCCAAACACCAATTTGCGTTAGTACAGTCACACAAAGATTCTTACTTCCCTATCCTGGTGTAATTTTGACAATGTCTCATGACTTATACTTCACTTACCAGAAAATTCTCTATTTACCTTATTTTTCTATCCCGGGATCTTAGACTACTTCTTAGTCCGATAACCTCTTTACTTACTCAACAATATTATAGATTCAAAAGAAAAGAAACATCTCAATTTCCACATATATTCACACATCAACCCTATTAATACTCACACTCTTTGGATTCACCCACTGGTTCTGCAACTGCCAACTGCGACTGCCACCGGCTCATCAACCACACCTTGTCTACTGCTGCAATCAGGCTTCGGGCATCTCTTTATTTTTATTTCTTCCTAAATTGTACTGTATTTTTTATATTTGCAGCTTATTTTTCCCTAGCATTCAACTATCACTCTACTACCAGATACACTGCTGGGTGCACTCTCTTTACAGAAGAACCATCTCAATTATAATTGGACAATTTATTTTCACTCCTACCACTTACTCTTCAATTATCGGGCCCTCGGCATGGATCTTTCTTTGAGATGGCTCTTAAATATTAATAAGCTGCAACAAAAAACATTTATAAGCTTCAAATATAATTATAGTCTTTATTTCTTGAAGGCAATTAAAGAGAGTTTATAGAAATGTAATATATTTATTGTAAGAATCAATTAGTAATAAATCTTTAATAATCAATAAAGTCATACAGAAACACGCATGAAGTGTGTCCTGAATCTCTCTTTATTCTGCTTCTCCCTACTTTACAGAGTGAAAGAACATTTGTAGAAGCAAACTCTCAAAGTCAGTTCAGTCTGGGAACATTTTACAAATAGGTTAAAAAGTAGTCTCGTTCCTGCTCTGACACCGTTTCCCACATCTTTCAGCTCCAAGTTCTTACTGCTAACATTTTACTCTGTGTCACCTTTATTGAGTCCACTCTAGTTCAGTACAATTCTAAAGTCTGCTCTACTGTGGAATGAACAATTATCTCATGCTCAAATACACTAAGAGTCAGGCAGCTTACACAGTGAAGGTAGTAGTCTATACTGGCGTCTCAGGGGTCTCGGATCATAAGCTTCTTTTCTACGGTAATCTAAGCATACTGTATTACAACCACAAACCACAGTAGTGGTCTCATCTCTCAAGGTGGCTCATCTCTCTCCTCTCTCCCTCGGACATCTTTTTATACATTTTTAATTGTAACAATTATTAACATCTGTAAACATTGTTCTTGAAAGGTTGCAGATTTGTGCAATAAGAGTCTTTGATAGATGGAAGGGTTGGATACATGCGTCTCCTTTCTCACACGCTCTTAAATTCTGCAAGAACAATATTACATACATATAAGTTCCAATACCCTTTCATCCCTCCATCGCTTCATAATGTTAGGTCATTCATACAAAACATTTGTAATTTTCTATGCACATCAGTGCATTCCAAAGCAGGTTAGTAAGTGAAAATGATATAATTAATACTGGTTCCATTGTTTAGGGCAATGTTTTGTTGCATCTTATAAGCTAAAGAAAGGATATGAAAGGAAAATTTAACTTCAGGAATTTGCCAGCCTAACAAGTTTGCTGATTCAAGCTACAAGGGTTAGCAAACTTCAGAGCATGCTTTTAAACAATGGTTTAACAATGCTCTCACTCGTTGGTAACAATTATAAGGTTTTAATTTTTCTATTGGGCGCCTTAGCAGTAGCGTACCAAGTGTGCAGAGCGAGGCCCATAATGTGAGCAAGGGAAATGGGACTCCATCCCATGGTTTGGTAATGAAGAAAAGAGCCACTAATTGGGATGGAGAGTCCCCTCACACCCATAGGCCCAGGTGCCACTGCACCTTCTGCACCATTGATAGCTAAACCCCTGAAAGGTTTGCTGCGATTCTTAGCTTGAGGAAGAGAAGAGCCAAACTCATGCAAATTTACCCGCCTTTCACTAGAGTACCATACGTCGTATGGGGGAGGGGTTCAAAATTAGTTCTCTCTAGACTAGAGATCCCAGACACCCTAATGTCTTTGGTGCTGATGTGATATACGTTGCTACACCGGTGGGAAACTGGCTCCACAGTTTTGCAGCTAACATGTTACAGTTGGCTCAAATTGGTGGACACATCATTGGAGGTGGGAGAGAAGACCACCCACCAAGTAAATGTCAGACTAGGGTTTCTCACTAACCTAAGTTCCTGCAGAGGTGAGACCCGTCCAGAAGCTAGTTTCCAAATCCTCCCCAGTACTGGAGACCTGAGTGAAAATAACTCAGCCAGACCTGAGGTGCTCGGGATATGGGAAATGGGATGTTAAGAGAAAGAGAGACAACGAGCGATTCTTCAGACTATGAAATTCCATTCTGGACTGCTGAACCTTTCCGCTTTCTTGATCCTTTGGTGGGTATAAGGGAAAGGCCAACCTTATTACTAAGGTTCTAATCCGTATTATATCCACTATCAATTATCATTGTACAACTCTTTACTACAGCTGATTTTTTATCTGGTGGGCTCTTCTTACCTACCTTTGATGTTCCCTCTCTCTTGTGTGTGCTACAATGGCATTATGTACCTGGAACAATAAAAAAAATAAAGGAATATAAATGTATGTTTTCTTCTTGAGCCTTATTTAAAGTCTGTATCATGGGTGCATGTATATATTATATACCTAGGGCCTGATTCTCAAAGGTAAAAGTAGACCAAAAGTCTAAACTTAGACCAAAAGTGTAACTTTACTACGAGTAAAGTTAGACTTTTGGTCTACGTTTAGACTTTTGATTTAGGTTTAGACCTAAAGTCTAACCTTAGACCAAAAGTGTAATTTTACTCTTAGTAAAGTTACACTTTTGGTCTATGTTTCGACTTTTGGTCTAAATTTACCTTTGTGAATCAGGCACCCAGATGTTAACTTTGTAAAAGGTTATTATTATAAAGTGACAGTAAGTCTTGGCACCAACTCTATTCCTGGAGTTTGAGATTCCAATGTAGATACAATATGCAATTATGTCTACTATGCAAAAAACAATGTTCACACATTTTGTACATACATAAACCTGCATAATACTTTCTTATGGTTTGCACAATTACCCAACGGTAACAATAGAATGCACCTCTACACTCATACCCTTTTGAGTATCATGAATGTTAACTTCATATTTACTGAACTATCCTATATTGTATCAAAACAAAGTTTGAAATAAGCATATTTTTCAGATAATCATGCACCGGAATTCGGGTTAAAAAATTATACACAACTCATTATCACAACTTCGGCTGATTATTAACCTGACATTTTCTCTCATGTGTTGCAGAGTTCAAAGGAATGTTCTAGTGCAATTTAGCGCAACGTGTTAACCCTAGCATGTGGAGTTCCAGGTACATATATATGGTCACTATGCAGAGTGTTTGTTTTGTGAGCAGAAATGTCCAAAAGATGCTGTCGAGGGAACACTCCTTGGAAAAATTGATGCAGGCAAGGAAACAGGATTCTCTGTAAACTGATGACGACGAGGGGAACAGGAATCTCAAAAAGCCCCTACTCAAGATGCGGCTGATCAGGTGAGTATAGCAACCGGGGTTCATATAGTAGACATGGTTTATGTAGAAGCCACACCCATCACACTTGTGTTACTGGAGTCAAACACAGCCTGCTCCACCCATGTCCGTCGCAGTACTACAGCACCTCATGGGATGCGAAAGCAATGTCAGGACCTCGACAGGCCTGACAGTAAAGTACAGGTTACTCCAAAGATGAGCATTAGCTATATAGGTGGTGTGATAAATGCAAAGACGTCTAAGGGCTCAAAGTCTTTCTATGGGCTCCCGCCTTCTGATTACACATGAGCTTTTTGTAAATTTTGTTTGTAACATTGTGTAGAGAGTACATTGTTTAGGTGAGCTGGGTGTAATGGCGTGTTGGGTGTAAGCTGTGGTCTGGTAGTGTGGTTAAGGGCGGAGAGTGGAGAAGTGTAGGGAGGTAGCGTCTTTCTAGCCTTGTTACTCCCACTTTTGGCCTGTTTGTGAGTATATGTCAGGGTGTTTTTACTGTCTCACTGGGATCCTGCTAGCCAGGGCCCAGTGCTCATAGTGAAAACCCTATGTTGTCAGTATATTTGATATGTGTCACTGGGATCCTGCTAGTCAGGACTCCAGTGCTCATAAGTTTGTGGCCTATATGTGTTCCCTGTGTGGTGCCTAACTGTCTCACTGAGGCTCTGCTAACCAGAACCTCAGTGTTTATGCTCTCTCTGCTTCTAAAATTGTCACTGCAGGCTAGTGACTAATTTTACCAATTCTGATTGGCACACTGGAACACCCTTATAATTCCCTAGTATATGGTACCTAGGTACCCAGGGTATTGGGGTTCCAGGAGAGCCTTATGGACTGCAGCATTTCTTTTGCCACCCATAGGGAGCTCAGACAATTCTTACACGGGACTGCCACTGCAGCCTGAGTGAAATAATGTCCAGGTTATTTCACAGCCATTTTACACTGCACTTAAGTAACTTATAAGTCACCTATATGCCTAACCCTCACTTAGTGAAGGTTAGGTGCAAAGTTACTTAGTGTGAGGGCACCCTGGCACTAGCCAAGGTGCCCCCACATTGTTCAGGACAAATTCCCCAGACTTTGTGAGTGCGGGACACCATTACACGCGTGCACTACATATAGGTCAATACCTATATGTAGCGTCACCATGGTAACTCCGAACATGGCCATGTAACATGTCTAGGATCATGGAATTGTCACCCCAATACCATTCTGGTATTGGAGGGACAATTCCCTGCATCTCCGGGGCTCCAGCATAGAGCCCGGGTACTGCCAAACTAACTTTACGGGGTTTTCTCTGCAGCTACCACTGCTGCCAACCCTCAGGCAGGCTTCTGCCCCCCCTGGGACCTGGGCAGCCCTGTCCCAGGAAGGCAGAACAAAGGATTTCCTCAGAGAGAGGGTGTTACACCCTCTCCCTTTGGAAATAGGTGTGAATGGCCTGAGAGGAGTAGCCTCTCCTGGCCTCTGGAAATGCTTTGAAGGGCACCGATGGTGCCCTCCTTGCATAAGCCAGTCTACACCGGTTCAGGGATCCCCCCAGCCCTGCTCTGGCACGAAACTGGACAAAGGGAAGGGGAGTGACCACTCCCCTGACCATCACTTCCCAGAGGAGGTGCCCAGAGCTCCTCCAATGTGTCCCAGACCTCTGCCATCTTGGATGCAGAGGTGTGAGGGCACAATGGACAGCTCTGAGTGGCCAGTGCCAGCAGGTGACGTCAGAGACCCCTCCTGATAGGTGCTTACCTTTCTCTGTAGCCAATCCTCCTCTGAGGGCTATTTAGGGTCTCTCCTGTGGGTATCTCACCAGATAACGAATGCAAGAGCTCACCAGAGTTTCTCTGCACTTCCCTCTTCGCCTTCTGCCAAGGATCGACCGCTGACTGCTCCAGGACGCCTGCAAAACCGCAACAAAGTAGCAAGAAGACTACCAGCAACATTGTAGTGCCTCATCCTGTCAGCTTTCTCGACTGTTTCCTGGTGGTGCATGCTCTGAGGGCTGTCTGCCTTACCCTGCACTGGAAGCCAGGAAGAAATCTCCCATGGGTCGACGGAATCTTCCCCCTGCCAACAAAGGCACCAAACTTCTGCATTACTGGTCCTCTGGGTCCCCTCTCATCCTGACGAGTGTGGTCCCTGGATCACAGAAGCTCTGTCCAAGTGTCCCCGACAGTCCAGTGGCCCTTCTGTCCAAATTTGGTGGAGGTAAGTCCTTGCCTCCCCACGCCAGACAGTAATCCTGTGTACTGCAAGAACTGCAGCTGCTAGGGTTTCTGTGCACTTTTGCAAGACTTCCTTCGTGCACTGTCTAGCCCAGGTCCCCACCACTCTGTCCTACATTGCCCAACTCGCTGAGTTGGACTCCGACTCCGTGGGGCCCTCTTTTGTTGTGCTGAGTCGACCGTCGTGCTCAGATCTTCTGAACGCCAGTTCAGGTGCTTCTGCGGGTGCTGCCTGCTTCTGCGTGGTCTCTCTGTGTTGCTGAGCACCCCCTCTGTCTTCTCCTCCAAGGGGCGACCTCCTGGTCCTTCCGGGGCCCTGGCAGCACCCAAAACCTTCAACCGCGACTCATGCAGCTAGCAAGGCTTGTTTGCGGTCTTTCTGTGTGGAAAGAACTCTGCATCCTCCAGCACGCCGTGGGACATCTTCTGACCAAAGGAGACTTCCGTTGTTGCAGAATCTTTGGCTTCTTCCACCCGGAGGCAGCCCTTTTGCACCTGCCTCCGGGGTTTAGTGGGCTCCGGCCCCCCCCGGACACTTGCGTGACTATTGGACTTGGTCCCGGCCACGTTCCAGGAGGGACGTGGCTGTCCAAGGTACAGTCCCTATTTGGGAGAGGCTGTCTGCCAGGTCACACAGAAGTGCTGTGAGAGAGAGAGAGTGAACAGGGAGGGGGAAGGAAAAAGAAACAGAAAAAGGAGCTGGATAGAAGGGCACTAAGACAATGCCGGACACTTTACATGGATTTAGAAATTGGGGAGCACAGAGGAGTCAGAAGTTTACACGGGTGAACACCTCTCACCTCCATTCTCCCCTCATGAGCACTTTACACCTCCCTTACCCTAACCCAAGGGAGAAAAGGAAACACCTGATTATTTTCCTGTGCTGTTCTGGCTGAGGTATGAAGTCACCCCAAAACCACCAGCTATTCCACCAGGAAAGTAAGAAGACAAGTTGCTGAAAGGAAAGGGGAGCCCGAGGAGGCCACCTATAGCCATAACAGTTGTATACCTAACATTCCAAAAGAGCACCAAATAAATGCAAGAGTAACCCTTAAAGCTTTTACGCTTCGTCATTTGCATTGAAAACGGACGGCTACCAACCGACCGTTCACAGTCTTTTTTCAATAGTTCATTTCAGTTCATGCTCTCAAAAATGTATTTCTACTTTTGTTTAATCAAACACATTTTACTTTTAACTTACTCTTTACAACCTTTTAAAACTTTCAAGGTGGTTCTTCTTCCACTTCTGATTCTCTTTCAGGTTCACATTTAAAAGTATACCAACAATGATTTATTGGATTATAGATTTATGACTCTTCTTCTACTTCCTCTGACACTGTGGTTAGATATACCCTTTCAGGTTAGGCATACTTTCTATTTGGAGTTCTCTTTTGTAGGAGGCTGGCCTGGCTCCTAGTGGATACCTTGTGGTACTTACACCCTGTGCCAGGTCCAGTTATCCCTTATTAGTAGAATAGAGGTGTTTCTAGCAGCTTAGGCTGATAGAAGGTAGATATGGCAAAGCAGCTTAGGCTGAACTATGAGACATGCAAAGCTCCTACTATACCACTTATATCATATAGCACAATATCATAAGAAAACACAATACTCAGAGTTACTAAGAATAAAGGTACTTTATTTTTATGACAATATGCCACAATTATCTCAGTGGGTACCCTCAGTTAGAAGGTAAGTAATATACACAAGATATATGTACACAAACCCAAAACAGGTAAGTAATAGTAAGAAAAGTAATGCAAACAGTGTAGAATTACAATAGGATGCAATAGGTGAACATAGGTCTAGGGGCAACACAAACCATATACTCCAAAAGTGGAATGCGAATCACAAATGGACCCCAGACCTATGGGAGCTTGTAGAGGGTCGCTGGGACTGTAAGAAAACAGTCAGGGTGTCCAAGATACCCCACCCCAAGACTCTGAAAAGTAGAAGTAAAGTACCCCTTCTGCCCCAATAGGACACAATAGTCGTGATAGGGGGATTCTGCAAGAACCACAAACACCAGCAAAGCACTGAAGATGGATTCCTGGACCTGAGGACCTGCAAGGCAAGGGGACCAAGTCCAAGAGTCGCGATAGTATCCAGGGGGGGCAGGAGCCCAGGAAACCCCGGATGAAGGTGCAAGAAGGCTGCCTCTGGGTGGAAGAAGCCAAGGATTCTGCAACAACAAACAGGGCTAGGAACTTCTCCTTTGGATGGAAGATGTCCCACGGCGTGCTGGAGGTTGCAGAAGTGTTTCCACGCAGAAATACCGCAAACAAGCCTTGCTAGCTGCAAGGGTCGCAGTAGAGGTTTTTGGGTGCTGCTGGGGACCAAGAAGGACCAGGATGTCACCCCTTGCCACCCTGGAGGAGACAGAGGGGGTGCTCAGCAACTCAGAGAGCCCCCACAGAAGCAGGCAGCACCCGCAGAAGTACCGGAGCAGGCACTTAGAAGATTTGTGAACCGGAGTCCACTCAGAGTCACAAAGGAGAGGGTCCCACGACATCGGAGTCCAATTCAGAGGGTTGAGCACTGCAGGACGGAGTGCTGGGGACCCAGGGTGGCTGTGCACAAAGGAATCCTTGGAGAAGTGCACAGAAGCCGGATCAGCTGCAAATCACGCAGTACACAGGTTTGCAGTCTAGCGTGGGGAGGCAAGGACTTACCTCCACCAAACTTGGACTGAAGGATCACTGGACTGTGGTGGTCACTTGGATATAGCTCCTGTGTTCCAGGGACCACGCTTGTCGAGATGAGAGGGGACCCAGGGGACCGGTGATGCAGTCTTTTGGTGCCTGCGCTAGCAGGGGGAAGATTCCTTCGACCCAATGGAGATTTCTTATTGGCTTCCAGTGCATGGTGAAGGCAGACAGCCCTCAGAGCATGCACCACCAGGAAACAGTCGAGAAAGCCAGCAAGATGAGGCGCTAAAATGTTGGTGGTAGTCGTCTTGCTACTTTGTTGTGGTTTTGCAGGCATCCTGGAGCAGTCAGCAGTCGATCCTTGGCAGAAGTCGAAGAGGGAAGTGCAGAGGAACTCTGGTGAGTTCTTGCATTCGTTATCTGAAGAATACCCTAGAGGAGAGGCCCTAAATAGCCAGAAAAGGAGGTTTGGCTACCAAGAAAGGAGGATTGGCTACCAAGAGAGGTAAGAGCCTATCAGAATGGTATTGGGGTGACAATTCCATGATCTTAGACATATTACATGGCCATGTCGGAGCTACCATTGTGACGCTATACGTAGGTAGTGACTTACGTATAGTGCATACGTGTAATGGTGTCCCCGCACTCACAAAGTCCGGGGAATTTTCCCTGAACGATGTGGGGGCACCTTGGCTAGTGCCAGGGTGCCCACACACTAAGTAACTTGGCACCCAACCTTCACCAAGTGAGGGTTAGACATATAGGTGACTTATAAGTTACTTATGTGCAGTGAAAAATGGCTGTGAAATAACGTGGACGTTATTTCACCCAGGCTGCAGTGGCAGGCCTGTGTAAGAATTGTCTGAGCTCCCTATGGGTGGCAAAAGAAATGCTGCAGCCCATAGGGATCTCCTGGACCCCAATACCCTGGGTGCCTAAGTACCATATACAAGGGAATTATATGGGTGTACCAGTGTGCCAATGAGAATTGGTAAATTTAGTCACTAGCCTGCAGTGACAAATTTAGAAAGCAGAGAGAGCATAAACACTGAGGTTCTGGTTAGCAGAGCCTCAGTGATACAGTTAGGCACCACACAGGGAACACATATAGGCCACAAACCTCTGAACCCTGGGGTCCTGGCTAGCAGGATCCCAGTGACACATAACAAACACACTGACAACATAGGCTTTTCACTATGAGCACTGGGCCCTGGCTAGCAGGATCCCAGTGACAGTGAAAACACCCTGACATATACTCACAAACAGGCCAAAAGTGGGGGTAGCAAGGCTAGAAAGAGGCTACCTTCCTACATCTTTGTTGCTGGTCTTTTAGTAACAGGTTATTCAGTTTCCCTATTTTCTGAGTCTAATTCAATTACTTCTGATTATTCATTGATTGGTTTTAGTCTCTCTTGTTTTTTGTGTTGATTTATTTTTCTTTTATACGTTCATTTGAATGACCTATTTTCTTTGGTTCTCTCTTTTTCACCTACTGTCACTGTTGAGTCTTTTCTGCTTACTGACTAACTTCAACCCTGATCAATTCCAACTGGATGATTCACTATGAACCACTTTTTTCCTCTGGGGGTTCTCATGACTCTGATTTTCAACTGAGCTCTTTCATTGTTTGGTTCAGAGACTACTTCTTCTTGCTGCCACGTATGCCTTGGACTTTGACATTGCAACAACTTTTCACTCTGATCCTCACTTTGAAACTGGACATCACACCAATAGTAGAAGTACTAGTATCTTCATTAGAACTTTCAATTTCACTGATCTGGAGTTCTATGACTTTGTTTTCTTCACCAGTTTCAAAGTTTCCAGTTTCAAAATGTTCTAAATTTTCACCTCCCTCTGGATCCACTCTTCAAACTTGAGCTTAACTCTGTAAATCAGAGTTTGTTTTCAGCACTTCTTCATCTGCCGTCTTCAGTCTTTTTGTGTAAGCGGTCTGGATCTATAGCAGAATTCCAGCACATTTCACAGCAGTGTTCGTCGAAATCACCTGGTATGGCCCCTTCCAGAGCTCCTCAAGGAAGTTCTTCCTCATGTGCCATTAGACCACTACCCAGTCTCCTTGGTTCAATCCATGACATTGTGTTTCTTTTGTTGCTTTTGCTGCCAAGTTCACCTGGTGAGAGAGTGATTTCATCATACCTTTGCAGTAATCTAGCACAATGTAATCAGTTATTGAAACAAGTACAGCTGACTGGCCGAGCTAGGTCTGGGTGCAGCTTGTGGGAGGACAAATGCTCCTGGCTCTTCTGCCCCACTGTCACCCCCCCTCACGCAAGGTTCTTTGGTTTTGTCTAAGGTGTTGCTAAACAGCAGCATACAGTTGAGACCCTAATGAACAATCAAATTGGATTTGTGGAAACATCAAGGTGCAAAGGAAATATCTAGTAAATTTACACAATGCAAATTGCTAAATTTATAAAAACTGTGCCCATGAAAATTCAAATGTCCTAAAAGGCCTAGTCAGTAGTTAACAACCTGACAAGTAAACATACTTCTGCCACAAGGGCAAACTCATTTGGGCAGAAAAACGCAGTCTGGAAGTAACAGGGGAGCCCCGGGTCCAGAGGGCGACAAAGGCAACAAGAATGCCGGAACTAACCACTGTGGCATGTACAGAGAGAGAAGGAAAAACAGAAGCTGTGACTAAAAAACTGAAATCAACTACAGGGGGATACAAAGTGGCAGAAGCAGTTTAAAGGTGATGGGTATAGGATAACAGAGTTTTTAACCAGGAAAAACCCTGAGCAAGCAACCAATATGGACGATAAAAAGAGTACAGCGGGAGCCCAACTAGGGTCAGTCCCAGACCCAGCAGACGAAGTACAGGCTAAAGTCAAGAGGAACATCTTATCCAGCTTAAGTGCAAGTCACATAGTAGTACAGGTGAAAGTGCATAACATTGATGAATCTCTAGTGTCAATTCTGAATCTCTCTGTCTTAAGCAATGGGAGCAATCAAACAGGTATCCTCTAGGCGAGTATATGTCCAGGGGGAAGGGAGCCAAAGAATCATTTACTAATTGACTTTGAGGAATTCACCCCAGCCAATTTCACAGCTCAAAGTAAAGAGGCAAACATAGTAATCAACCATTCATCTTTGCTAACAGGGAAAGAGTTGAGGTCGGACACTACCACCAGTTTGAGTCCATTTCTGGGTCCAAGTATAGGTCCAAATGACAGATCTACGCATGAGGTCAATTTCCCCATAAGCTTAATCGAGCTGCTGCCATTTCAAGTAAATAATAAAGCATTGCAAAGAGCTAAAAAGGACACCATCGTGAGTACTAGAACCAGTGAAATGGAGCCAGAAGCAACAGCTAAAGATCAAAAAGGCACCGGGGCAATAGACCTGCCAAAGGCAGCCTAGGAGACAAAGCTGAAGACCGTAGGTCTGAATCCAGCAATAGGCAAGGGCCACAGTGAGGCCCTGGACGGCACTTGGACCACGCTTCTAAACACAATGGAGACAATTTCAGCGGCAATGCAATTTCAAGCAGATAAACAGGAAATTCAGGTTGATTTGCTGAATATTATGGTGTCTCATATAATTGGAATTAATAAAAAATTACAATCATTGAATGAGCTAATTTTGAGAGAACAAACACATAATTACACGCAACAAGCTCCTCGTCAATGTGCAATACTCCTTAAGGAAATGCTAGCACTGCCATCGATATTGAATGACATCTTACAGGAGGTAAAAAAGCAATCAACCAGTGTGCAGAGGAAATTTGGAGGCGGGGGACCCAAAGAGAAAATTTGGACTGCACTCAGTCACATCTTTTCAAACCTGCAACAATGAACGACTGTTAGTTGAAGAAGCAGTTATTCTTCAGAATTCCAGGGTACAGCAGGACATAACAACGAGGTCAGCATAGAGGGCACGAATGGAGAAAGAAGATAAAGAATGGCCTGAGGTAGAATGTAAGATAAAAAGATTGAGTTTAACCAAAAGGTAATGGAAAAGATTAAGGAAAACGCAAAAAAATGTGAAGGAGCTCAATAGAATACTATGGGGGTCATTCCGACCCCAGCGGGCGGCGGTAGCCGCCCGCCTGGCGGGAACCGCCAAAAGACCGTACCGCGGTCAAATGACCGCGGCGGTCATTCTGACTTTCCCGCTGGGCCGGCGGGCAACCGCCAGAAGGCCGCCCGCCGGCCCAGCGGGAAAGCCCCTTCGACAATGAAGCCGGCTCCGAATGGAGCCGGCGGATTTGAAGGGGTGCGACGGGTGCAGTGGCACCCGTCGCTATTTTCAGTGTCTGCACAGCAGACACTGAAAATCTTTATGGGGCCCTGTTAGGGGGCCCCTGCACTGCCCATGCCAGTGGCATGGGCAGTGCAGGGGCCCCACGACACCCGTTCCCGCCATCCTGTTCCTGGCGGTATTTACCGCCAGGACCAGGATGGCGGGAAGGGGGTCGGAATCCCCATGGCGGTGCTGCAAGCAGCGCCGCCATGGCGGATTCCTTGGGCCAGGGGTAAATCGGTGGGAAACCGCCGGTTGCCCTTTTCTGACCGCGGCTTTACTGCCGCGGTCAGAATGGCCCAGGAAGCACCGCCAGCCTGTTGGCAGTGCTTCCGCGGTCCCCGGCCCTGGCGGTCATGGTGCACCAGGGTCGGAATGACCCCCTATATGTCAACTACCTTTTCATAGCAAAGCACAATGAAATATACATTGTATGGAACCAATATCAGAAGGCCCAGTTACATTAGGAAGTGGTTCCGACAGTCAAGAACCCAACTTAGCACCTAATTTTACCTACAGCCAACAAAGCAGGGTGAATGAGCAAAGAGCACTACAAATGGCCAGGAGGGTCATGATAGTACTCAGATGCTGGTCGCCCACAACATACAAGATATGGAAACTGTTAACGATGCACATAACGAAAAAGGAAAGAAAAGGTCCGATGATAAGGATGCAAGAAATCAAACCCCAAGAACAGTTGATCAAATGGAGGCAAAACACCAAGCCCAAAGAAAAGTTGAAAATACAGTGCAGTTAAAAGTGAACATTCTGACAGAAAGTGAAAATGGCAATGAGACAAGCGGGAATGTACAGCTGCTACAGGGTAGGGGCATCAATGAAACTCCTCCCGGGTGGCAAACCAATTCAACAGTGCTAAACTTACATCAGGCCAGCTCCCCCAGGAACAGAGTCAAGCCTTCAATAAATGTTTAGGATCCATGCCCCGGGGGACATTTGGGAACAACAATCCACAAAAATAACGTTGATCCCAAATTACACCTCAAAAGGTGCGTTTGATATTCAAAACCAATGGACAATCCTGAAGGTAGCAGGAAAAAGCTGACATTAGAGCTTATTACTTCTGCACACCTGCTTGTGATAGAATTTAAATGACATCAATCACAAAAGAACAGAGAGGCAACTTTAACAACATGGGCCTCAAGTGAAACATGTCTTAGACCTAACTTGCTCCTGACAACAAGTTATTGAGCAAGAGTGATAATTTCAGTATTTGCTCTTGAAATGTACACGGTTTCGGGAAGATGCTGCAGGACAGTGACACAGTGACATTTTTACAAAAGTTAGACCTACTGTTTTTACAGGAAACCTGGAGCACAAATCCTACACCAATTATTGGTTAAACCGAATATCATATTCTGGCCGATAAGAACTCTAAGTATGGGCAACCAAAGGGAGGGGTCTATCTACATATAGTTCAATCAACTATAAGCGGTCACATGAAATGAAAGAATCAGGAGTCACCTGGATACAAGTCATAATACTAGAAAGTAAAAGTCCGATGTATGCAGCAATGGCATTACTTATTATAAATGTTTATATATACGCCCATGCAAAGAAAGGAGGCAAGAAAAGCTGGCAATTCTGATTGCCCTAATAAAGTCACTGCAAAAATTATACCAGCATGCAAATTTCCTCATCTCAGGGGATTTTAACACAAACCTCATTGGAAAGATAAAAAATCATGGTCATCAAAGAAAATACGATAGGACTCAGGAAAAAGTCGGAGGAACGTGGCTTAATGTTCTTGAACGGTGATACAAAAGAGGATTCCTGGCAGCAGCAACTTTCTTGTGTGGAAGAATTCAATCAATAATTGATTATACTCTTATAAGTGAAGACATATGTTCTCTGGTGAATTCCTTTCAAATTCTCCTTCGCCCGGAAAGTGATCATCTTCCTCAAATGTTCAGATTAGATGTCAGTTTTTCCAAGAAAAAGTACAGTAAATGATATAGGCCCTCATTATGAACATTGCGGTCTGGGCCGCCACTGGCATGGCGGCCCAGACCGCCATATAATATATGTGGCAGAATCGCCACTGGAGTAACTCCGCCACCACCAGGCTTCCGCTTCCAGGTAGCCTGGCGATGGCGGAGTTACATATCCAACAGGGCAGCACTGCAAGCAGCGCTGCCCGCCGGATAATGTACCTGATTCCACCAGCCTTTTCCCTGGTGGTTTACCCCGCCATGGAAAGGCTAGCGGAATGGGTGCCTTGGGGCCCCTGTGCACAGCCCCCTCGCGCATGTCACTGCCCAATTTACGGGTAGTGACATGCGTGACAGGTGCTGCTGCACCCACCGCACTGCTACATTGCCACCGGCTCCATGTGGAGCCGGTGTCAATGTACAGGCCTTACATTCAGCTTGGCCGGCTGGCAGATACACTGTTTCCACCAGCCGGCCCAGCTGAATGAACATTATGTGGCTGGCGGGGTCTCCTGCGCGCTGGTGGTCTTTTGTTGACCGTCAGCGCCGAACTAGACGGGTTTTCCTGCTGGGTTTATAATGAGGCCCATGGTATTAAAGCCTGCAGCTTACAATTTAAAAAGGGTAAAATGGTACAGGATGGACTTTGGACCAAGTAATGACGGTGGTTCATCTCCATATAGGAAAGCAGGAGGTGGTCAACGAAGGAGCAGCCTCCCAAGAAGAGGCTTGGGCAAACCTCATCACGACTCTACTAACAAAATTCCCACCCAAACCTGCACCATAAAAGCCAATTGAAGGAAAACCTGTTACAGGGGGTGCGGGAAGAGAAACCTGGTACTCCACCGGGCTGCAGGAAATGAAGAAACAAACAGCCAAAGAAATGAGAAGATAAGCTGTGGAAGCAAAGTGTGGTAAAAAGTCAGACAAACCGCAACTGAAAACAATGAGGTTATTATAGCATAAAGAATGTTGGAAGGCCAAAAAGCGGTACCAAGAGGAAACTTGGAACAAGCTCATAAGGTCCAGCAAACATCCAAACAGCAAAGAATTTTGGGCTGAGATAAATAAATTGGTCAAGGGGTAGGCATGCCACCAAAACACAGGGATTACTGAGGAAACCTGGAAAGCATGTCCTTAATATGTACGCCCGTGCCTGGTAATTTATGTAAGAATATAAGCCAAACAAATCAGAAGGCATTGCCATCAGGGGCCAGCCGAAGCATCCTGGAATACAAACAAAGAGGTTTAAGTACTTTTAGAGTCAGGGAACTTTGGATAGCGGAATCTGACTGACCCAAAGCAATTAGGCGATTAGGCGTGCTCACAAAGAAATACGAGGTCAGAAGGAGCAGGAGGTCTGAATACACTTCTTATAGCGCTGAGTCGAATACTTAACTCCACTTTTCAATCAGATTTATCACAACAATGTAATTTCATTGTCATGGAAAGGGAATATATTTCACCCAATTTACAAGAAAGAAAGTCTCTCATTGCCAAGTAACTACAGGTTAATAGTGTGTATCCTGCATCTTACAAGACCTGCAAGTCTAGGCTAATGGGATAAACCTCATTCCAAAAACCCAAACGGGGTTCAGGCAGAGCATGGGAACAATAATACATTTATTGGCACTTACCATCCTGACAGAAAATGCTATAATGAGTAAAACTTGCCTATTTGCATGTTTTGGAGACCTCAAATCTTCTTTTTATGGTGTACCTTGTAACCAACTCTTGGCAAAGCTGGTAGGTTGGGGAATACTGGGGAAAATGCTAAACACAATCATAGCAAAGTGCATCAATACATGAGCACAGGTTAAACTAGGAGACGGCAGCAGAGTCACTTCAAGAATTTCTACTAAGAACTGCCTGAAACAGGGTTGCATTCCAGCACTATGCTTGTTTAATTTATACCTGGTCCACCTAAACAACTACTTGAGACAGGTGGACAGTCACCCATCTATCCTGGCGGCAGAAAAAATTGCATGCCTACAGTACGCAGACAACATTGCAGTACTGAGCCGAACGCCCATTGGTCTGCAAAGATCCATCAATGAGTAAGCCACTTACATTGAGGTGCAAGGACTAGAGTTGACAAAACAAAAGTAGTGCGTTTAGTGGACCCCAAGTTCAAGTCATTCAACTGGTACATCAGGGGCAAATATGTAAAGGAAGTTCACTCTTATAAGTAATTGAGCATCCACATTGGCCGTCAGTCATCTTTCAAGAAACATCTGGCCACATTGCAAGCATCTGGCCACATTGCACGCAAAAGCCCATTTGTCAACTTTTGCTTTTGAGGTCCTGAAAAAGAAATTAAACTGTCCTTCCTATAGTCATCTATTGAAGGTAATGGAAGCTCAACTCATTCCAACAATGGCATATGGTCTGGAAATTCTGCACGGTAAGGAAGCAGACTTTTTAAATCAGCTCCAATCAAATGTTTATAAAGCGTTCTTCAGCTTGTCAAAATCAACCTCCCCAGCACAAGTGTGGCTCGAATTTGGACTTAAAAATCAAAAGATACAAAGAATGAATATCTTTATTAACCTCTCTGGTGCCTTGGACGGAACGGTTACCTCCTGGGCAGCACTGCTCGGGTGCCCAGGAAGTAACCGTTACGTCCTAGACCCGGCCCTCAAGGGAAAGCATTAGCGCCCCTTATGAGGGCCTCACTCTTACCCCCTCACCCCCCAGGGCAGGGCTGGAAGGGGAATCGCTTCCCCTTCCACTCTGTCTCCCCCACCCCCATCTAATGACGTCAGCATGCGATCGCGCACTGACATCATAAGAGGCCGTCCGACGCCCTGGAAACCATTTGCTTCCAGCCTGTCGAGGAAGGAAGAGGTGAGTTTCTCTTCCCGCCGGGAGAGGATTGCTTCAAAAGAGGCACTGGGGGAAATGAAAGGGTTTTCCTTTCCCTCAATGCCTCTTTTAGCATTCCTGCTGCCCGATTGCACCAGGGATTTTGTTTGTGTACGTGTGTGTGTGTTTTTTGTGCGGGGGTGGCCCCTTGGGCAAGGGCCGCTCCCTGAAGGAGGCATAATGTTTTATGCCATTTCTGCCCCCCTTGGGGGAAGATCGGCTCATTATTTTTAAGCCGATCTGCCCCCAGGGAGGGTAGAAGCCAAGACGGCACCAGGGATGTTGTCAGGTTTGTTTTTTTGTGTGGAGGGTGGCCCGTTGGGCAAGGATCGCCTCCAAAAGGGGGAGAAACACATTTGGGCAGTTCTGCACACCCAGAAGAGGCCCCACGGGGGGCAGAATCCACTAGACACCAGGGATTTTCTTTGTGTTATGTGTGTGTTTTTTGTGTGGAGGGCCGGCCCCTTGGGCAAGGGTCGTCTCCCTAAGGGGGCATAATGTTTTATATGCTTTCTGCCCCCCTTGGGGGCAGATCGGCTCATTATTTTTAAGCTGATCTGCCCCGGGGGGATGTAGAAGCCGCGACGACGCCAGGGATGTTGTGCGTTTTTTTTTCTGTGAGGTGGTAGCACCTTGGGTAAGGTTCACCCCCAAAGGGGAAAAACACTGTTGGGCAGTTTCAGCCTATTTTTTTAGGCCCATCTGCTCCCAAGGGGAGTGGGGTGAGAATCCACTAGGCACCAGGGATTTTCTTTGTGTGTGTATGTGTGTGTGTGTGTTTTCTTTGTGTGGGGGGGCAGCCTAAGGGGGCATAATGTTTTACGACGATCGGCTCATTATTTTTAAGCTGATCTGCCCCCAGTGGCGGTAAAAGCCATGACGACATCAGGGATGATGTACGGTTTGTTTTTTTGTGTGGGGGGTGGCCCCTTGGTTGAGGGTTGCCCCTCCAAAGGGGGAAAAACACTGTTGGGCAGTTCTGCCCCCCTTGGGGGCAGATCGGCCTATTTTTTTTAGGCCCATCTGCCCCCAAGGGGGGCAGAATCCACTAGGCACCAGGGGCAAAGGATTCAGCACAGTACTGGTGGCCATTGGTGCCCCCTTGGGGCAGATCGGCCTAGGTTTTTTTAAGGCCCATCTGCCGGAGACCACTAGACACCAGGGGAAAGTTCTAAATGTTTGGTGGCGGGGTGTTTGTCAACTGGCGAAGTATTTGCATTTGTGATTATAACAGTTTCTTTCTCTTTTTTGTTCTAGTTCAAAGCTTTTGCTTCCTTTGCTGTGGCCCGTTGCAGTTTCGGCAGTGGTTGACCTGCGGTTTGCGTAGTTGCATGTTTTAGGTAAGTACATTTACTCTAAAGGAGTATTGTTGCCATGCATGACTGACATGTTTGTAGGTGGTATACTAAATGCAGGATTGTGTGTAAAATTAGCCTTTGATTTGTGCACAATGTTATTTGTGTTGTGTTATGTCTAATTTCCTTTTCTTTTTTCCTTTTAGTGGGATATCATTGGTGATTGCTGTGTCTGTGCAGAGTAGTTGCTGGTGAGTCTAGCTTTTTCAGGCAAGTGAGTGGTATAGTTTTTGAGTACATAACTCTTTGTGATAAAGCCACACTTTATTTATTACTTATTTTAGACAGTGCTGGATATTGTTGGCACATTTGTCAAGTTACACTTCTTAGAAAGGATCATGGCTAGCCGCACACTGACCGCTCAGCAGGTTATTGGTGTGCTTTTTGAGTCATCTTCTGACCATGATTATGAGACGGACTCTGCATCTGAGGCAGAAGAGGGAGATTCTGGCTGTGAGTTTTCTGTCCGAGAGGAGTCTCCTGATGAGGAAGCCACTCTCAGTGCAGATGAAGGGCCTGTTTTAGAGGAGGACACCGATGTGCCAATGGTGCAGCAGCCAGCAACTGAAAAGCTTCCCATTGGAAGACCTGACACCTGGGTTGCCCCAAACATGGAGCAGCCACAGTTGCCTGCCTTTACTAGTCTCCCAGGGTGTAGAGTAAATACGGAAATCTTTTTGCCTGTCAATTTCTTTGAGTTGTTTATGGACAATGTATTTTTGGAAGAGATTGTTGAGCAGACTAATTTGTATGCGGAGCAGTATTTGAGGGACAATGCTGCCAGACTTTGGCTTCAGTCTAGAGCTACCCATTGGATTCCTACAAATTTGGAAGAGATGAAAAAGTTCTTGTGTTTGACTTTTTTGATGGGGTTGATAAGGAAGCCGTCACTGGCTTCTTATTGGTCTACTAGTCCCTTGATGACAATAGCTATATTTCCTGTAACCATGACTCATAATTGGTATTTGCTCAGTCTTCGGATGCTGCATTTTGGAGACAATGCTCTAGCCTTGCCACGAGATCACCCTGATTGTGACCGTCTTTTTAACCCCTTTGCTGCCAGGCCTTTTCCCCTCCTGTGCTGAGACTTTTTTTGGCTATTTGAGGCAGTTCCCGCTTAGGCCCTCATAACTTTTTGTTCACATAAGCTACCACGCCAAATTTGCATCCTTCTTTTCCAACATCCTAGGGATTCTAGAGGTACCCAGACTTTGTGGGTTCCCCTGAAGGAGACCAAGAAATTTGCCAAAATACAGTGAAATTTTTTTTTTTTTTTTTTTAATGGGAAATAAGGGCTGCAGAAGGCAGCTCGTGGTTTTTTCCCTGAAAATGGCATCAACAAAGGGTTTGCAGTGGTAAGATCACATCTTCCCAGCTTTCAAGAACAGACAGACTTGAATTAGTAAACCCCAGTTTCCAATACAATTTTGACATTTTGCTGGGACATACCCCATTTTTACTATTTTTTGTGCTTTCAGCCTCCTTCCAGTTAGTGACCAAAATGGGTGAGAAATCAATGCTGCATCCCAGAAAGCTAAACATTTCTGAAAAGTAAACAAATATCTGAATTCACCAAGGGGTCATTTGTGTAGATCCTGCAAGTGTTTCCTATAGAAAATAACAGCTGAAATAAAAAAATATTGAAATTGAGGTGAAAAAAACAGCCATTTCTCTCCACGTTTTACTCTGTACCTTTTTCCTGCGATGTCAGATTTTTTAGAGCAATATACTGTTACGTCAGCTGGACTCTTCTGCTTGCGGGGATATATAGGGCTTGTAGGTTCATCAAGAACCCTAGGTACCCAGAGCCAATAAATGAGCTGCACCTTGCAATGGGTTTTTATTCTATACCGGGTTTACAGCAATTCATTTGCTGAAATATAAAAAGTGAAAAATAGGTATCAAGAAAACCTTTGTATTTGGCCACAAGATAAGGTGTTGAGAAGCAGTGGTTATTTGCACATCTCTAAATTTCGGGATGCCCATACTAGCATGTGAATTACAGGACATTTCTCAAATAGACGTCTTCTTTACACACTGTCTTACATTTGGAAGGACAAAATGTACAGAAAGACAAGGGGCAATAACACTTGTTTTGCTATTCTGTGTTCCCCCACGTCTCCCGATAAAAATGGTACCTCACTTGCGTGGATAGGCCTAGCACCCGCAACAGGAAATGCCCCAAAACACAATGTAGACCCATCACATTTTCAGAAAGAAAACAGAGCTGTTTTTTGCAAAGTGCCTAGCTGTGGATTTTGGCATCCAGCTCAGCCGGCACCTAGGGAAACCTACCAAACCTGTGAATTTTTAAAAAATAGACGCCTAGGGGAATCCAAGATGGGGTGACTTGTGGGGCTCCGACCAGGTTCTGTTACCCAGAATCCTTTGCAAACCTCAAAAATTGGCCAAAAAAACACTTTTTCCTCTCATTCAGGCGACAGAAAGTTCTGGAATCTGAGAGGAGCCACAAATTTCCTTCCACCCAGCGTTCCCCCAAGTCTCCCGATAAAAATGGTACCTCACTTGTGGGGGTAGGCCTAGCAACCGCGAAAGGAAATGCCCCAAAATACAACGTGGACACATCACATTTTTCCACAGAAAACAGAGGTGTTTTTTTACAAACTGCCTACCTGTGGATTTTGGCCTGTAGCTCAGCCGGCATCTGGGGAAACCTAGCAAATCAGCGCATTTTTGAAAACTAGACACCTAGGGGAATCCGAGATGGGGTGACTTGTGGGGCTCTGACCAGGTTCTGTTACCCAGAATCCTTTGCAAACCTCAATATTTGGCCAAAAAAACACTTTTTCCTCTCATTTCGGTGACAGAAAGTTCTGGAATCTGAGAGGAACCACAAATTTCCAGCCAGCGCTCCCCAAGTCTCCCGATAAAAATGGTACCTCACTTGTGGGGGTGGGCCAGGTGCCTGCGACAGAAAAAGGCTAAAAACTTGTAGAGATTGAGGGGATAGCACAGCGAGTTGATAAGCACATATTTTTCTTTTATACATCTTTTGACTCTGCTTTGGGGACCCATGCAAGTGAGGTATCATTTTACTTGGGGGACTGAGGGGAACCCTGGGTGGCAGGAAATCTGTGCCGCAGCGGTGATCCTACAAAGAAAAGTGAGGAAAATATGATTTTTTATGCAAATTTTGAGGTTTGCCGAGGAGTCTGGGTAAAAAAATGTTGGGGGATCTAGGCAAGCCACACCTCATTGGACTCCTTGGGGTGTCTATTTTTAAAACATGTCTGGGTTTGGTAGGTTTCCCTAGATGAAGGCCGCACTCGGGACCAAAACCATAGGTGCCCCCCACCCAAACACAGGTAGTTTTACAATAGATCATTTTGGTGTGTCCACATACTTATGTGATGTTCCAAACACAAATATTGTGAAAAGAAACGCACTTAGGTTATGTTAAAAAGACCCCTCACCCACCAACTAAGTTGGTGGCATGCTTCATCATCGGGGTCCCACCTGAGGCACCTGGCGTGTCACAGGTGTGCTGCGACGCCTGATTACAGCGGAGAAGGTTTTGTCATTTTTACCACACTTACTGGTCGGATTTGGCACGAGGGTGAGTGATGGTTCAGTGGATCAAATTTTATTAACAAGAGATTTCACAATAATGAAATGCACTGTTAATAACTGAAAGGCCAAAAAACGGAACCAATGACTCACAGCTCGTGAACTGTAAAGCCACAGCAAGGCACCAACCGCTTTACAGTCCATTCACACACCTTTCATACATGACATGCACAAGACCATTCACGCCGCCAGCCACGAGCCCAGCACATTACATCACTCGCATCAACAGACAGAGCTACTCAAGGGCCCATCACTTACATACGCCCACATGCCTGATACAGCAATCACACCAGCTGATGGGAGTGTGTGGACTGGTGTTTGGCTGGCAGTGTGTTGCAGTAGCCAACAGCAAGTCAATATGTACACCGTCAGCCAAGCGCCACTCCACACACAATGGAATCACTTTTTTTTCTTTCTTTTTTTAACAAAGAAACCACTAACTAATTAGAAATAATTACAAAACTACAAACACAAAAGCTCTAACTAAGTACATGACAGAAATGCCAACCATGAAACTGCACACATGAAAATACAAAACAGGCAGTTTACACTCATGGTTGTTCCCAGTAATTCTTCAGATGTGGTGATTTTTAAAACAACCACCCACACACAGCCCAGGTTTTGAAGGACAATCTGGGCAGTACATTTGAGTCTCCCTCCGGATACCTCTTCGAAAACACACTCTACATTTCTTAGCTGGAAAGTCTTTTTTGGGTGTGGGAGGAATGTGCTCAGCAAAGTGGTAATCTTTCAATTTAGCCATATCCTCCACCACTGCTTCTCTAGGAACTCTTGCCTGTTCCACCACAATAAGGCTCTCTATCACTGACTCCTGAAATTTCACAAATGTCATCTTTGACTCTGGAGACCTATCCTTAAACACAATAGAAGCATTAAAAGCTGCTAAGTGGAACAGGTGAATTGCTAACTTCTTATAAAAAACGTAAGATTTACGAATAGCAGTATAAGGTTCCAACCTCTGATCAACTCTACCTACACCTCCCATGTGCTTATTATAATCTAAAATGCACACAGGTTTGCACACTTCAGCAACCTGTCCCCAAACAGTCACGGGGAAGTACTCTCATCATGGATGGTACTTAGCATGTAGACATCCCTCCTGTCTGAAAATTTCAAATCTAGCAGCTCATTATTCCGCAAGGCACTGCACTGTCCCCTCTCAAGTTTTTTACAGACAAGCTCCCTTGGATAGCCTTTCCGGTTACAACAAATTGTGTCACAAGCAACAGTGTCCACTCTAAACAATTCCTTGAACAACTGCACCCCAGTGTAAAATTTATCTACATGCAAATGGTGACCTTTGTTGAACAGTCGTCTACCAAGTTCCCACACAATTTTCTCAGTAACTCCAAAAGTGGGAGGACAACCGGGGGGTCAATACTGGAATCCCTACCAGTGTAGACACAGAAATTATACACATATCCTGTACTACTTTCAGACAGCATATACAATTTAATTCCATATCGTGCCCTCTTGCTAGGAATGTACTGCCTAAAAACCAAACGACCCTTGAAGAGGACCAAAGATTCGTCCACAGCTATTTCTTTGCCTGGAACATAGACCTCTGAAAACCGATCTACAAAATGATCAAGGACAGACCTAATCTTAAAAAGACTGTCAGAATCAGGGTGATCTCGTGGCAAGGCTAATGCATTGTCAATAAAATGCAGCATCCTAAGAAGAAGCAAATACCGATTACGACTCATGGTTGCAGGAAATATAGTTGTTGCCATCAAGGGACTAGTAGACCAATAAGAAGCCAATGATGGCTTCCTTATCAACCCCATCAAAAGAGTCAAACCCAAAAACCTTTTCATCTCCTCCAAATTTGTGGGAATCCACTGGGTAGCTCTAGAGTGTGGCCTAAGTCTAGCAGCGTTGTCCCTCAAATACTGCTCCGCATACAAATTAGTCTGCTCAACAATCTCTTCCAAAAACACATCATCCACAAATAACTCAAAGAAATTGACAGGCAAAAAGTTCTCTGTATTGACTCTACACCCCGGGAGACCAGTAAAGGCAGGCAACTCTGGCTGCTCCATGTTTGGGGCAACCCAGAGTTCAGGTCTTCTAACGGGAAACCTTTCAGCCCCAGGTTGCTGCACTAATGGCACATCAGTGTCCTCCTCTGAAACAGGCCCTTCATCTGCACTGAGTGTGGCTTCCTCATCAGTAGATTCCGCTCCGACAGAAACTTCACTGCCAGAATCTCTCACTTCCTCCTCTGCCTCAGATGCAGAGTCTGTCTCATAATCATGATCAGACAATGACTCAAAAAGCATACCAACCACCTGTTGAGAGGTCATCCTGCAGCTATCCATGATCTTTCCTACGAAAATTAACTGGACAAATGCACCACCAACAACCAGCACTGTGTAAAATAAGTAATAAAGTGTAGCTTTATTAGTAAGAGTTATACACTCAAAAACGATACCGCTCACTTGCCTGAAAAAGCTTGAATCACCAGCAACTACTCTGCACAGACACAGCAATCACCAATGATATCCCACTAAAAAGAAAGAAAGAAAAGCAAATTAGAAATAAGACAACACAAATCTAAGGACAATTTCACACAAACCTGCATTTAGTACACCACCTACAAACATGTCATTCATGCATGGCAACAATACTCCTTTGGAGTAAATTGTTTTTACTTACCTAAAACATGCAACTATGCAAACCGCAGGTCAACCACCGCCAAAACCGCAAGGAGCCACAGCAAAGAAAGCAAAAGCTTTGAACTAGAACAAAAAGGAGGAATTTTTTTTATCACAAATGCAAATACTTCGTCAGTTGACAAACATCCCACCATCAAGCATTTAGAAATTGGTGCCTAACTAGATTCTGCCATAGGGGCAGATGGGCCTACTAAAAAATAGGCCTATCTCCCCCATGGAGGGCAGAAAATACCTTTAGTAGTGTGTCCCCACGGGGAGCGACCCTTGCCCAAGGGGCCACCCCCCAAACAAAAAAAAAACACACACACTATCCCTGGTGCCTAAGTGGCTTCTGCCCCCTTGGGGACAATGGGCCTGAAAAGAAATAGGCCCATCTGCCCCCAAGAGGGGCAGAAATGGCCAACAGTTCAATGCCCCCTTGCCCAAGGGGAAGCCCCCCCATATAAATAAACATATTTTAAAAATCCCTGGCGTTCTAGTGGTTTCTGCCCCCCTTAATAGGCCGATCTGTCCCCAAGGGGGGTAGAAATGGGGGCAGAAATGGCCTTGGTACACGTGCCCCCAAAGGGGGGCGACCCTTGCCCAAGGGGCCGCCCCCCCTTCCACTAACACACACACTATCCCTGGTGTCTAAGTGGCTTCTGCCCCCCTTAGGGGCAGATGGGCCTAAAAAAAATAGGCCCATCTGCCCCCAAGGGGGGCAGAAATGGCCGACAGTTCAATGCCCCCCTTGAGGGGGCACCCCTTGCGCAAGGGGACGCCCCCCACATAAATAAACATATAAAAAAAATCCCTGGCGTTCTAGTGGTTTCTCATCAGCCTAAAAATAATAGGCCGATCTGTCCCCAAGGGGGGCAGAAATGGCCTTGGTACACGTGCCCCCAAAGGGCGCCCACCGCTCCCTTAACTCACACACTATATCCCTGGTGTCTAAGTGGCTTCTGCCCCCCTTGGGGGCAGATGGGCCTAAAGAAAATAGGCGGGCAGAAATGGCCAACAGTTCAATGCCCCCCTTGGGGGACCCCCCCCCCCCACATAAATAAACATATTTTTAAAAATCCCTGGCGTTCTAGTGGTTTTTACCCCCCTTGGGGCCCGATCAGCCTAAAAATAATAGCCTGAAATGGCCTCAGGTAACATGCCCCCAAAATGGGAGCGACCCTTGCCCAAGGGGCCGCTCCCAAACAACAAAATAGAGCAATTTGAAAAAAAAGAAATCCCTGGCGTCTAGTGGTTTCTGCTCCCCTTGGGGGCAGATCAGCCTAAAAATATTAGGCCGATTTGCCCCCAAGGGGGGCAGAAATGGCCACAACAAACATGCCCCCCAAATGGGAGCGACCCTTGCCCAAGTGGCCGCTCCCGACACACACAGCACAATCAAACAAAAAAAAAGAAAATCCCTGGCGTCTAGTGAGCATTCCTACTGCCCGATCGCAATGGGATCGGGCAGCAGGAATACTCAAAGAGACACCGGGGGAAAGGAAAAGCCTTTCCTTTCCCCCGGTGCCTCTTTGTTCCAAACCCCCCACCCGCCAGAGGAGAAACTCACCTGTTTCTCCCTCGTCGCACTGGAAGCAAATGGCTTCCAGTGCGACCGGCACCCTGTAATGATGTCAGCGCGCGATCGCACGCTGATGTCATTACGGGGGGTGGAAGGAGAAGGGCTTCCCCTTCCATCCCTGCCTTGGGGGGGTGGGAGGGAAGCCCACAGAGGGAGTGCTAGTGCTCCCTCTAAGCTCAGTGCCGAGGACGTAATGGTTACGTCCTCGGCACATGAGCACTGTGCCGCGGGACGTACCCGTTACGTCCGCTGCACAGAAGCGGTTAAGATTAGGCCTGTCCTTGATCATTTTGTAGATCGGTTTTCAGAGGTCTATGTTCCAGGCAAACAAATAAGTGTAGACAACTCTTTGGTCCTGTTCAAGGGTCTTTTGATTTTTAGGCAGTACATTCCTAGCAAGAGAGCACGGTATGGAATTAAATTGTATATGCTGTCTGAAAGTAGTACAGGATATGTTTATAATTTCTGGGTCTACACTGGTAGGGATTCCAGTATTAACCCCCCTGGTTGTCTGCCCACTTTTGGAGTTAGTGAGAAAAATGTGTGGGAACTTGGTAGACGACTGTTTAACAAAGGTCACCCTTTGTATGTAGATAACTTCAACACTGGAGTTCAGTGGATCAAGGAGTTGTTCAGAGTGGACACCGTTGCTTGTGGCACAATCCGCTCTAACCGGAAAGGCTATCCAAATGAGTTTGTCTGTAAAAAACGTGAGAGGGGACAGTGCAGTGCCTTGTGGAATGATGAGCTGGGAGCTCTGAAATTTGTAGACAGAAGGGATGTGTACATGCTAACTACCATCCATGATGAGAGTACTTCACATATTGCTGTTTGTGGTCAAGTTGCTGAAGTGCGCAACCCTGTGTGCATTTTAGATTACAATAAGCACATGGGTGGGGTTGATAGAGTAGATCAAAGGTTGGAACCCTACACTGCTGTTTGTAAGTCTTACCTGTCGTATAAAAGGTTTGCTATTCATTTGTTTAATCTAGCAACTTTTAATGCTTCTATTATGTTTAAGGATTGTTCCCTTGAGTCAAGGATGAAATTTGTTAAATTTCAGGAGTCAGTGATAGAGAGACTTGTTATGGTGGATCATGCAAAAGTTCCTAGAGTAGCAGTTGTGAAGGATGTGGCTAGATTGAAAGATCGCCACTTTCCTGATCAGATTCTTCCCACTCCCAAAAAAGACTTTCCTGCTAAGAAATTTAGAGTTTGTGTCCGAAGAGGTATTCGGAGGGAAAGCCGGATGTACTGCCCGGACTTCCTTCAAAGCCTGGGCTGTGTGTGGCTGGCTGTTTCAGGAGTTGCCACACACAGAAGAATTACTGGGAAATACTGTGAGCGTAAACTGCCGTTTTATATTTTCATATCTTCAGTTTCATTGTTGGCATTACTGTCATGTATTCAGGTGGAGCTTTTGTGTTTGTAGTTTTGTACTTATTTATAATTAGTTAGTGGTTTCTTTGTTGTTTAAAAACAAAAAAAAAGTGATGGCGGTGTGCATGGAGTGGCGCTTGGCTGGCGGTGTGTGTGGAGTGGTGCTTGGCTGGCAGTGTGTGTGGAGTGGTGCTTGGCTGGCGGTGTGCGTGGAGTGGCGCTTGGCTGGCGGTGTGCGTGGAGTAGCGCTTGGCTGGCGGTGTGTATGGGGTGGCACTTGGCTGGTGGTGTGCATGGGGTGGCGCTTGGCTGGCAGTATGCGTGGGGAGGCGCCAGTCCACACACTCCCATCAGCTGGTGTGATTGCTGTATCAGGCATGTGGGTGTATGTAAGTGATGGACCCTTGAGTGGCGATGTCTGTTGATGCAAGTGTTGTAATGTGCTGGGCCTGTGGCTGGCAGCATGAATGGTCTTGTGCATGTCATGTATGAAAGGTATGTGAATGGACTGTAAAGCGGTTGGTGCCTTGCCGTGGCTTTACAGCTCACGAGCTGTGAGTCATTGGTTCCGTTTTTTGGCCTTTCAGTTATTAACAGTGCATTTCATTTTTGTGAAATCTCTTGTTAATAAAATTTGATCTACTGAACCATCATTCACCCTCGTGCCAAATCCAACCAGCAAGTGTGGTAAAAATGACAAAACCTGCTCCGCTGTAATCAGGTGTCGCAGCACACCCGTGACACGCTAGGTGTCTCGGGTGGAACCCCAATGATGAAGCATGCCACCAACTTAGTTGGTCGGTGAGGGGTCTTTTTAACATATCCTAAGTGCGTTTCTTTTCACAATTTTAGTGTTTGGAACATCACAGACGTACGTGGACACATCAAAATGACCAATTACAAAACTACCTGTGTTGGGGGGGCACATACGTTTTTGGTCCCGGGTGCAACCTTCATCTAGGGAAACCTACCAAACCCAGACATTTTTTAACACTAGACTATCCAAAGAGTCCAGGGAGGTGTGGCTTGCGTGGATCCCCCAACATTTCTTACCCAGACTCCTCTGCAAACTTCAAAATTTGATTAAAAAAACATATGTTCCTCACTTTTCTTTGTAGGATCACCGCTCTGGCACAAATTTCCTACCACCCAGTGTTCCTCTCCGCCTCCAAGTAAAATGATACCTCACTTGTGTGGGTCCCCACAGCAGAGTCAACCTAAAGATGTATAAACGAAAAATATGTGCTTATCAACTCGCTTTGCTATCCCCTCCATCTTTACAGGTTTTTGGCCTTTTTCTCTTGCAGGCACCTGAGCCATCCATACAAGTGAGGTATCATTTTTATCTGGAGACTTGGGGGAACGCTGGATGGAAAGAAATGTGTAGCTCCTCTCACATTCCAGAACTTTCTGTCACTGAAATGTGAGGAAAAAGTGTTTTGTTTGCCACATTTTGAGGTTTGCAAAGGATTCTGGGTAACAGAACCTGGTGAGAGCCCCACAAGTCACCCCATCTTGGATTCCCCTATGGGTCTAGTTCTAAAAAATGCACAGGTTTGGTGGGTTTCCCTAAGTGCCAGCTGAGCTAGAGGCCAAAATCCACAGCTAGGCACTTTGCAAAAAACAGCTCTGTTTTCTTTGGGGAAATGTGAAGTGTCCATGTTGAGTTTTAGGGCATTTCCTGTCGGGGCACTAGGTCTACCCACACAAGTGAGGTGCCATTTTTATAGGGAGACTTGGGGGAATGTTGGGTAGGAGGAAATTTGTGGCTCCTCTCAGACTCCAGAACTTTCTGTCACCAAAAGTGAGGAAAAAGTGTTTTTTGGCCAAATGTTGAGGTTTGCAAAGGATTCTGGGTAACGGAACCTGGTGAGAGCCCCAAAAGTCACCCCATCTTGGATTCCCCTAGGCGTCTATTTTTTAAAAATGCACAGGTTTGGTAGGTTTCCCTGGGTGCCGGCTGAGCTAGATGCCAAAATCCACAGCTAGGCACTTTGCAAAAAACAGCTCTGTTTTCTTTGGGAAAATGTGATGTGTCCACATTGTGTTTTGGGTAATTTCCTGTTGTGGGCACTAGGCCTACCCACACAAGTGCAATACCATTTTTATCGGGAGACTTGGGGGAACGCTGGGTGGAAGGAAATTTGTAGCTCCTCTCGGATTCCAGAAATTTCTGTCACCGAAATGTGAGGAAAAGGTGTTTTTTTACCCAAATTTTGAGGTTTGCAAAGGATTCTGGGTAACGGAACCTGGTGAGAGCCCTACAAGTCACCCCATCTTGGATTCCCCTCAGTGTCTAGTTTTTAAAAATGCACAGGTTTGGCAGGTTTTTCTAGGTGCCGGTTCAGCTAGAGGCCAAAATCCACAGCTAGGCACTTTGCAAAAAACAGTCCTGTTTTCTTTGGGAAAATGTGATGTGTCCACGTTGTGTTTTGGGGCATTTCCTGTTGCGGGCACTAGGTCTACCCACACAAGTGAGGGACCATTTTTATTGGGAGACTTGGGGGAACGCTGGGTGGAAGGAAATTTGTAGCTTCTCTCAGATTCCAAAACTATCTGTCACTGAAATGTGAGGAAAAAGTGTTTTTGTTTGCCAAATTTTGAGGTTTGCAAAGGATTCTGGGTAAGACAGCCTGGTGCGAGCTCCACATGTCACCCCATTCTGAATCTAATAGGTGTCTTGTTTTTAAAAAATGCACAGGCTTGGTAGGTTTCCCTAGGTGCCGGATGAGCTAGAGGTCAAAATCTACAGCTAGGCACTTTCCAAAAAACACGTCAGATTTCAATGTAAAAATGTGATGTGTTCATGTTACGTTTCCTGTCGCAGGCATTAGGCCTACCCACGCACACAAAATATCAGAACAAGTGTTATTGCCCCTTGTCATTCTCTGCATTGTTTCCTTCCAAATGTATGACAGTGTGTAAAAAAGACGTCTACTCGAGAAATACCCTGTAATTCACATGCTAGTATGGGCACCCCAGAATCGAGAGATGTGCAAATATCCACTGCTTCTCAACGCCTTATCTTGTGCCCATTTTGGAAATACAAAGGTTTCCTTGATACCTATTTTTCACTCTTTATATTTCCCCAAATGAATTACTGTATACCCGTTGCAAGGTGCTGCTCCTTTATTGGCTCTGGGTACCTAGGGATCTTGATGAAACTACAAGCCCTATATATCCCTGCAATTAGAAGAGTTCAGCAGAAGTAACAGTATATTGCTTTTGAAAATCTGACATCACAGGAAAAAGTTACAGAGTAAAACATGGAAGGAAATGGCTGGTTTTTTTCACCTCAATTTCAATATGTTTTTATTTTAGCTGTTATTTTCTGTGACAAAAACCTTGTAGGATCTACACAAATGACCCCTTGTTGAATTCAGATTTTTCCAGAAATGTTTAGCTTCCTGGGATCCAGCATTGGTTTCATACCCATTTCTGTCACTAACTGGAAGGAGGCTAAAAGCACAAAAAATAGTAAAAATGGGGTATGTCCCAGTAAAATGCCACAATTGTGCTGAAAAATGTGGTTTTCTGATTCAAGACTGCCTGTTCCTGAAAGCTGGGAAGATGGCGATTTTAGCACTGCAACCCCTTTGTTGATGCCATTTTCAGGGTAAAAATCACAAGCCTTCTTCTGCAGCCCTTTTTCCCATTGTTTTTTTTAAAAAAAACAAAATTTTCGCTGTATTTTGGCAACATTTTTGGTCTCCTTCAGGTGAAACCACAAACTCTGGGTACCTCCAGAATACCTAGGATGTTGGAAAAAAGGACACAAATTTGGTGTGGGTAGCTTATGTGGACAAAAGGTTATGAGGGCCTAAGCGCAAACTGCCCCAAATAGCCAAAAAAAGGTCTGGCACCTGAGGAGAAAAGGGCCTGGCAGCGAAGGGATAAAACTGTGCCACAAACTCCTGACAGCTGAGACTGGGTCTCTGAATAATCTATGCTGGCGTGAAACTGTGGCACAAATAGGGAAAAAATAAGCTCATTCTTGGGGTAAATATCTAAGCAAGGCTTTAGAAGAACTCGGCATTCAGGATCTATGGGACAGTAACATCGAAAGAGAAGCCCCAAGTTGCATAACAAATACTTCAGTAAAACACCTGTCACTCCTATAAGGTAACTAATTTGCAAGGAGGCGGCACGCCTGGACGGTGATTAACTCTTATAGTAGACTAAAGTCACAGGCATATTCATCAGCCCATTTTTCTCCCACTCTAAAAAGGACTTTTAAGCTTTACTGATTCGGTCATTGGGACACTAAAGATCTCATCCCCACATGGAAGGGCAGATTGACCGATCTACGTTGTTGGTTATGCAGAAACAAAAAAAGAGAGTTGATATTGCATATCTGATGTATGTGTCCGACAGTTTTAGAAACCAAGAAGAAACTTCTTAAATTACCATTTTGAAAGCTCCATATCCGCTCCTGCAGGCAAGCTGTCATTACATGGCTGTGAGGAAACTCGATCACCCTGGCTCGCTTAGGCACTAGGGGCTAGATGTAGGAAGCATTTTGCACATCGCAAACAGCGATTTTCAATGTTTGCGACGTGCAAAATACACTTTGCAATGCACAAAACCCGTTTTGCGATTCGGTAACCTGGTTACCGAATCGCAAAATGGGTTTGCGAGTCGCAATTAGGCAGGGGAGTCCCCTTCCTAATTGCGAGTCGCAGTGCAATGCAGGATTGCTTTGTGACCACGAGCGCAGTCGCAAACCAATCGCAGTTTGTACCCATTTGAAATGGGTGGTAACCCATTCGCAAAAGGGAAGGGGTCCCCATGGGAATCCTTCCCCTTTGTGAATGGAACTGCAAACATTTTTTCAGAGCAGGCAGTGGTCCGTGGTTCGTTAAGGAAAACGGGCTGCATTAAAAAAAAAAAACCTGCTTTATTAAAAAGCAGTCACAGACATGGTGGTCTGCTGTCCGCAGCAGGCCACCATCCATGTGAATGCCGCCACTCGCAAGGGGGTCGCAAATTGCTACCCACCTCATGAATATTAATGAGGTGGGCCTTTGCGACCCCCTTGCGAGTCGCAGATGTTGTCAGGGACACCATCCTACATTCCAATTTGCGACTCGCAAATTGCGAGTTGCTCTGACTCACAATTTGCAAGTCGCAATTTGGAATCTACCTACATCTGGCCCTAATTTCTTTAACCTGGTGACAAAACATCTGAGTAATATCAAGATCGAAGCTGGTTAAGGATCAATAATATGCCTCAGATTAACTCTGTAAAATACTAAAATTGAATGTGCAAATGGCGAATTGTCATCCAGCAGTGCTTTATGTGTACATGCAACAGGGGTTGATGGTGACTTCTAGCTAAAGGCACAGTTGGTCTGAACAATGTTTATGTAATGTTAGAGTTGACAATTATGGTGGAAACTCAGGGCACCTGCAAAACGGTGCAGTCATGTATCAAGTAGTAGGGCCGCAGCTATACAGAGTTAGTGACCGACCAGGAATGCATAATATACTTTAATACAATGCACCTTGCAGATTTGTACAATGTCGAGCACTTAAGAGCTATGGTAGGGCCAAAGAGACACAGAGTTAGTGACCAACTAGGGACTCACAATATGGTTCATATCATGCACTTTGCTGATTTTGCTCAATGTCAAGCACTTAAGCATTTAGGTAGTATTTTAAAGTGCCAGTTTTATGGATAGGCAGCACCTTTGGTGCAGGTACCTTAGGGGGTAAGCCGTGATGTTTAGTCGGGGTAGATGTGATCATTCTTTGAAAGGTTTTATGAAATGACAAATGCTAAGGCAAATTGATTTGATCTGTATGCAATGGTTTTAATTAACTAAGCAATAAATTAAATTATATTTGCTTGCTACCTCCTCAGAAGGAACATTATTAGAAGCAACTCTGACTGGTTCTTCATGTTTGCCAAGCAAGAGAAAACGTATAATCAGACCACAAGTTACTAGGAAGTACAATTTCAAACAATTAAATTAAATCACTTCACAGCATTTGTGAAAATGTGGTTAGCTTATGAACTTCCTTGTACCAACTTTCAGACTCTTATTGCAATTTTGGAAAAATTGTAGTGAAAGCCTAAAGACAGGCTCTCATTCAAGGCACATGCATTAAGTTCTTTCATGGACTTCTCTTAAAGGAAACTCAAACCCTGTCTCTGGCTCACTAAGTGAACCCTTCTTTCTGCCTTTTTACTCTTTGGCTTTCTTTTTACTTGCTGTCCCTCTCTTCTATCTTTCTCTGTATTTCTTCCAAACACTCCATTCCCTTGTTTTTTCAATAAAATCTTAAGTCAAATTCATTTTATAATTATTTCTAAATTTTCAATTTTGGTGATGACAATCTCACATTATTCAGCCAATTCCTTTATTATTTTATTGTGTGCTTTACTTGCACATCAGTTCGCCTCTGTGATCAGGCACCCTATTTCACCAACATTGTAGGACAATAATATATTTACATTAATTATCCCTCTCAAAATGTTTCCAAATTCAATTTTAAAAGTTCAACATTATTAGCTCTTTATTTAGAGGGCTCTTCGACCACTACTGCATTAATAGTTTGAGTTTGAAAAACACCTGATGTATCTCTGCTAGTACTCTGTAATTGTCATTGCAACATCAGATTGGTCACTGGCTTTGTACTCACAACAATATCTGGACTCTGTATTTGTTCTGCTGTAGTAATTCTTGCTGCACCCAAATATGACACTCCAGTAGGACCAAGATTAGTCCCTTTTGCACTATCAGTATATGGAGGTGGTCTTAAATTCAAAAGATAGTTTTGAAAATTATCCTACTCATCTGTGTCATGTTTCTGTGTTTCTCCCTTATTTGATTTCTTTGTCATCTGTTTCTTTGAATCAGGAAAATCTCTCCATTGTATCCTCCCTCCGACATTTCTCTTGTCAATCTCACTTGTTTTCTTACCACTGCCTCAATGAGCCCTAAACTAGCTTTCTCATTTTCCTTCTCTATGGCCATTTGATCCCATTTATTTTGTGCCTCAAACTATGCAGATCTAGGTAATATCTTCCTATCACTGACGTTCTGTCTCAGAAAATCTAGCTTTCTAATGTTAATGGTACTCTCTAAAGAAAACTGTAAATTGGTATTAAAAGTGGTATATTCATGCCATACAGAAACCCTGGTACATGTGTAAAACCAAATGTCCGTCATCATTTTGTATGTAGGCGTTCCCTTGGCAGATAACTTCTAACCCTCAGTATAAGGTACAATGGAAACCTTGGGCTATTTTAACGCAGTACCCATTTATTTTGTTCAGAGAGATCTAAAAGTCCCACTAAAGAAACTAACAAACAACCAATCCCAGTGCAGCTCTATCAGCAACCAACCAATGATAGCATAGCTCTGTGGTGACATCCCACTAATCACAGTGCAGCTCCCTTCCTGACTAACCAATCACAGTGTGACTTCTCCATGAATGAGAAAAACTAACACTAAGCCCTTTCTCAACAAATTTAATAAGTAAAATAATCCTTGTCTACTCAACCTAAATGGGAAGAAAATCACCAATTCAAAGGTCAATTTTGCAAACAATAGACACAAGAGCAACAAAACAGCACCCTTTGTGTTACCCTTTTAAATCACAATTCACTCAATGCAATTACTCCTATGCCCTTAGGAGCAAAGCACAGCAACCCAATTAGATACGCAACCCTGAAAATGAAAGCTTGTTAATTTAGAAAACCCATACCTGTGTGCATGCAGTGCCTCACACTACCTTTTGTATACAAGTAACCCACAATATCTTGAGATCGTGGATTTTGATGAATCTGATAACCAAACCAATCAATAATAAAGCAAATCTAATTGAAATCACAAATTAGAATAATACATGAAAACAACAGTGATCGAACTACCAATAAATCCCAGAATAGCATTGCTTAAGAAAACATCTCACATACAGCATAACAACCCATCTCAAAACTCAAACTTCAGAAATACACCATAAACACTCCCGAAAAATACATAACTTACAAAATACTTTTTCCCCGTTCATATTTACCCTTCATATCATTAAAGAACTGCACTGCAAGTCAGACCTCTCTGTAAAGACTTGACACCGGGAACTCCACTGGACAATTCACTAACTCCCCAGACTTGACATAAATGGTAAAAAGGGAACCTAAAGGGGTCTCTTAGCAGAAGGAGGAACTCTTTACTGTGCAACCACCCTGCTACCAAGCTTTGTAAAGCAAAGCTGTACCCCAAAATTTAGAAATCACAAAATGTATCTCCTTCTGTTCCCACACTGGTTACTGGATTGGAGACATTATTAAACTCAATTTCATGAGACAATGTGTTCCCGAGTTAAGGCACCTCTGCGAACACCAAATTAGCAGTGCAAAACACTTTTAAAAGTAATAGGGACCCCACTCAATTACTGAGTTGTAGACCAATTAAACGTTGAAGGGTTTTATTACAATATTAAAAATAGAAGACACAGAACAAATACTATGAAGGCTCTCAATATAGCATATGTGAAAATTATTATTTTTTCAAAGTCCCAAATGAGCAGCAAAATCGGTAAATAGTTGGGCAGCAAGTCTTCCAAAATCTGACTTACCCCCAGAATCAAGGGGTTTTTATACACAATTCTTGCATACAATAATAGCAATTTTCATCATGGTGTGAGCAAAGTATAATTTCTTTAGAAAATCAGAACAATAAACATCATTACCTTAACGCATCAGCACATCCCAATTCTAATGTCATTTGTAGGTGTTCAAATATGAAACATTGATCAATAAGAATATCTCTGAATTAACAGGACCAGTCAAGGAATGGAAAACATAGCAATATTACATTTTCACCATGAAAGATTCAGAGTGAGCAGGTCAACTACTGCGGTGGAGATAAACTATTATATCAGGATGTGTGTGATGTACAAGAGTGAGTGACATGGACAGCAGCCATTTGCTCTAAATGGAAATTTACACAGATATGTGGCCTAACTAAAACACATTAATAACTTCATTTCTATACATCATCAGAAGTGTGTTTCAATTCCAGATATGATAATCAGCCTATATGTGAGAATGCAGAGTACATGTTATTATTGATGCACAAAAACATACCACCCAAAAAACATTGCCACAGATGTAAGATGCTGAAATGGGTATATGTTGCCAATCTGAGTTTCCTGTACTACGGGTGCCTGTGGTAGAGTTTACTACGCTATTATGGTTGCTTGTGCTACAGTGTTGTGTGTTATGGGTACATGTAGTATAGTTTACTACCATTTCTCACACTTCTGCAGCTGTGTGGCCAACAAGTGTACGTAGCTGTACACAGGTTAGGTATGCCCAGTCTCATTTGTTATTTTATTGCTAATATTGCCGGATTGGCTGAGAAGCTTTATCTTGGGCCAGTATCACTATTTCCAACTTGGTAAAAAAAATCACAACTGTTTCTGGGCCTACTTTTTATATCAGCCTCTCTGCATTTTTCCTTACAATCTTTCCCAGGGAAGACAGAGAGCAAGAACTCTTGATAACACGTGTTATCAAAAATCTTGCTTCACTGTAGTGCCAATTTCTTACCATTTTCCATATAACCAATTTCTATTTTCACCACTCCATGTAGCATTTACTTGCTAACTCAATTAGCTTATTTAACGCAAATTGCCTTAATTCCTTATCAAAAATGATTTACAGTGTTCAGAAGCAAGCTAACATTCCCTTACGTGGAGTGTGTTAGAATTACACAGTTTGGCTCTATAACTCACATGTTAAAACGTACGCATTTGATAAATTGTATGTTTTTCCTATTTCTTGTTTGCGGGTCTGCAAATACCCCTTGGTCCATTTTGGTCCCCTGACTTCAATGACAGCTAAAAAGGAGGGTGTATTTCTCTGTCCCAGTAGGGTCTGACCTTAGGCACCAATTTATAATTGTCAAATTGATTAACTGAATCTTTTGTAGGAGAAATTGGCTGACAGCCCTGAGCATGCTACACAGCATAGGATGTCTCCAGTATAATGTCCCACATGCCTCACAAACTCATCATGCCTCTACAACTTCATTATCAAAGACCACAGACACATGACCTGTGTACCAAACTCGTTATTATGGGAATATATTTTGTGGGCACCCTGTACAGTGCCACTCGGGCACTACAATAAAAGGTCCGTTAATGATTAAAGTAAACCGTTGTGGACTGGGATCTAAAGAGATACAAAGACTAGTACATGAAATAACATACACTCTGAATCAGCAACTCCTAATGTCCTTACTGTTTACTATCCATTCCTTAATGCGATGTTGTCTATCTGATAGACTCTATCACATTTGCGACCAACATTTCTCTGAAATGGTTGTGAAGATGAGGCAATTTCGATGTATCACCCTCCAGAGGCTCCAAATAGGCCTTTCCAAGATTCTCCTGTCTTTTCTCTCAGTACTGGGACTGGGCCTACTATATGAAAAATATAATTAAAAGACTTCAAACAAAACCTCTTTAAACCTAGGAGAATGTGGTCTACATGTGAATACCACCATTTATTATTAAAAGCACTGGCCATCATGTTGGTGTCACCAGATCCATGAAAGTGTCTGTGTTTTCATGTAGCACATTACACTCTGCTCCACACAAAAGATCACCCATGATGCACTTCATCGTATCACCGGCATATTATCTAATGCTTACCTGGGCCCTGCAGGCAACCACCTGAGCCATAATGCTTCTACGATGAGTGCAGTCACATGTCTACTGCATCTTCTGCCAAGACTGCACCAGGCCAGCTAAGCGCAATCTGCGTAACACACCAGAAGACCAAACCAACAGTACTCCTAGTCTAGTAGGCTGCAGATGCAACCATAGATGCAGCTCTCAGAATACCATCAATTATTTCACTTTACGAGGGAAAAGCAACTTACACTCTTAGATGCCACACTCATCCACATGGTATGGCTAATCAGACACCATTCATGCCACATCACATCAGGGCTATGAAAGCTCATAAACAGCCCTTCGCACAACTTCACCTGTCAGTGAGACTTGCCGTTAACTGCAAACGACCCTTATCCATGAGCCCATTAGGACACTTGTAGAAGTCCCTACTGGACGCATACAGCTGCTTGTACAACCACACATAGGTGGTCATTAAGGGCCAGATGTAGGTAGGTATGAAATTGCGACTTGCAATTTGCGAGTCATAGCGACTCGCAAATTGCAACTCGCAATACGAGATGCAGAAAGGTGTCTCAGACACCTTCTGCGACTCGCTATGGGGTCGCAAAGACCCACCTCATGAATATTAATGAGGTGGGTCGCAGTTTGCGACCCCATAGCGAGTCTAGGCACTCACAGGGATGGTGGCCTGCTGGAGACAGCAGACCACCATGTCCGTGACTGCTTTTTGAATAAAGCAGTTTTTGTTTTTTCTTTTTGCAGCCCGTTTTCCTTAAAGAAAAAATACCGAAACCATAGGACCACTGCCTGCTCTGAAAAAACATTTTTTGTGACATTCACAAAGGGGAAGGGGTCCCATGAGGACCCCTTCCCTTTTGCGAATGAGTTACCATCCACTTCAAGTGGATGGTAACTGCAAGTTGGTTTGCGACCGCATTCGCGGTCCCTAAGCAACTCTGCATGGCGATGCGGTCACAAATAGGAAGGGAACACCCCTTCCTATTTGCGAGTCGCAGCCTCAAATTGCGAGTCGGTACCGACTCGCAATTTGAGGTTGTGCATCGCGTTAGGCCTTTTGTGCCTCGCAAACTGCGTTTTTCGCAGTTTGCGAGGCGCAAAAGGCTTGCTACATCTGGCCCTTAGAGTTTGGCGGGCAGCAGAGGCCGCCCGCCAAACTCTTCCCGGCCTCAGACCGCCTGTGCGGCCTGAACCCCGCCGGCCATAATAGGACTTCACAGCAGCCCTGCGGTGAACAGGGCCTTAACATTGAAGCCGGCTTCTAATGGAGCCGGCGCCAATGTGGAGGTGCAGCGGGTGCAGCAGCACCCGTGGCACATTCCACTGCCCATAATTTGGGTAGTGGAATGCGCGATGGGGCCGTGCATGGGGGTCCCTGCACTGCCCATGCCAAGTGCATTGCATGGCAGTGCAGGGGCCCCCGAGTCCCCCATTCCACCAGTCATTCCATGCGGTGTGAACCACCATGGAAAGGCTGGCAGATGGGTACTCTTAATCCCCAGGGCCCTGGAGGATGACAAACCACTGGGACCAGGCTGCTGGCTTGCGGCAGCCTGGCGGTGTCAGTGGTCTGACAGTGGCTCCGCCACGGTCATAATGTGGCAGTCCCACTGCCAGCCTGTTGGCGGTGGAGCCGGCACTGCGAGTCTGGCGGTCATAATAACCACTATAATCCTTGGGTCAGCGCACTTCATCAGCCCCTGCAAACAGACAACACGCCTCAGATCTCAAATACACAGTGGGAGATACCTGGTAATCTACCCTCTCTGAAACTGCTTACCACCATGTTGCCTTTGGGGCGATAGCCAGTTAGGCCCTGTCCAAACACCAGGAGGATGTTCCAAAGAGCAAACATGGAACAGTTTCTTTAAAAAATGCTAATTTTACAATGTCTCACCAGAACCGATCCATAGACTTGGCTGCAACCTAAAATTGGTGGTCACTAATATGGAATAACTGATGTAACTGTCATGACCTGTGTCAAGGTCCTATATTTCAGAACTCTCTTGTCTGTCGAAAGCAATACTCTGCATTCACAAGAGCTGTGTTCATTTCAGGGAAGGAAAGGCTTATGATACAGGAATTACCTAAGAATTCTGGGAAATATGCGAGGGGTATTCTGCGTTTAGCGATATTACTTAGTGCAAAAATGCCCACTCACATCCTGATGCATCCTGAGCTAAGAAATAGAGCTAAATGCAACAGAACACTAATAGCACGCACGCAACTGTTCACTCTCTCTAAATGTGCTCTTGTAGACAGATTTTCCACCAACTTATTACCAGCATTTAGTGCTACTTTCTTAGCGCATAAGGCACCCTTGCATCTAAAATGGATGCAAGGATGCTTTTTGCACTAAAAAACACCTCTAAATGCAGCAGAACACGAACAGCGACCACTAGCAGCTGCTAGCTAAATGTGCTCATGCAGTGAGATTTTTCCCCCAATTAATCTTAATTACGTGAGCAAGAGTAATTATGTAATTTTCAGTGATTCAGCTTTATTCTTTAATGCAGAGATACTGAAATTACTCTGATTACTTCACCTTAATCAAAATTCTGCCTAGGCATTCCTATAAGTCCCAGATATATGGTACTCAGGGGCTGTTGGTTAAATTGTCCCTCATGGACTGCAGAACTTATTGTGCCTCCATGAGCATGACAAAGTAAAACATGTCTCCCAGCTTTCCCCTGTAGACTGGTAGAGCAGTGCAAAACTGCTAACTCAACTTTGCCAATTAGACTAACAAAGTCCAGACCTCCTTTTTTTAAATATATGTCGCCCCTAAGGTAGGCTTATCAAGCCATAATGCAGGGTTTTGTATAATAAAAAGCAGGACAGATATTTGTATATGTCCTAACGGTAAAAAACCCAAATTGCCATGTTTACTGTGGAAAAACTAGTAGTCCCCTTGGCAATTACAGGGTTACACGCAGTCAACTCAGCTGTGCTAACTCCGGAATAGGAATACCACAGTTGATCAAGGTATCAAAAAGATCCTTGCATTAACCCTGACTTGTTACCCAGGTCAAATCCAATGTAACTTTTGAGTAAAAGTTAATTTTCAAAAGTTGCCATTCTATTGCCCAAAGTTTCCAGTGGCATTTGCAGATGCTGGCCACAAGACAGCCTTCTGCTCACCTGGGGAGAGGTGTGAATGACTCGCAGGAAAGGACACAATGGGGGCCTGCCGTTGGAAGAGGTGTTATCTCTTCCACAGGGTGGGAACCAAAAAGGCGAGCTTTAAAGGTAAGCCACCTTTGAAGGGTAAATGTTGGACATGCACAAGAGGGGATGCTCTTTTGTTCTGGTAGACAGGTTGGCATCTGGGACATGGAATGGAAAAGAGTTGTGAAACCAGTTTTCCCATGGGTGTGAAGCCCTCAGGTAGTTCCACCTCTATGGTGGGCTACGAAGCTCTACACACTGAGAGAAGGGTTCTGCCATCTTGGGAAGGGAAAGAATAATGTATTCTGTGATAGCTAGATGCCACACTTTGCAGGAAGTCATCATGAGGTGGGAGGGAGCTGGTAGACCATAGGCCAGTAGTCACCGCATACCCTGAGGGCATGTTGTGGGCATAAAAGTGGCACCTCTAGCACCCAGGCATAAGAGCACACCTGCACTGAAGAAAAGACCAAAGGAGGACTGCACCTGCTGGTCCCGGGCTAGCAAAGAGAAGACTGTGCCTCTAATACTCTGCTCGAGGAAAAGTAATACTCGAGCCCCATACAGAGGAGGTTCACTCCAAGAGTCACTTGGCTTACTTCCTGTTCCAGGACTTGGGCCACAAAAGTTGAAGAAGCCGTCTTGGCAGAGTTAGTAGCCAAAATTGCTTGTTTGCCGCTGACTGCCAAAGCACAGCCATGGAGACCAAACCCAAACTCTCAAAAGTTTCACCCAAGTTTGCTGGACCTCTTTTGGACCCAGCAGAGTCATTGAAGTGCAATTTGGTCACACAAGGTGTTTTGCTGTGATGGAAGATCAGTAGACCAGTGGCAACAGGTTTTTGGCTGGACTTTACTTGGACTTCAAGGGACATAAACCCCAGTGGCTGAAGTTGCCCAACTGCATTTGTGGAAAGTCTCCTGTCGATCAGATCAGCATCCTCAGCATTCTATATCCCTTGCCTCAGGATCACTCCATTGATGTCTTCGGGAACTTGCCCATTGAGCCTGAAACTAGACTGGACACAACATTGACAGCAGGATGGCTGTCCCCATGACCTGCTCCCTGCTGGAGTTGATTACCCAGAGCGTGCTGGAGTACCCAAACACTTTGAAAAGGTTTTGCAAAGTTTACAAAGTAACTGTTAAGTGCTGTAGTTGCCAATGCTTGTTTGCATTTTGAGTGAAAAGTTATGGTGTATGATTTGAATAAAATCTATAACTCAGAAAACCTCCAGTTTCTCTGGTGGACTTTGCTCATTTTGGTGTCTAAAAATTCATAATAATACCACATATTTTTTCTTTTGTGTCATTTTTTGTTCTTAATTTAATTGTTTTGGTACTTCTAAATACTTTGCACTTGTAAAGCTTGACTGCGCAGTCCACAGCTACCCAGGGAGGAGCCAAAGTTTTACAAATTAGCCTAACTGGACTCAAGACAGGTTTGTGAGTTTATTACAAGGTGAGGTCACACAAACACACCATATATTAAATTGCATTTCCTCACACCTACCAAGCTGCAAACTCAAATGGCACCACTGCCTTTCCAGAAATTAAAAATGCATTACTCTTGACAATGGGAGGATTTGACGAGGAGACAAATCGGAATCACTCCAGGAAAATTATACTTCAACCCAACAAGATGCCTCAACCGCCTTATTATAGGACCAGATATAATGCAGACACAAGGCTGGGCATGGAAACCTCCAATAAAAAAAATGATTTACATTAGGTGGTTGTGGAGTAGTTCATGGAAGCCCTACTTCTTCCCATTCAACAATGGGTGAAACAGCAGCCCAACCTTATTTTAACATGAGTACTAAATCTTGCCTCTGTCTATTAGATAATTGGTAATCCCAGATTCTCTGGTACTTCAGCTGTTGTGCTGAGAGCCGCAATAGTAACCCCCTCTGCAATAGGTGTGAACCAACCCAATAAGTGGATGAAAGTTTGTTATGGAGGACATGAAAGGCGTGCTGATGTATCAAATGTGTGGAGTAGGTACAAAGTGCCTATATCATCACAAAACCAAGCTTGAACCCACGGATATCGTAATGGCCACTGTTGCTTATGGAGAACTCACCCTTTATCCTTTCCATTCAACTGTGTGAGAAAAGGCCTCTTTTGTCATGGTTTGTCATGGTTAGCCCCAACATTTTGCCTGGTATTTGATATAGTTACAAAGGTTCCCTGGGCCAGATCTCTTCCCCTAAAACTGTTGTGATGCATTGGCACAATTGGCAACACCTTTAGCTGCCACTATAAGTCCCTAGTAACTGGTACTTAGGTCCAGAGGGCATTGGGTACTAAGGGTAGGCCCCTGAGGGCAACAGCACAGATTGTGCCACCCTCTAGGACCATGCATCCAGAAGCACCCACCACTGCCATTGCAGGCTGAGTGTTCTGATGCAATCCTAAAGGACAAATTCGACATGGGCCATAGCTTATGCGCCCTGTCCATTACACACTACATGCACTATAGGTAAGTCATCCTTCTGGAAGGCCTTCCAGCCCTAACACAGGGTGCACTATATTGTACGCGTGGACATAGATGCATGAGCAATATGCCCCTACTGTGTCCTTTGCCAAACCTGGGACATAATAAGTGAACAGAGCAACCATTTTAATACATGTGCTGGCACTGGTCAGTACGACGTTCACAGCTGCCTGATGGCTTCTCTGAATCGTGGGTTCTTTGGTATAAAAAAACGTTAAATGATAAATCCAAACTGGTGTTACCATATTGGATTTATTACCAAATGTACCCAGGGGTCACCTTAGAGGTGCCCCCTGCTAAAGCTACCTACCCTTGTATGGTTGAAGCTGGCCACAACCAGCCTGCCACCACCAGACAAGAATCTGGAACCCTGGGGTGAGAGATCCTACTCTCTGGGTCCCAGAACAAAGCCCTTTCTGGGTAGAGGTGCAAACACCCTCTCCCTCAGGAATGTGCACTGCCCTGCTAGCAAGCTTCAAAGGGCTGACCGCCCTTAAAACCCAACCCCTCAGCCTGCTGCTAGCAGCAGCTGGCTGCTCCTGTTGCAAACCCCCACTTTTGGCAGGAGCAACGGCGGGAAACCATACAAAGGATAGACGGAGTGGTCAGCCCCAGCATGCGCCACCAATAAGGTGTTGCATGTGAGGTGACCTCTCAATTTCATTTTCCTCCATCTTGTATTGAAGGAAAATAGCCAATCGGGTTTGGGGAAGTGATATCTGCCCACAGGAAATTGTCACTTTGTGGGTGTAGCCACCCTAAGGTAGATGACCCATTGGTCACTACTAAGTACTCCCCTAAACGCCCACTAAATACAGTATTAAGTGGGAATCCCTAGACCAAGAAATTAGATTCCAAGGACAAAAGAAAACCAGCAACAAAGAGTACCCAAGGCTTGAGAACTGAAGTCCTGCAGCACAAATAAGAGGCATCAAACCCTGCCTGCTGCACCCAGGACTCAACAATTGCTGCTGAGGGGTTGCTTGGACACTGCGCTGACTCTACAAACCCCCAGAGGACCTCCATTCTTCGAAAACTGCCAAAGATCTCCCTCCAGAGTGATGGCATCACTCTCCTCCAACCGAAGACCAAAGTCCTAGTGAAGGCCACATCACTGACCAACTCCTAACAAAGGAACCGGACAACACAGCCAGACCAAACTCCACCCGACTGACCGTGAGGAGAAACCCTGCAAGTGTACCAAGTTTGGTGGCACTGTGCCCTCCAGTGGCCAAACCGTGCAATAGCTCTGGGTAATGGTCACTCACGTAGGACGCCAAGAAGGACAGTCCATTAGGGACTGTAAAAAGACCAGGAGGAAGCCCCAGTCAAGAGTCTTCAGAAACCACCAGGGCCTCCCACCAGAGTTCCCCTGCTGACCTGAAAGCAACCCTCAAAGTGACCTACCTCCTGCTTCCAAGGGCACCTTTACGCA